>NC_091017.1:21908304-22209874 GCF_041296385.1 Aphelocoma coerulescens
GCAAAGTCAATGTGTTTCTTTAGTGACGGGAGTTGTATGTGTGTTATTCTTTGGTATGAGAGGATAGGGCACATAGCTACAGCCTGTCACTTTTGAGTCATCACTCATTTTACTCAAATGTTCTTAATGAGGCAGGGTAGTTCACTTTGGTGGGTGATACAGGAGGGATCCTGTATAAATTGGCAAGAATAAACAGGGTATGAAAACTTAGTCATATTCCTTAAGTATTAGTCACAGAGAACACGGTTATTTATCTGCTTTACCTTATCCTTCTGAATTGAAAAAGGAACTTAACTCATTGCATCTGAACGCCATGTAATTGACCTCTGCCCTCACCCGATATTCCAGGGAAATCATTCCTGCTCCTACAGCGGTGCAGCCGAGACTTGTCTTAAGACCTGCTTCTTAAACGTCGTTTCCTTGTTCCCTCCCCAGGACGAGAAATTTGCCGGGATGGCCATGGAGCAACTGGGAAATAATTACAAAACACATCTCTGAAAAAGAGGACGAGGAAGGGAAATCAGAGGGCTCCGCCGCCCTCCAGGAAAGGGAAAAAATACGTACAGATCCCTGAGCAGATGGCGAGTGTAAACAGACCGGAGCGGAGCTGAATTTCTCCCGGTGGGGAACTCGGACTTTCTCCTCTACGCTGCTCGCCTCTCGCCCGAGGAAGCCGGGGGGAAGCTCTCTGCCCGGGGACACACGGACACGGACAGACACGCATGGACAGACAGGGGGACGCGCACACACAGCCGGCCCACCCGCACAGACGGGGACACGCTCATCATCCCTCGCACACACAGGGACCGCGGCGGCCCCGCTCCGCGCCGCGGGGACACGCGCCCCGCACCGGCACACGCGCGGAAGCGCCGCCCCGGACCGCCCCCGCATCCCTCCCTCCTCTCCTCCCGCCCTCCCTGCTCCCCGCCCGCCGCGCACATACACACACACACACACACACGCACACACACTGGCCGCAACATGACGGCTAGGCGGACAGACTGACAGACCGGGGCACCGCCGCTCCGCACGGGATTATTCTCCCCGCGCCGGGGCGACGCAGCGAACCGGCGACCCAGCGGGGCGGGGGCGGTGCCGGTGCCGCGCCGCGCTGCCAGGAGGGTCCCAGCCCGCGGCGGCAAACGGCGAGCGCCTCGGGCGCTGGAGGAGCCCGGCCAGGTAACGCGTCCCTCCCGGGCGGTATCGCCGGGCAGAGCCGGGCCAGGCCGCGGCGCGCCGCCGCGTCCCCGGCGTGCGGGTGCCCCGGGGCGGCGGGGCCGCTTCGCCCCGCTCGGCAGGTGCCGAGGTGATGCGGCGGCTGTCGCCCCGGGGCGCGGGCGACCCCCCCCCCCGCCTTGGCCTCGCCTTCCCCGCCGGCGGGGCGGCGGCCGCCGGGCGCCCTGCGCCGACCTGCGGCGCTGCTGCGGCGGTGGGGGCGGCGGAGGATCGGGGCTGCCGGTGCCGCAGCTCCGCGCTGATCCCCGGCAGCCGCGCTCCGGTAGCGCCGGGGATTTGCGAGGGCGGGCGGGCGGCAAGGGGACAGTGGCACTGGCGTCTTTGTGGCGGGGCGGCCGGGGCTCGGCGCCCGCAGGTGTCACCCGGGGCCGGCCCATCCCGGGGCAGAGGCAGCGCCGGCGGGGCCGCGGTGCTGCCGCGGTGGCCTGGGGGCGTCGCGGGGCCCGTCGGGCCCGGCCTGCGGGGGGCAAGGCGCGGGCAGCCGGGGCCGGGCGGCTGCACCTCGCTGGCGGTCGCTCCGGCCTCGCTGCTGCAGGTGGCGGAGAAGAAATCACATCCTTTTTTTGTTTATTTTTGGCGTTTCTTGTTTCCGTCTTTTCCCCCTTTCCCTCCCGCTGTGTGTGTTAGGCAATCTGCAGTTAACCTGTGAAAACGACAAGAAGTGGTTTCAGAAATGTGAATGGGTAGGGCCGGGCCACTGGCGGTCATGTGTGACCTTTGCCATGGATTTGGAGGCAAGAGCTGGAGGATGCTGCATGTGCTTTCCAAAATTGCATGGCAAGCTTAAAAAGTGGAGCAGATGGTGATGGTAGTGCTTGTTATGGAAGAGGTTCACGGAAATCCTGTATTTCCTCTAGACAGTTTTTGTGTTTTTTCTCCTTGTTAAAGAGGTTATCTTTGACTTTTGGCAAGGAGAAGAATGTTGCTGCAAGTTGTCTTGCAAAGGAACGGGGTTATTTTGCTCTTCTACAGAGAAGGGACCCCCCCTCTCCGTCACAGTTTTATGTGTCTGGATCTGTCTCTCCTTTGGGATTGACAGCACTAAGTGTCTTGGCATAGACAGAAGCTGCAGTATGCTTTATTTTCTTATTGCACACCTTTATAGTTGAATGTAACTAGAAAGGAGAATTGGAGTATTCTCTTTTCCCTCTCTATGCCAGATGTGTTTTTCTATCTAGTATATATTGTACTTGAAGTGTTAAACTCTCAGGGGGCACGGAGGTGGGGATGTGAGGTGAGGTCTGCTAGTTACTTCAAACAATTCTCTCTGCTTGTACTTAAGAAGGAGAGAAAGGAACATGTTGTAAAAGCAGGTGAGGAATATATAAAAGTGAAATATTAATGAACTGAAAAAGCTCAGACAGCAGAGACATTGTGCCTAATCATTCAGGAGGGTTCATATCCTCTTTACAACTCTTCATTGTATGTGTGCCTGTACTACAAATGCAATTGTAGGATGGTAATGTTTGTATTTAGCTGGAAGTAGTAGTACATTTTGGTTTTTTTTCGTGTTAGTGACCATCTCTGGAGTAGCTTCTTTTAGCTGTGATTTTTGAGGCTGCTGTAAGAAAGGGAATTATTACAGAAACAGTAAAAAATATTTCAAGAATGTTTTCTTGGAAATGTAAATGGGAAGGGCTGACTCAGATCTGGAATAACCCACAGGAATAACTAGTCTTGGAAAGTCCTCTTAGAGACATCATGATGATAACTGAGGTATTATTAATCTCTTGCATCCCAGAGAGCAACATCCCATAAGTAGGCAGCACTGTCTCAGGAGAAGGCAGTAACATGCAGCTGTCCAGGATCTGCTGAATGCAAGACATAGAAACAAAGGGTATTTTCTCCAAACGGAGGTTCCTTTACCTCTTTGAGTTTGGAGTGCAGTGGTCCCTGTAGTTTGATTAACGTCCCCAGTTTGGCGTGGAAGGATATTAAGTGCAGCAGCTTTCTGCCACAGTTTGGTGAGGGAATTTAGTTCAGTGGGAAAGTTGTCTGTCAGCCCACAGGGTGAGGTCCTGTAATCCCTGGCTGTAATCCCTGGCAGGACTTTTTTGAGTAGCTGGTGGCTTGAGTAAGACCTGCCTTCTGGAGAGCTCAGTGCAGGCCTGAGTAGGACAACAGATAGGGGAGCTGTACCAGAAGAATGACCTGGAATGGCACATAGGGTATATTCCATGTCTGCCTTATATGAGTTAGTGTTTGGTTTTTAAATACATTAGTCACAAAAGATGCTGAAAAAGTATCTTGTACCCTCAGGTCTGTGTATGTGGTTGTATGAGACCACGATCTCTTGTGCTGCGTAAGCTGTGTGTGGCTGGATTTCTCCTTTTTGATTAAAACCTAATGTCACATGGAGCCTTTGAAGTTGACATTGAAGAAATTACATTTCTTCAGCGTTTTGGGGCTTTTTTTGCTAGAGTGTTTCATAAACAGCAAGAGCGATGTAGAGAAGTTGCTCCATTGGGAGAAATTCCCACTCTTCCATGAAAGTTCATTGAAGTAACTATGGCTTTGTTGAATTAGCCTACATATTTGATTGATACTAGTAAAGTATGACATGAAATAACATAACATTCATGTGTCAGTGAATGTATCAATGGAAAAGAAACCTTCTAAACACGTAGTCAAATTAAATAGCTACCAGCTTGTTATGGTGAGGAACAGAACTATATCTTCTATCTTGTTACTCTGTTATAAGATTCAGTGCCTCAGGTCTTCCCCTTGAGAATAGTTTTGCTGCAGTTGAGGGGCTCATCACCAGGTGGGAGGGAGGGAAACAAAAGGAAATACACAAATAATGGCAAGTAGGGGCTGGGTTTGTTTCCTGAGAAATGACTGCAGTTTCATCGGGTTTTACTCTCAGTATTGCATTTATTTGGCAGTTTTCTGCAGTGACAGTAACCTGGGTTACCTTGATAAAGTAAATATGCTTTTGTATTAGACTTTAGCTATTGAGTGTACTGGACTTCAGCTATTGAATGTACTGGCTGTGAGAGATGGCATGTAAAATACAGAACTTGCAGGCACCTAAAATGTGTATGGTCATTTGTACTGTAAGATTTAATGTGTATTCTCTGCTTCAGCAAGGGCTTGTAACTTTGAGAGTATGGGAGATGCAGCTGTATATTCTATAGGCATCAGTATTAAACCTCTGTAGCTGTTTGCTAGTTAAATATGTGGTTACTTGTACTTACTGCTTCTTGACTTGTTCTCACTGCACTACATTGTGGAGTATGTTGCTTAGATAATACAAACTCACTCCGTGACTGAGGGCTATAGTATCATTCCTCTATTGTACAACAGTAAAATAATAATAATGATAATGATAATAATAATAATACTTTCTATGAAGTCTACTGCCTTTGCCTGAAATGTGACGGTCCTGTAGAGGGAAAAGAAGATACAGGCAGGCAATAAGTAAAAGCAATGAAATCCTGGATGTGAAAAAAGCAAGACTTTTATTAAATATGCGCTGTAGTTTTGTTGCGTGTGTTTTGTAATTCTGCACAAAAGGTAAAACCTGAAAATTAAAAACATACTGTTGAGAGGGATTACCAGATCTGAGTGATGATGGTTTTGCACCCAGACATTGTATGTTGCCTATAGATGGTGCTATGTTTTTGCCCTGATTATTGCTGTGAAGGCCCACGTGAATGTTGAGGTAGGGATGTGTAGTTCTTTTCCTTATACATGGGAAATGGAAGCAGTGGTGTGTGGAAGTCACACAGCTGATTTGTGATAAAGACAGTAGAATTGAAATATGCATCCCAAGTCCTACGGTCTTATCTTAATGGATTAACTGTGTTCATATAGTTTGTTTGATAACTTGGTATAGATGTGGAAACGTCCTACTGATCCAATTACAGGATTGTGTGTAAAGTTATGCAGCATTTTCTTAGTAAAGACTAATTACTATCAGATTATTTTTTTTCCGTTTAGGCAAAAAAGCTTTTCCTGGATTTCGTTTTGTTAAGTTTGAGAGAAAGCAGTTTTGCAGTCGTAGAATGTAATGATGCTTTTACATTATTTAAGGAAATACCACTTAATTTTTTATAATGCTCTAGCATATCAGGAATTTGAGATCCAGCTCAGTCAGTGAGGCTTCTGAGGATCACAGCTGTTTTCCAGTGTGAAGAACCAGTTGTGAGAGACTGGTAGGAAGCTTTTAAAAATACTCCTTTATAAATTTTGGTAGTGCAAATCATTGTTTCTGAAAGTACATTGCTTTGTTCTAGTGCATATCCAGCTCTGACTTTTTTTGCTTATTTCTTGCTTGTTTTTGGGCCCCTTTACTGATCCTTGTTTGATGTGCCATCTTTATGGGATCTCTTAAAACCTTTTAATAGGAAAATAACAGCTCTAAGTGATCTAGTGATTTTGTATAGTACAGTGGGATTTAGATTTGGGTGAGAGTACAGAAGTATTCAACAGGTTTCTCATCTGTGTGTTGCTTGTGACATTGTCCAAACCTTGTCATTTACCTAAGAAACAATGTAATCTGTTCAGATGTCACCTCTCAATAATGTTAACCTGTCACTGTGTCTGCCATGCCACACTGAGAGAAAGATGGAGTCTCCCAGTACAGCCAGAACGTTGTCAGAGGGGTGTGTTGTGCTCAGGTGGCAGTGCCAGTCTCTGCCCACTCTGCCAGTATACAAATACACCAGCAGTTTTTGCTTTGTATTTTGTCCTGTGTGCTGGGCAGTAATTCCAAATTCTGTAGTGTCTTTTAGCTTTGATTTAATGCAAATCAAAGTTTGTGGGATTATATTTCAGAACTATCTTGGCTCATTTGTTTATTAATTTAAAGTGTTTTGTCTTCATTTTTTTACTATATGACTGGTGAGGAGAGAGGAGAAGAGCAAAGTTTTGCCATCTATTCTTGAGGAAGTTTTGGCCAGTGGCAGAACTGCTGCTGATTTGAATAGGTGCCTTGGCAATTGTTTTGACAGGTTTTATGACTTTAAAATATGCTGGCTAGATTCTTGATGACCCACTGAACATGTTGTGGCACAAAAGCAATGGAAATAGAGTAACAGTCTTGCCAAAAATAGATTGCCTTTCATTTTTTTTCATTAGTTGTCACCATACTTATTACTTCATTCTGGGCAAGGATATTTATTTTGTTGTTAACACAGAAGCTTTAAATAAGAATGTAGTGTATGTATTGAAAGGATGAAAATGCTAAGTTCATTTGGAGTATTCAGAAATACTAATAAACTGCCTTGGAAAGGAAATTCTGCAATAATACATTCATGGTTTTTTTCTCTTGATTTTGCTGAAGGAGGTGAGTGGCAGAAAATAGCAATAGGAAAGATGTTGTGGCTTTCTCCACATTTATTTCAAGTAAAGTGATGCTGCAAGATGATGTACGTTCTTTCACATTCATTGAGACCTCTCAGATACCTTGAGTGCAGATATGCCTTCAGCTGTGAGTGTAAGGTATCAGTTGTGCTTAGAGTGACATGTTAAGCTTTTTTAGTATTTCTTGATACTTAAACCAAGTATGTTTTAAGTTGTGCCACACAGCATCTGCAGGAAATGGGGTGTCCCAGTTGATATCATGTAACATATATTAGTTTCAATTTGCATGTAGAAGCACAAACATTGTGGTATAATAGAATCATAGGCTCATTAAGGTTGGAAATGACCTCCGAGATCAAGTCCAACCTTTTATTGAATACTACTATGTCCACTAGACCTTATCACAAAGTGCCATCTCTCTGGGGACTGTGACTCCACCACTTTCCCAGGCAGACTGTTCCAGTGCTTAACCACTCTCCCAGTGAAGAAGTTTTCCTTTGTATCTAGTCTGAACTTCCCTTGGTGCAACTTCAGGCTGTCTCCCTTTGTGCTGTTGCCAGTTGCCTGGGAGAAGAGGTTGACCCACAACCTTGGGGTGCCTCAGCCACAGCCTCCTTTCAGGTAGTTGTGGAGAGTGATGAGGTCTCCCTTGAGGTTCATCTTCTTCAGCCTAAAGAACCCCAGTATCCTCAGCCTCTCCTCACAGGGTTTGTGTTCCAGACCCTTTACTTGTTGCAAAACTACTTGGCTGTTTGGAAAACAACCCACCCAGCATGTGAAGGCACACCTGCATGTCTTCCAGAGGCAGCCTTTGAAGGCATTCCAGTTGATTTCTTCTGTTAGAGGTTAATAAGCTGTCAGGGATTCTGGGCTGGGAGAGCCATGTAGGTATCTCCTATTCTCTTCTGGTTTTGCTGTTTCCCAATGTAAGAGTAGATGTGGTATAAGGAAGGTGAGGGCAGGCTCTGCTATCTCTGTGAATAGCAAAATAAAGTGGTTTTGTTTTATGTGGATTTAAATTTTGAATTATGTGAATATGTAGTTTTTGTAGCTGCAGTTAGTACAGAGGTTATACTGTGAGTAGGAGACTCATCCTAATTTTTTACGGTTTTGAACACATTTTTTCAATGTAGTGGCTGTCAGCTCAGAGAGAAATGTTGGCCCCATAGCCCAGTGGCAAAACTGCTACTGGTTTTAATGAGGCCTTGATTATATCCTTAAATAATATTTTAGTGTCTTGATTATACCCTTAAATAATATTTTAATATGTCAGTTTGCTTTGTGCAACATTTATTTTTTTCAGGGACTGATTTTCAAAAGATACTGAGCTTTTACTGTTTTGATGGTTTTTGTTACATCATTAAATTCTTAGTACTCCTAAAAAGTAGTTTATAAGAATGTTTCTTACAATAAGTAATCCAAAAGAGTAGGAATTTTAGAATGTTAAGACTGCAAATACAGTTGATAATGAATGAGTTCTGTGTGTCTGAAAAGAAACTCCTTTGTACGTGTAGGTACCTATTCTATACTAATGGTGATTATGCAAGGGCACAACACAAGGCATTTAGAGTTTTTATGAAGTCTAGCTGGAGCAGAGATTCAAAAGACCAGGGTAGTTAAAATGATTACCTAGATTTAAACTTTTCAGAAATAGATGAATAATGGGAAAGTAGAAGGAAGAATATAAGATTTGGGAAAACTGTTTCAAAATAATATTGAGTGGAGAGTTGTGGAAAACATGCATACAGAGTAGAAGAGGAGGAAATAAAAGAAATATAAAGAAATTAGTCTGTCAGGTGGTAAGAGCTGACACCACAAATGCCTTCTTTTTATCTGCTAATCTTTATGGCTAGCAAACTCTGGGGCATTTGCTGAGACAGGGAAGAAAAAGACACAGGAGAGGTGGTAGGGAATGAAGGGAAAATCAGCGTTTCTGTTCGCCCAGATCTCTGCTTTTGTTTTACCACAACAAGGCTGTTAGAAGAAATTTAGGGATTTAGTCACATGAGCCACAAGATAATCTCTATTCTCTTTAAACCCTCATCCCAACATCCTCATCTTGGTCAATTATGTGTTTGGTGTCTGTCTGTGGCAGCATCTCAGCAGATTTCACACCAGTCTTTACTACTTGCTTATGGCCCTCAATAAGGGAGTAATGTACAATTGTCTGTTAATGATAGGTTTTGTTACAGATTAATCTTTTAACAGGCAGAAATCAGAACCAGAAGCTACAAGGCTGTTTTACACTGTCAGATCTGCAGCTCTGCAACACCTGTGTCTATTTTTAATAGTTAGTTTTGCTAGTTAGTTCTTTTCATTTAGTATTCGGCATGAGCTAAGAACATGCAAATAGCCACCTCGGGTGGCTTAGCTAAGGGCCTAATAACTTATGCATCTGATTCCTCTTTGTCAAGAGACGCATATCATTTTTACCTGTAATAGTTTCAATTTAAGAGTGCTACCAGGTGAAGAAGACTGGGATGTTAATATGACTTGAATGAAGTGTTCAGCTAACGCAGCCCGTGAGTTGCTTACAGGGATACGTAATAGTCCGAGATACTGTGGGAATAAATTTTCTGGGGTAAATACTGCATACACGTGTGTGTGTGTATATATATATGAAAGTCAAATGTTTTCAGTGAAAGAAGGTAAGCAATGGTGGTTTTGGTTGAAAGCTACATGGTTTTAATGTGAAATAGTGAATGGTTCAAAAAAAAAAGGGTTTCTTTCCTTTTCTTGCTTTAGTGGCAGTAACATTGAAACAGAAATACACTCTCAGATCTCTAAGCAGTTAATAATTGGGGGTGGGAGCAGGCAGAAAATAACAAAAGCAAAAAAAAATACTACTTTTCCTGGTTTAAAGGAATTTATTTTGTTGTGGGCAAGATGCTTCTGAAAGCTATATATTGCAATACACATATCATTTGTAGCCTTGGTTTGAGAGGGCCTTAGGATGATACTGTTTATTGAAGAAGGTGAGCAAGAAGTTACTGGTGGAAAAGGGTGTGAGAATTTTAGGTTTTTGTCTACTTTCTCATGCTTTCATTTGAATTTTACTGAGATCTTGCATTGTAGATGTTTCATTGTGATTCTGTATGCTTTGAAAATGGTTAAGGGGGGAAAATGTATCTATAAAAGAAGCAATTCCACTCACATTAATGATTCTTATAGTTTGCATAGGACAATGCATGTGACTTCCAAAATGCTGAAGTTGAACACCACAGAAGCCATAAAACATTTACACAGCACTATATCTTCTGCAGCATTTTCTAAATATAGACTAAATCCTTGGCATGAAGAATTTGTATAGTTAAAACAAAACAAGACTTGATGTGACACAGAACAGCTTGAGAGGCATGAGAGCTGTAGGTGAGGAACTGTGAGAAACTGAACAACTTTTCAAGTGAAGGATCGAGAGGATGGTGAAGATGCCCACCCCCTTCAGTTGAAAAAAAAAAAAAGGTAGTTTGAACTCCTTTTGTTGCTTAGTTTTTTGTTAGTAGGTTTTTAGAAACCACTATTTCTTTCTAATTTAAATAGTGAAAACAGTAACTATTTGAAATCTATAGAGGTTTTTTTTTAGTAATAAGAAAGGAATTTAAAGCTGTTCTCAAATGCACATTTGTGGGTCTAGATCCTCAGCTAGTGTTATAGCACTGCTATCTTCAGTGGAGCCCAACACACCTATTGCTTGTAGCTCCTGTTAGGCTGAGCAGTGGCTGCTGATGGCTGAATGAAAGAAGGATGGAGTAGGCAGAAAATGCAATAGCTTTTGATCTACAGTGCCTCTAGCACCCCTCCCTTGGGATGTTGTTTGTTCTCTTCTGTTCCTCTTGAAACTGGTTTGCTCTCCTAGAAGTTAAAAATGAACCTTGCAAACATTTGGTAAATTATGCTGCTTGGACAAAAAATGAAAACACATTACAGGTAAGTTACAACTTACCCTGATTTTCTATGGAAACAATACTTGTTTATCCTACCATCCAAGATCCTACTGTACAAGCTGCGCCAGAAGTTTTTGAACTTCTTGATTGCTTTCAGAGATATTTGACAAAAGAATGGAAGCCTTAAAAATTAGTTAAAATTTTATTAAGTTTTGAGAAATTGGAGGAGAGAGCGACGCTCATGTAAATTCTCTGGCTGAGAGAAAGGCTGTACAGTGACCTCATTTTATGATCAGTATCAAAGAGTCCACCTAGGAGAGGAGTCTTGTATGTGTCCTAGCTGCTCAGAGCTTCTTAGACATTGAAATGAACCAACCACGACATGCAAATCTGTAGGTAACTAGGCCTTGTTAGATCTGGCATTCATTCATAATGGTATATGAGGGAAAAAAAACTGAGTGCTTTTCTTAAGTTGTTGTTTGTTTGGGGCTTGGGGTTTTCTTTTTTTAATGGTCTCTTCCTCCCTCCCCCTGGGTTATTTTTATATCACCTTTTTGAAAGCGTGGGGCGGAGCACTCCTTCAGGGTGTTGGACTGATGCCTGCCTGATGAGAATTGATTTGTTTAAGCCCTTATGCTGTATCCATTTACACCACCTGAAGATTTGCTTCTCTTTTGTGTTTGTTACTTAGTACCTGAAGTCCTCAAGGAAGCACGTTGCAGGCTTGAACCTTTTATTTAACTCAGCTTTTGACTAGGAAGATAGCAGGTATTGTGTTTTTTTAATTGGTCTGGTCACACTGACACTGAGCACATCTATCAGCAGCAGCAAAGAAGGCCAGACTTCTTTTTGTTCCACGGTGTCAGAAAAGAATGGAAAGCCCAAACAAACCCTGCTGTGAAGAAAGTGCAGATGAATTGGTTTTGCTTTGAACTAACCTGAGTCCTTGGAAGAATAGAAGCCGTGCCTACTTAGTGAGGTGTGTATTGGGCTGGCTGGCCATAGTGTAATTGAAGGAAAGATCCGAGCTACAGATATTCCGCTGAAGATGGGAAACTAGTAATTTATGCTCTGTTGCCATTCAGCTTCTCTCTGGTACTTCTGGTTTAAGAAGGTGTTTTAAAAATAGAGAAGTAGGAGAAAAATTCAGAGGCATTTGTTTTTCTGTGCAATAGCAAAACACTCAGCAATTAGTAGTGAATGCAAAATCCAAGTGTTTGTATTCAAATAGAGTGCATAACTACCAAAGGTTTTAAGTGGTTTGTTGCTCTCGTAGAAAATGAGCTTAGAAATAAAGCAAGGGAGTCTCTGTGTCAAGTGAAACTTAATGGAACGTTATGTTTCAGTACTTCAGTCTTTATGCTAAGATTTGGAAAGCATATTACTTTTCTCCACTGTACCTGAGCACAAATTATGGTGAAGAACATAGAGAAAAAATGTTGAATAGAGTGGCTATGAAAAATAACGATGTTGTGTAAGTGTTTGGCACAGTAACAACATCCAAACCCTCCTCATGTGTTTGTTTATTTTGGAAAACAGTTTGGGCAGGGTAGTACTGTGATTATTCAAGTCATGTTTGGATATAAAATGAGCTTGGTTTGCTCTGTCAGGCAGGTGTCTCTGCATTCCAGTGAAAAACATTTGCTGAGCTTGTGTGCAAAAAGTGCACCTGTTTATTGGAATGACAATTTCAGCTGAGGTAAACGGGTATGCAGAGTACAGCAAAGTGACTCAAGGGTGAGCCATCCTTTTTTAAGCTGGGGTTCTTCCTTTGGCACTGTGACAGTTTTGCCTTTGCTCATGTTAGCTGCGCTTCAGTCAGTGCTGGTTGTACTTCAGTTGAGCTCTGGTTACTGTATGTGTGTGTTAGAAAGACCTTTTGTAATTTATCTATTATGAATGATGGTTATTGAGGAAAGTTATTTCATGGGCTACTTTATTATCTTGAATACAGCAGCTTGTAATACTTAGGGGTTTACCAGAGGGGTTTAATGAATCTGTGACAATAGAAACAATTACAGGGGTGGTAGAAAGAATCCTTGAATGTATTATTTTTATTTCCCTGGAGTTAATCTTCACATATCAAAGTAAATTAACCAGAATATGCTGCGTGGACGTCTACTGGATTCCCAAGTCAAAAGCTATTATGAACAAAATGTGATTCTCTTTATTCCCTGTCCTACAATCCTTTCTCCAAGTATGCTCCTAGTGAAGTCAATGTAAGTGAACAGAGTAATATTCTGCATACATTCGTGGTATTAAGGGAAAGACACTGGGATATGTAGAGGGACTGAGATATGTACTGGGATATGCAGAGATAAAATTATTTCAGGAGATATTTTTGCTTTTGTTCCTGAATCTTCGGCTCCTGCCACCCTCTCAGCCTCCATCCCCCTGGCTGGTGTCACGAATCTTCATGCTCTTTGTTATCCCACAAGCATTGGCAGTTCACGGCCTCTTGTCCGGGTTTCCATCCAGAGCTCAATCTGCATTTCAATCTGCAGCTTTCGTGCTGAGCTACCTGCACCGGCTGTTTTTCTCAACACTACAATAGAGTTTTTGCATGCCTCACTTTGTCCATTTAATGCCCTGAGGGACTGCCAACGGAGTGGCATTTACTGAAGAGGCCAGGTTTGGAAACTGAAATCATAACCTGGCTGGAGATGAAACAGAATATATTTTGTATTTGTTTATTTGCTTAGGAGTAGATATATGCAGAGATGAATGTCAGTGTAATCCTCAAACTGTTTACTATGTTGTGCTAATCTCTACAACTACATCTGATTACAAAAGAAAAAAAGGCCACTGGTAGGCTTTAAAAGTTTCTGCCATCTGTCCTGGTGCTTATCCTTCGCTCACCGTAAGGATGTATTGTGACAGCCTCCCCGTGTATTGCAGCCTCTTAGGCTGCTTTTACCTTCTGTCTCTCTTTTGGACTCCGTTCAAATGGAGCAGCATGTGGGTCTTCTGTTTTACCAGTACAATGGAGATCCTCATATCCTATGCTTCAGTTGCTTAACCTAGCAGCTTGGCATTTGGGACCTTCTTTTTATTGTGTAGCTCTTCACAACAGCTGGCAGTGGAGCTATCACAAGGAAGAGATCTTCTAGGTCTGGTCTAGCAGGAGGAATGGTGTGCTTTCCTGCTCCTTCATCCTTGGAATTTTAGCGCTTGTGGAATGGTTTCACCCTGCGTACCCTTGTTAGCTGAGTGCATCTCCAGATCCCCACCACATAAATGACTGTACCCTTTGGGTGCGCTCTGGGTCAGGCTCATCCTTTGTCCTCATCTGACACTTCACTGTTTCTGTCTGTTGGGGAGATCTGCCTAGATTTGAAACCACAGAAGGAAGGATAGCCTATAAATCTAGCAGGATGGTGGCTTTCCTGCAGCTCCTGGGCTGCTTTCTGGTGTGCATGAGTTAGTGTAGTTGAAAGGAATGTGATTACCTGTGGTTGTGAGGAGGAACAGACTGATGTCTTTGGGAGAGCTGAGGAAGGTGCACAATTTACAGCAATGTTCATGCTGAAGTACTTCATTCATCTAAACCACATTTTGTCCATGTACTGATGTAATAGACAGTATGTTATTAAAGCTAGTAAAAACCACCATGGCTTTTGAGAAAATACTACCATTACTGAAAAGCTGGGTTAAGCTCTCCCTAAATCCAAAAGTAGTTCAGGCTGTTAATGGGTTTCAGGACTCTTCCCTAGAAAGCGCACACCAGGCAAGTGATGGAGATCAAGAAAATAATATACAGATACCAAATCTGAGAGCTAATCCTTGTGTTTTTAAATATTCAATGAATAATTTAACAAAATATTTTAAATATTTAAAGTGTATTTAAAGCACCGTTTCAGCAATTCCCGCATCTTTGGAATTTTCTTTCTAATCTTCTTGGTTCATGATAGAGGTTTCAGGTATGCTGTTATTTCCACCCCTTAGGTTATAATGAAATGAAGTATCAGTTCAAGATATGAAATTGTGGATGTCACTGCCTGGGCACAGTTAGGCATAGATACTTAAAATATTTTAATTTTATGGTGGAAATCCCTTATAATAAAGTTGTGGTTTTCAGAGGAAAGGCTGGACTTAATTGGAGTTATTCACATAACTTGATGGGAGGAAAAAGCACTCTTAGAAAATACAATAATCAAGTTTTAAAGATTTTTTGCTTAAAAAAATTCTTGCCTCCACAATGTATGTATTCTCTTGATCAGTTGCAGTGTGAAAAATGGTATTGGTAAGGTTTTTTAATGCTTAGTATATATTATCTTTGCTGATTGTTTGTCACTGGCTGTGGCAAATGAAAGTAGCTGTAGGCAGTATAAAACAAATACATTTAACATGCTCTTCAAGCAGTGAGTATGTAAACTTGAACCTTCATGCCAAAGTCTGTGTTGATGGTTTAAAGTTAAAAGCCTGTATGTTCTAAAGGGAATTCAGGACAAATTGATGGAAGTGAAGTCCGATGAGTGTTACCAAGTATGCAGAAATTCTGGTATGAAAATGGTAGGAAGAATATTAGGGGTGGGGGAGGGTGGTATCTTGCATTCCTCCTGAGCATAAGATTTTGCATGTGCATGAGATGGGCGTGTGGCCTGGCTGCATCGTAGAAATGGCTGCATCAGATCCAAGTTCTGCATTCACAAAGCATCCTCAGAAGTGTTTAAAATTGTAGAAATTAAGAACTGAAAGTCTCAGTGAGGACTGGTTATGTCTGCAGTGCCCAAGGTAATGCAAATTGCATGAGCTGACAATCTTATTCTGTGAGCTCAGGGAATGCTGCTGATCTTCTTTTTGTTTTTTGAACTTTGATAATCCACTGTCCCACGTGGCTAAACAACGGAGAGAGATCTTGTTTGCTACGTATCTAATGTTGGCAGCAATTTCTTGGCAGCTGAATTAATTTTTAGGTTCTGTAACATGACTTCAGATTAACATTAGATTTCTTATAGCTAATGGTATTTTTGCCTCTCAACTCTATTCACAGGAAGAAAAAATCCTCTCTCTAGAGGTATTTGTGTTTTACATTTGATCTCCCCTATTTTCTTATATAGCATGTCAGAGTTTGACCTTTTAATAGATAGAGGTGTGAAAAGCACTGTGGTCATGACCAGCAGCGCTTCTTTTCAAAAATCAGTTCTTAAACTTTGAGATTCTACATGAACAAAAAGGTTGTTGGTGTATACATAATAAGAGGAATTCAATTTCAGAGTGATCTGTGCTGCATAATAAGATGAACTCACTTGTACAGAGTTCATTTTAATAAGCTGAATGAAACATTGCACGAATAAGAAGCAAAGATTGAGGTCTCCCTTAAACTACATTAGAAAAACAGTGACTCACTGAAGTAGTGGGTAACCAATCCCCATGTCATTCAGGGGGTGAGGCTACAGTGTGTCCCTGCAGGGGGGAGTACCGAGCAGAAATAAAGGAGGTGTTTTTTGTTCTGTATATTTGTTAGTGAGGCTTCCTGGAACAAGTCAGTTTGGTGTCTTACATTGAAAAATAGGATGTCCTCTTGTGGAGGGTTTAAAGAAAATGAGGGAAGCTTATTCAAAAGTCAGAAAATGTTTTACCCTGAGGGGTTAAAAAAGGTCTGCTTGTTTGATTTAACAGGAAAAAAAAAAAGGAACTTAATGAATACAAGAATGGAAGTGCAAGTGTAGGTGAGAGAAAGGCTCTTGAAATAGAGTGGTGTTTAGTAGATGGAAGTACAAAAAGTGTTTCTATAAAACCTGTAATGTCAATATGAAGGAACTAATGTGTGTAGACTGTTATATAGGAGGTTGTCAGCAGTGCTCATCTTGGTTACTCTATCCCTAAAATGTGAGAATAATAGAACTATTCCTGGAATGCACACAATCACACGGTAAATTTTAAAGACTCTGTGATGGATAGATTAAAAAAGTAATTATTTTAGGAGAGCCCAGGTATTTTCTGTTTAAAATATTTTTTAAATGGAAGCATTTTTCACTGTACATGCTGATTACTCGGTCTGTTAATTTATTTTTTTTTACAGCTTAGAGTAGGGAAATGATCTAGCCTCTTCCATCTTCATGTTCTTACACATGAGGACAGACTTAATAGAAAAGTTGACGGAGAGAGGTTAATTAATTTAATTGGTTTCCATGGGACTTATAAAAATAAATATGGATACAGTTAATTTTCTCATAGAAGGCTGTTTTCTCTAAGCCAATAGAGTGAGTTAAATTTGGCTTAAAATCTGTTTGGAGGAACTTATTTTGATGTGGCCTAAGGGATAGAATGGCTCATGTTTTTGGGGTAAAAGAGGGATCTAGGACCTTAAAAGTGCTTTCCTCCATCCTTGGCAGCAAATGTCATCCCCCAGACCAGTGCAGAAGTGGCACCTATGTCGTGTGCCAGACTGTGCTCGAGAGGAGGTGTTCAGCTGCTCTGTCTGCGATCACTGAGCAGCTGTTCTGCGTCTCCTGCAGGTGACAGGCCAGATGGAAGTGTCTCCTGTGCCTGGTACAGCCCACAGTCTGTTCTCTGGATGGTCCACGTGGCTGGCCAGTGCTCATGGTAGGCTTCTGCTGGCATGAGTGGGTTTTCTGAAAGCTTGCAATGCTGTTGCGTGTGAGTACACTTAAAAGCCTTACTTTCCTGAGAATGCTGAATGAAAAAGATCAGGCATCTTTCTTACTCAGGAGCTGAGTGATTATGAAGTTTTCTAACCAGAAGCTTGTGTTTCTTCTCCCTCACCTGTGACTGCAACTGTTTTCCATGTTATCTGCTGGATTTTTGCCTTTTACATCTGTGGATGCATGCAGTTGTCAGTCCCTATCCCACATGAGCATTCTGTGCTGGGAGGAGCCCTCAGAGACCTTAAGCTCTGCTTAGGCTTTGCTGTACAAGCCTGTTGTTAGACAAAGCTTCACATTGAATTCACATTTTCATTAGGAAAATGTGCACCTAATTGGTTCTTTTAGCTAACTGAAATTAAAGATGGGTGGCATCTGTTTAATAAAGTCTATTATCATCTGGAGATTAAAGAGGGAAATATTTCTACTTTGCTGTATCTTAGTGTATCAACTCAGTGTTTCTGTAGGGGCTTCAGTGCTGGGCTGGACTTTTATAAGAAGTTTCATGCAGTCAGTACATATCTTGACACTGTTATGAACATGTGACTGTATTGATATTTTCTTGGCTTCTAGCAGATATCTAAATATGGTACCTGTAAATTTGAACATACAGAAAATGAAAGTGTGTGTTACTAGTCTTTCATCTGAGCTGTCCCATACACAGACCCTAATTTAACCAGGTCTCTCTCACTTACTTCCACCATCGTTCACTGTACTTTTAGGAACTTAGCATATGATATTTTTTCTTTTATTTATTTCCTGGTACTTCAAAAGAAATGTTTGTGCTGAGAGCTATAGTCAAACACATTGACACAAACTGATAAAGTATGTAGGTACTTAAGGAATACTGTATGTTGTCCTCAACTTCGCTGCAGCTGGATTATTCAGAAGTTTGTTGTGGAAGCATTTCATGGGGTGAAGTGTATGGAGGACATATGGCATGTTTCTTGGCAGACTATGGACTTCTGATGTTCTTGTTTATAAGCACAGAAATACTGCTTTCTTTATATAGGTATTGTGTGTTTGTGTGTGTGAGAAAATATATATATATATGTGAGAGCTGATTTTATACGACACTATTGCAGAGTAAATGTTGTAAGGTATAATTAGACAAGCTATCATTAAACTATTACTGAGTTCTGTAGTTTAGGATTATACGTTATTTCATTTTGGATTGAGGCCATTTCTCTCATGTGGATTCCATGTCTGTGATTTCTTGTTCTTCAAAATACAGCTAGAGACTCAGCAGACATATACAGCTAATGAGATAGAGAGAAATTAAATATTTTAATGTGAAGTGTAAAGCTCCATCCATTTATTTCTTTATTAAAACATTATTTAATACTTAATCTATGCTAATGAAATATGACAAAGATGAAATCACAAAATACAGCATCTGTGGCGAAGCCGAGCCCGAGATGTTTAGGATATTGTAAGTAAAGGGTGTGTTTAAGGCTGCCCTTTGTGCATCAGCTCAAACTACTGGAATGCTGTGTCATAGCAACAGACTATAGCGGGAGCACTGGCTTCTGGTTGAGAGGTTGCTTGTGAGTGTTTTGGTGACTGAGGGATTTTGGTGGGGTTACCCTGCTCCAAGGACTGTCCTTGTTTCTGCCCAGTCAGCTGTGGTGGATAAATTCTGGGACTGATTTGCATCATCCTCTTCAATACCATAGCTCAGGTTATAGGAAAAGAAGGATTCTCAGGACATTGGTGGTGTCTGTGAGAGAAATGGAAACGTGCCCTTTTGGAAAAGTGTGGACAATGAGCGGTATAGCTAGAGAGGGACAGCATTAAAGGACCTGTGGGGAAGAAATTTGGTGTCAAGGGAAGAGAGATGGGTGTACATGTACATTTGGGTTGTGTGCTGGGAGCTTGATAGTGTCTTAGGGGATGACACTAGAACTGCTGACCTCGAATGATGCTCCTTTTGCCACATCACAGCTGGACAGCTGTGGCTCTTTGGAATTAAACAGTTCAGCTGGGGACCAGGAGAGGCTTTCAGGGATAAGGCAGTGTCAGATGGATAGCTGACAGTGAACGTTGCTTCACTTCTTTTTTTATCAGGAAAAAATTCTGAGCAGACAGAATTGTGGTTGTGCATATATGCTGGGCAAAATGTACATATTTACATAAGCTTCAATCCTTTTGCATGCGCAATTGCTATGATAAAGGTATTTATTACTGCCTGGTGAAAATTGTGTGTTCAGTTTGAATAAATGTTTTTGTTGGGATTTCTGCAGTAGTGATCTTAGAAATCGTGGGTTTTCTTTAAATTTACTTTTCTCTGTGAACTGTGGTGTAGTTAAAGGTGGCTTAAAACTTAGGAACAAATATCTGTTCTGCTATAAGAAAAGTAATGCTTTATTAAAACAAAGAGTGTATATTTTTCAACTACTTTAAAACCTTTCCTATCTCCTTACCATAGCAATAACTTCTAGTGCTTACACAGTGCTTAACTTTTCCAGAAGCACTTTACAAATATTAATAAATTGTTTTCCTAGGTTGAAAAAGCTGCACAGTGCAGACGTGTGGGTGGGAGCAGTTGGGGACAGATAGGCCACCAGAGCAGTGTGTCTTGCTACACCTCTTTATTTCCTGTTGAGAAGGTGATTTTCTATGGTGCCAGCCACCTTTCATTGTCCTTCCCTCTTGATAGCTCTTGGGGGACCACCCTGTATGTTTCTTAATGAATCTCTCCTCTGAGAATACACCATGAAGTCTTGCCTCGTGTATAGTTTTAGGCCCACTAAGATTTTCACTGGAAAACAATTAGTACTGCTGTATTCTCATAGAGTGCATCAAACTAGGGGTGATTAGCATTTGTGTGGTGCTTTCCAAATAGTGATCTCGAGGAGTCTAATGAAGTTGGCATTTCCCTATTTTGGAGTTCTATAAAAAAATTAAAGTTCAGAGAAGACAGAATTGGAAATAGAGTATTGGATTTCTGGCAAATAGCTTCTCCTTAGGTGAATGAGTAAGATTGTCTTAATATGGAAAACAGATGTGCTTTGAATTATGAAAAAGAATAAGATTGCAGGAGTTAAGAGGTGCAATATATTTCACATCCAAGTCAGAGAAAAGGAAAAGCCAATATCCATGCATGTTGAATTGGGATTGCAGTAAGGTAGTGAGTGCATACACCTGAGAACTTCTATGGAAATGAATTGCTATTTAATTTCCTTTATATGAATTAGCAATGGCCAATTCAGTTAACTGAGTAGCAACAACCAAAAATATTGTCTCAGACCACACCCATCACCATTGCCCCTTGCACTGCAGTGGACTTCGTGTTGAGTTTTGGCAGCAGAGGAATTGGCACAAATCTGTTTAAATCCCAGTTTTGTTACCACACACATTAACCTGTGTTCCTCCTGAGCACTTCGGAAGCACTGAAATGCCTCTTTCCAGTGCTCTTTTTTCACTGGTACATCGAAACCAGGACTGCTGCTGCTACAGAGTCTCCTCACCTCCAGCTGCCAATTACAGGCTGTCTTGGGGTGACTTTGTGATGTGTATCCTTATCACTATCCCATGCCCAGAAATTAATTTTGTGCCTTTCTGTGCTTTTAAACTGAGCCTGAGAGGGGGGAGGAAAACCTGAACAAAACTTCTTCAAAGCAGTTTGCAGCTTGTTCAAGGTCACACAGAGATAGAGACTTTTTTTTCAGCTGCGGCAGCAGAGTGAGAGTGGGGAAGGCACCCGGCTTGCTTTCGGCCAGTTTTTTTTTCAGCTCCTTTTTCTTTCTCCTGAGAGAGACGGAGAGTTGAACTTTTCATTTGCTGGGACTTTGTTTTGTTTGTTCTTTTTTTTTTGTCCTGTGCTGGACTGTTTCAACATCAGAATACATCAGGAGGAATCTCCATCAAGGCCTTGGCCCTGGAGGGTGGCCCACCACTCTGTCCCAGCTCCAAGGAGGCGGGGAGAGAGATCTACGGAAGGACTCTGAAATTTTCCCGGGTTTCTCTCAGCAGAGCGAGAGGTTTTATTATTTAGCATTATTATTCTTTTCCCATGTGTTTGTTAAGTAAATAGTTTTTATCTCTTTCACTTTCCTTCGAGGAAAAAGTTTCTTGTTTCCCGAACCTGGTGGGAGAGGGTTGGTTATAGCCTGCCTTCTCTCAGGATATATTTCTAAGTTTGGCCAAACCAGCACACAGGCATATCTTTAGTGTTGTCCTTCCTTGCATTTGGTCAGGTGTGGTGGTTACGTGTGCCCTGGGCTCCCTCTGATCTTCTGCAGTAGTTGCCTGGACTGCATCTTGCAGGTTTGAGTGGGGTTTTTTTTTTGTTCATTTTGCCCCATCCTGTCCAAGGAGAACAGGATGTCATTTCCAGTGATCCCACAGGGACTTGGGGTTGAAAGATTGAGTAGGAAAGGGAAGAAGTTGTCAAGAAAGGAGGAAATTCAGATGAATTAAGGAAAGGAGATTAATGTTCAAATGAGTCAGCCTTTTTTTTTTTTTTTTTTATCTGGTATTGGTTTTTGTGGAACAATGCCTGTTACAGATTCAGGAAATGGTATTGGCATTTAAACCAAAAAAAATTTGCTTGGCTTTCTATTTAAAGGCAATTTTTTTTTATCTTTTAGAAACAGAAATTTGATTAGCTGATGATTATGAGAAATTATTATTTCTTGAGAATTCAAACTGACTCAGCTGAAATGATCACAGGGTCATAGAATACCAGGCTGGAAGGGACCTCAAGGATAATCTGATCCAGTCTTTTCTTGGCAAAAGCACAGTCTGGGCAAGAAGACCTAGCACCTGGTCCTGCAGAATTGGAAGTATCCACTGTTGGGTAACCCTCCACTTCCCTGGGGAGGTTATTCCAGTGGCTGATGGTTCTCATTGTGAAATATTTTCCTATTGTGTCTAACCGGAATCTCCCCAGGAGTCTTCTGGTTCTTATCTTGGAGGCAGCTAATGAACATTTGTTGCTGCTCTGGTAGGCCTGGCTTATTCTCCAGCTGGGTGCAATGGCATGAATATTGCCACTTTGGACCCTGCCTCCTGAGCCCTCCAGTTTAAAGCCTGCCTCAGCAAGCTGGCCAGTCTGCTGCCAAACATTCCCTTGCTTCTTCTAGTCAGATGGATCCCATTATTTCCCAATAGACTGTAGTCACTGAAGATAACTATTGATGATAATTATTATTGATCACAAAATCGTAAGAGTGGACCAGGTTGCAAGGGACCATGGTGGTCATGTGGTCTGACCTCTCTGCTCAAGCAGGGTCATCTTAGAGCACACGGCACAGGATTGTGTCCAGATGGTTCTTGGATAACTTCAGTGAGGGAGACTTCACAGCCTCTCTGGGCAATCCAGTGCACAGTCACACACACAGTAAAGTTCTTCCTCGGGTTCAGATGGAAGTTCCTGTGCATCAGTTTCTGCCCATTGCCTCTTGTCCTATTACTTGGCACCACTGAGAAGAGCCTGGATCCATCCTTTTGACACCTCTCTTCAGATGCTGACAGGCATTGATAAAGTCCCCTTTCAGTTGCCTCTTCTGAAGGCTGAACAAGTCCAGCTCCCTCAGCCTTTCCTTGTAATAGAGATGCTCCAGCCCCTTAATCATCTTTGCTGGACCTGCTCCAGGAGCATCTGCCCCTTCATCCAAGTCATGGATGTCTTGCTAAAGACCCTGAAAGTTGAGATTTAACAAAATATTTGGATAGGATGTTGACATTAAATACTCCAGTCATCAGTGTTTTCTTCAATTTTTGGTTTGTTCCAATTTCTGGCCTCTGCAACTGGTAATGGGCCAGGTATCTGCAATTCTTCATATCACTAAGAAATGAGAGCTGGGGACATAAATCACTGTGTTGTGAAGTACCTTAAAGTGTGCTGAAATTCCATGGATTTAGAGATTTGATCATTATGTGCAGCAAAATGATTACCTTCAAATGACAGTGGGATTTTTTTTCTTAATTGAAAAAGACGGCTAGACTCTAACAGCATAATTAGCATAGATTATCTTCAGTGTAGGTCTATTTGTGCTTTTACTTCAAAGGGCACTTAAGGATGGATGAATATCTGTTGTTAGAGGCACCTTGTTGTTGTAAAAATTATAACCAGCTGGAAAGCTAACGTATATATACACAGGTTAGTTGTAGATAAAAGCTCACTTAGCTTTTTAGGTTTTGGTTTTAGTACTCCTTGTTGCTTAGTGTTGTTCTTCAGTTCTTTCCAAGTCCTCTCCATTTTTGTGTGCATAGCTTTCCTCTATGATAGTACATACTGATATTTAGGATTTATTTTTTTTGGAAAAAAGCTGAAGCAGCTAATAATTTTTTTTTTTTTTTTAAAAGACTGGTCTCAATAGGTGTAATTAAACACCCAGTTTGTCACCTCAGTAGACAGCAATTTTACTCTTGTTCTAGTATCTGATTGCACTATGTCTGGCCACACTTGGTTAACATGTTATCTGAACATTTTATCTGATCTGAGCAGTGGACTTCTTAAGTTGATCTTTGGATTGCTAAGTTCATCCATTATTTATATGAATATAAGCAATGCAGTGTCACACATAGGCCTATACTTTCAGTCTTAATTCAGAGAAATAACTCTGCTTTGTTTTCTATCTACTTACACTGAAAACTTGGCTTTGGAACATTGGATGTTCTCTTTTGTCTTTTGGCAGCTGAGGTCCTGCAAGAATGGTAAATCCTGTGATTGGAGAAGGCATTCTGAAGTTTTTTTAAAATGTGAGGTTCTAATTGCTGCTTATTAAGAAGGCTTAATTTCCATATTAGCTAACAGGAATTAAAAAAAAAGGGACATGATGCTGAAATCTCTTATTTACAATCCTAAACTTTTTAATTATCTGAATATCAGATCTGATTTGTTTGTACAGTTTTTTAGAAAATTATCAGAATAGTGTTGTGGATAGTAGCCTAGAAGCTTAACAGAAGTTAAAACATCTCTGCAGCCTAAAAATATACATCCCGGTATAGTAGAATATCAGATATCTCAAAAAACATACTTGGGCTATTGCATATAAATCATGTTATGATTCCCAGTATCTAAATAGGCACAATGTGGTTGGTCAATGGTCAATCGGGGTTGCTTGGAACACCTGCAGTTGTGGGAAGACTGATAATGGGTAAAATTTTGTCTCAAATTTAGGCTATTATGAGCCTGCAGTAACTCTGCCGAGGACAGTAGGGTTATTCTATGTTTATGTCCAAATAGATGATTATCCAATTAGTTCAGTAGAAGAAAGACTAGAAACCATTGAACTGGAAGATGTTTGGCTTTATCAAAGATGTTGATATTCATGGTTAAATACTAAAATATGAATGGATATAGAAAAAAAAGAGTGATAGGAACAGCCTGTTTTTTCTAGCTGTCTCAGTGTTGCTATCAGTATAATGGTGAGATAGGTGTTTTTCTTCTGTGTTGGGGCATTCCTTGTGGAAGCATTGAGTGTAAACACTGCATACCCAAGCAGTTTTTGCAATTTTAATTGTGGGATGTTTTCTGTCAGGAAATGTCACTGCACACTGCCTGCTTGAGGTCAGCGAGTTAAATATTGGAGTTGGATTCTAACAGGGCTGGATAATTTAATAACCCATAACAGCATTAGCAGTTATGCATGCAAAGATAAAGGTTATCACACTTTGCTCTATAAGCTGATTGCAGTGGGGACCTGTGGGGCCTCTTCTTTTCTCTGTTCACTTTAGAGCACCACAAGAGCTGCTCTCTTTGAGTTGAACCACTTTTGTGAAAAGAGAAATAGTAGACTTAAAAGTTGAGTGATCTCAGTTTATACAGTGAATGTTGCATCACTCCATCTATTCCAGGGCTTGAAATGCAGAGATGTTACAAGAGGGTTGGTGCAGCACCATGGGGAGGTTAAGTGCTCCGCCTGACTATTGCTGAAAACATTATTTAGGGTAAAGGAATAGGAGCAGCTTCATAGGAGTTAGAGAATTTACAAGTGGATTAACAACTCCTAATCTCTATGTCAGTACAGATGGATACCTTGATAGAGGGAATCTGGTAAAAGATGTCCAGAACTGCCATACTGAGCCTATTACAGGAGCTAATCAGAGCTGAACAGCTTTAATCTATTTGTTTGCTACAGAAAAAGTACACACAAGGAAATATAGAATAAAAATTGAATTTAAAAGTGAGTAACATGTTTCTTGTGTTTTGATTTATCATACTTTTAAAATAACATTTGCAGTCAATTAGTGATGTGAGAGAAGGAGGCAGGGTACGTGTTCCTGGCAGTCAGCTTGGGAGAAAAAACCGTTCTGCTTCTTAGTACCTGCTTATTGAGGACTGGCTGCAATTTTAAAGCATGTTCTCTGTAGACCTGGACTTTCTATGAAAGAATGTTGAGCAGAAGGTACCATGTTTTTTGGAGATTAATTGATGCTAAAACCCACTGATCCAGCGGGGGAGTATGTGCTGAAATGTATTAAACTTTTATAACCAGTCTTGCTATATAGATGATTTTGTTATAATTAGGTTTTTAACGCTTGGGGGGAGCTGTTGGCCTAAAATATAGTTACCTTGTCACTCAAAATATTTATTCTCATAGTCTGTTCCTCTCTTTATGTTACATTGCTACTATTTTCCCCTCACGTTTTGCTGGAAGTCTATTTCCTTCTTTACATTTCCTTTTTTCTTCTACAATTCCAGGATGTAGAAGGAATTAACAGGGTGATGAAGGAATATTGGAAGTGGTTATTGTTGTCTACTGACCTTGCAGTAAACTGAAATACGGGCTCTTTACTAAACCAAATGAAAACAATTGCCAAAAATGCCCATCTATGTTCTGTCTCAAGCCATTTAAAGTTGAACTTTATCACTCATTGCATATTTAACTGGAAAATTGGAACCTGCCTAGGCTGAGATGCTTTATTGAGGGCAATGCCCTGATGTGTGGGCTATTGCTCTGCAGCACATCTGTCTTAATCATTTGGTGCATTGGGGCTACAGGCCCATCTAACATTACTCACTGTCCTGATCAACAGATACTTCAAGGAGACTTGGCATGTGAATAAGATAAGCTTTAATGTTGTGCACATTTATGGATAAGTGAGGAAAAAAAACCCCATAGGTTTTTTGTTTCATTTTTAGAAAACTAGTTAAAGCATTGCAGAGGGACTTAGAGTTCCCCCCCTTTCCAACTTTTCTTGATCTTGTAGTCAAAAAAAAAAAAGAAAAGCTGGGGATGTGCAGATGTCTTAAGCTTCCCAGTAAAAGGGATTCCCTCCCCCCTTTTCAACCTTAAGCTGCAGAGCAAAAAACAATCCCCTCATCTAATTGAGTATCTAACTCCTTTTTAATGCAATTACAGTTATTGTAATTCTCATGTACTGAAACTGGTCTAGCGGTCTGTTATGGGACACAGTAAATGACATCTTATATAGCTGTGATTGATCTCTCAAAGAATATGTAGTTTGTCTGGTGCCAGTGTGAAATGTCAGGAACAATACACAGAAATCAGCATTTCAGCATGGATTTTTACGTAAGTCTGAAATTGCAGGGAGCTTTTAAATCTGATTGCTTAGATTAGAGGCATAGGAGACAGAAGGAATGCTTGGTTTTGAGTGTGACTGCATTGCTACACACCTGTTGTCTGATACTATAAATAGTTGCACTTTTATTCTCTTTAATTAGTGAGAACTAGTTAGAAATAATGATTTAAAAAACTGCTTTAAAAATTGAAAAGTCTTTCATGTTTCTTTTGCCTCCTCAGGAAGGGAGAAACTGATTTATCCAGGAATAGTGAAGTTACTCTAGCAAAAGTATAGTGTAGCTTAGGAAAGAGCAAAAGACAGGTGTATTTATGTATTTATGAAGGTGTAACTTCTAAGCTTGTATTTTTTTGCGTCACAAGCATCTTTTGCTATTGCAGCTATGGTATTAATGCTGGAAAAATACTAAGTAGAACTTCTTGTAATTACTGCAATAGGTGATGGCATTCTCTTTGTTTATGCCAAATCTTCAGTAAAGAAGAATACGTCCAGTGTCTTAGGTGGAGACTTGAGCAGGAGAAGCCTATCAGCAGTTAATTTAGAGTTTGTTGAGGATGGTTACTAAGCTTCCTATGTAAATTTTCCTCTGGAAATTATATTGATGGCACATGGGCTAGAGAGTTCTCATCTTTCCTAACCTGATCAGAGGTTAAAATGAGTGCTTTGTTGCCTCCCTTGGAAGCATCCTAGTGTTTGAACATCGAAAACTGTAATGCTGTTTAAGTTCATTGCCAGGTAGAAAGGCTGCCTGCCTTGTAGTGGTTCGTAAGATGCACGAATTTAGTGTATAGAAAATTACCACTTGTGGAGAAACAAACTGGCTTCTGGAAATGGGTACAGCTGGTAAAAACTCTGTCAGTGGTTAGCTCAGAGTCATCTTGCAATTTACAGTATGAACATGGGTTTGAAGTATCTTGGTTAGCTTGTGCTTCAGGTGAAATAAAAATAAGACAGTAACCTTTTCCTTTCCTTTTACTCCTGAAGTATCTGCTGTTATGTTTTTCTTTAAAATAAATTAAAAAAACAACCAAGTGAAATTGTTACTTGAAAATTGGCATGAAATTCATTGTGTGTCATTTACACAGAAACAGCGCCAGAATGGAAACCTTAAAATTTTCTACCAAGGAGTTCTATTTCCTTGTATTTGTAAAGTTGTTAATTTAAATCTTTTGGCAGCAGAAATGTTTCATTTTAAAAACCTTACTGAAAATACTTTGTGAGGGCAACAATTCCAAACTTTTATGTAATGGACTATATTTTGTTACATTTTTGCAAATTGGATTTTTTTTTTTTGTTGTTTTACATTTTGGAGTATGTTTAATTTTTCCTGTTTATTAACAACAGATGGTTAGCTTAATGCCAACTAAGCTCAATATGGCCAAACAGGTTAATTTTCTATGTTTAGTCCTCTGATATGCGTCAGGAAAATTTTGGAGTATTTCCTGCTACCCTCAAAATATGGTGAGCCATATTTGTAAGATTTCTAAGGTAATCTCTGTGTAGCATTGCAGAGAAAAAATAACTTGACCTCAGTTGAACAACCTCCTGGAGGTGATGTCTTCTCCATGACCCTTCTCATCTCCCCTGTCAGTAAATACAGGCTCTGAGCTTGCACCTCTCTGGGGCTGTGGTGCTTTACGACAACTACAGTGTTATCACAGCCAGGATGGCAATGGTTTGCTGGTGGTGTTTTAGCTTTAGTGAACTAAAATCAAGTGACTTCAGACAGAAAGAGAAGATGAGGGCTTCTTGTCATCTCTGCTGCATGTTTGGGTTGGTGTGAAGTGAGGAACAGGTGAGAATGGCATTTCTGCTAATGGTACTAGTGAGAGATAAGTGTGCATGGTATAAAACTTGTCCTGGGTTACCTACTTGGAGGAGAAGGCAGGGTTTTTTGTGACTACTGCTGTCTTGGCTTACAGGCCGGTGGGTGAACTGGTCCTGTGAGTTATTACAGTGTTACAGAGCAGAATTGTGTACCTGCAATTGCCACAGGTCCCTTTGGCACTGATTCTCAGCAGGGAATGCAACACCACTTGGTTTCTTCTTAAGTGAAAGTGAGATGTGACACAGGGATTTATGTTTTCAAGATACGTCTTCAGCTTTGTGAATCAAGCAGTTAAGTAGTTGTATTTCAGAATGTGTTTTGATTTTCAAGATGTGCATTTTTGAGAAGCATCATCCACATCATCTAACTTTAGCCACATAGCTCTGAGTCTTATGTTAGAAGTCTGTTTTTCCTCTGTGATTGGTGGAGACTGAGAGGCTTCTCTGTAAAGCAATTCCGAACATCTAAATTGGATTACTTCCTTGATTTGTTCCCTTATGGAGCCCGCTGTTCTTCACAGAGGAAGCTTAGGGAAGCTAAAGTCATTATATGCTCTGTCATGTCAGGTATGGTGAAACTCCTCTACCCAACTTCATTAATAATATATAATTGCATTACATGGTGGAAAACCACCTGAAATTCGGTATCATTCCTTTACATTTTAAACAAACTTTTCCATAAAAGATTGGTGATAATGAGCAAATGCTGCAATTACTATAAAACAGTACTTTCAAAATGTATTAGTGTATTTATAATCTTGGAAAGTAACAAACTCCAGGTGCTTTCAAACATCTCTTTCAAGATAAAATAAAGTATTGTGCTACATGCTTGAAAATATTTATTACAACAAGGCGGGACAAAAAGAACTTAGTTGTAATGGATGTGTGATTATATCTCTGCAAAAATAGTCTTAATGCTATTTGGGGCATTTCTGTTTTGGATATTTCACAAATGAGAAGGAGTTATGGTCAGAGATACTTTTTTAAAGTATTATGCATCTGCTTGGAGGTTTATATAAAGTAATTAGTTGACTGACATGGGTAAAATTTCTTTAGTGTGTGTTTGTAAGGATGTGTGTGCAAGTGTTTGGAGCCATCTGATTTGCTAATACATTAAAATGGTAACAATTACAATGTACAGAAATACTGCTTTTGGATCCCCATCACTGACCTGCACAACTGGCACACAACTACAGGAATAACTGTGAGCACTCAAGCTTTCTCCATGGCTGACAGTTAAGCAGATTTTTTAGTAGCTTGGGAGAACTTTGTGTACTTGAAGTTAATCATTGGCGAAGTGCTTTGTTGGATCGGGGTCAGCGTTCACTTCCTCAAGGGATCCCATCTCTGCTTGCTGTAATCTGTTTTTCTGACTTTCTGTAATTTTCAGTTCAAGGGGGACTTGTTTTGTTGTTTGGTTTGTTTGGCTTTGTTGTGGTTTTTTGGTTTGTTTTCAAAAAGAAGAATCTGAAATAAGTTACTAGGAAGTGCCTGGCAATTAGGTGACTTCTCTCAAGTCTATGTTCCTTAAAGTACAAGCAGCAAGTTCCTAGTCCTAGGGACTTACAGCCTGATAGGAGGCCATGGGAGCCAGGGAGGAAGTGTTCAGTTGCCCAGGCCTGGGAAAGGAGCCCCCAGGTTGCTGCAATAAGATCACAAAGTTGCTCAAGTTATGAATATAGCAGCTTGATTCAGTTCCTTTGGTGTAAGGAATGAGTTTCTCACTAAGCTGAAATAAAACATACTAAAATGCAAAAATGCATTCTTGGAGCTTCTTGCTTCAGTGATTTTCATATGAAATAAGAAATGTTAAAAATTAGTCCCAAGTTGACAGTGTTTATACTATCTGTTGTTCCTATCTCTTGCAGTAGCATATTCTTAGTGCTCTTAATCAAACAGGGTGTTTTCATGCAAAAGAAATGTGCCATGGCGAGCAGCAGAATGGCCAAAGACACTTTGGCTGACATCAGAGAAAAGTATTAAATGAGAAAATGTTTAGAATGCTGCTGTTGGCTTGAAATATGTATACCTATCGCTTTATAATCCCATAATGAAAGTGAAATCAAACATATAAATCTGAGAGTGGTATATTCAGTTGACAAGTCTGGCTTGACAGAGAGGACATAAACCAGAAAAATATTTTAATGAACTATAACTCTTTCCAGGGAATATTTGGGTTTACAGTAGAGGCAAACATAAATAAAATAGTCTTAGAATAATTTATATGATGCTAAGCTAGTGAGTGCAGTGGACTTGCAAGGCTACATCCCTTTGGAGAATAATACATACATATATATGGAGATAAAAATACAGTATCTCAATGACTGAGTTTAAGGGCTGTTCCATTATCAGAAGCACAAATTTTCAAATTTAGGGAATTCAAACCCAGAAAGCTACTGTCTGACTTAAGAGGTAATTACAGACTGCATAGGCTTTGGCATTATTTCTTGCATCCTTCCAGTCTATGAAATGACTTGACATCAAAAAAATGACGTGCATGACTCTGGAAGATGGCGTGAGAGCTCAGAGTGCAGCATGGCAGTGACTTGTAGCGTCCTCAGAGGTGACAGGAGAGCCCTGCAGTGGGAGTGGGGCTTTACCTGGCTTTCAGTGCTCAGTGAGGCAGCACCGCCTCTGCAAGCTCAGCACAGCCTTTGCTTGGCTTCATTTAAGGTTCAGCTGCAGCTGCTGTGTCTTCTGTGCACTGCTTCCCACACAGTCATAAGAGCAACTGTTAAAAGGTCACAAAACCATCTTCTTTTTTAAATGACTTGATAACATAGCCTGCTACACCGAAACGTGAAACAGGGTATAGCTTTGGGTTGCAGTGGTGTCTTTTTGCAGAATGTTTTGATGGAATCTGTTTCTTGGTTTTTTTTGTTGACAAAGTGTTTTATGGATATTTTCATCTGTTACTTCAAAATAAGTTAAAATGAGAAGCTGTTGTTTTAATAGAAATGAAGACACACTAGCAGTCATCTCTGTCTTCAGATTTGAGACAGAAGTATTTTCTTGGGAACAGGTATTTTCTGCAAATAATTACATTTTGACTTAAACTCATTGCTTTCAGAATGTTTAAGTGGAAAATTTTATCCCACGTGTGGAATATTCTTTTCTGTTCATTATTTGTGAACCTAGTCAGTCCACATAAGATTCAATCATATAGACTGCTTCTGATTTTGTGCCAATCTCTGAAGATGGAACAGGGAATGACAGGGCTAATTATAATCTGTCATGCTTAGTCATCCACATACACTTCTATTTTCAAGGGTAAAAATCAAGCTGTTGTATGTGCATCTCTTTGCAGCTAGTAAAGATATATTTTCTTGGAAATATTAAATACGTGCCAGAAATACTTGGGACATTTTAAAAAAAAATCACAAGTAAAAATGAATTGCAAAATCACTCAAGTTTCTCACTTGATTCTGTCTGGCAACTAAGAAGCATGGGCTGTCAGAGAGGATGAAAAGACTACAAGCTTTTTTATTGCCTTTAGTTTGAAGATCACAGAGTTTTGAAAAGTTGGTGTCTTTTTTTAAGTGAGCCCTTTTTTTTTTAATAAGAGTATCACAATTTATAAGAAAGCATAATATTTTTATTGTATTATAGGTCAGCTGTCAATAAGACTTTGGAATGCCCAGTTGACTATTACTATGCACCAGTAGAGATATTGCTTGCCTACGAAGTTGATGATTAGCAGAATTAATTAACTCTAATTGGGTGATTATATCCTGGTGCTGTGTCTTGAGTTTAAGACATGTTTACAAGTTGTTGAACAAGTGTTTGGTCTGTTATGGAAGTTTTTTAATCCTTTTCTACTCTGTGTGACTATGCTATGTAAAGCCTCTGAACTGTACCACAGAGAGACAAGCAGTGAGATGAGTCTAATCTCTCCAAGCACATTCTCTATGCAGTGCAGGACCAGACCTTCCCAGAGCAATAGCTAGATTCTGATAAAGCCTGAATTATACTCAGTGTGAATGTTTGTACCCTGAGGGCATCTGTCCCCTGCTTGAAGTGGCGTATCAGATCACATCTGTGAGCATATGTAGCCACTGTTGAGATAGAGAGAATTTAAAATGCAATTGAAAGTGATTTGTAATCCCCTTACTGGAATTATTTCTGAGTTATTTTTCTCATATTCATTTAGTTAAAGGCTGTGTTTATTAAATTAAGTTGCCTTTTCTTCAAATGCGTTTTCTCAGCTTCTCAAGATAATGAGTGAAAACTGAATGTCGTGTTGTGACCTTCTAGATTTCGGTTTAGTGCTCCAAATCAATCACAAAGATGTGTGTGTTATATCAAATCTATATTTAACATGCAGTCTGAACACAGAGATGCAGTGGTGAAATGGTGCAGAATCAATAAAAATCAGCTCCAGGCCTTGCTGTTTAGCTGCATTGTGTTTCAGCACTGCAGGCAGAGAAAGCTCAGGTCCTACCTTTCAATGGAGAGGCACTACTAGCATGGGAGCTAGTAAAGCAAGCTGGGCTTCTGCAAAGCCCAGCTTGTGTTAAATGTTCCATTCATCCCCTGTAACTCCAAACCCACTCCTCTGCAGGATTCTTTCCCCCTCAAGAAGCATTTGCATCAAGCGATGTCAGTTCTGTTTGGTACAACACAGTGAGGTGTGGGGGTTGATCAAGTGTAGCTAATGATACAAATTTTACAGCCAGTTGGTGTGAGCACCAGGCTTCTCAAACATCACTATAATATTTTTATTTCACTGAAATTTCTTGATAAAATGGAAAGGTGTTTGTTTGAAAGCAGGATCCTCCAATTCCTGTAATTCTTTGGTGGGGTTAAACTGACTCTCAGTTTCCAGCTTCACAAAACATGCCATTGTGACAGGCACTTCAGTCATGGAGCTACTAACCCTCCCTCAGAAAGAAGGTGAATATTAAAATTAAAGATGCTGTCACAGTAGATGCAGCTTTGCTATACAAAGAAAGGCACTCAGAGGTGGAGTATTGTTCATTTGCTATTTAAAACACCGATTTTAATTGATACATATTTTTAGAGGCATTCATGGGCCTTATTTCATTATTGTGGCAACTGGTGCCTTCCTGCATCCCTTGTTCAGAGGGAAATAGCTTCAAGTGTAATAAATTTATGTCATCTTACTGCTAGAAAAATGAGCTTGTAAGTAGGATTGAACATGCCAGAAGAAAACTTTACAGGAATCTTACCTTTTCATGCAAATCTTGCATAAATTTAGAGTAAAAAAAAGAAAAGGAAAAGAAAGACATGGCAGAAAACAAAAAAGCAATGCATTTAAGAGATGGTCATAAGACTTGGAATTGGCCTTGTTTTGGTTCTGTTGTTCTAATTTATTGAAAGTAGTCTGAAAAAAGTATTCAAACCAGTAAGTGTAAAAATAAACGAACTAAACTGATTATCCTTAGAATTTCAGTAAAATGGTAGAGAAGTTTTATTAGAACAGTAGCAATAGAACAGGAAGAGAAAGATGTATCTTCAGGATATTCTCCTGCCATTTTTGAGCCTTTTTTTTGCCTTACTTCTAACAGTAATGTGATAAAAGCTCCCAGAAATGTGTTTGACACAGATCTTTCTTGTGCCATCTTCCTGCCCTCCTCAGCATTGGCCAAGGGGAGCTGAAGCTCTGACGAGCAGATTTTTTCCCCCCTACTTTCTCTGGCAAATGGCCCTCAAGAAAATAGCCTTCATTTGTGCTTTAGACCCAGAGCCCGCATGTAATTAATCAAATGTGTCTCTTACCAAAGTGGAGTGGAAGGTTGAGAAGGAGGGAATTGTATTTTATTATATATGTAAGAAAGTGTTGCTTTTCTTTGTGGTGCCTCTTTTTCTCTAGGGCTGATTTTCCTGGAGCACGAAAGTGATTGTTTTGGAAAGCCAACAGGTATCATATAATAAACCAGTTTCTTTATTTATTTTGGCTAGTGGAAATTACTGTTGCAAGATATAAAAACGAATGCTATGGACAGCTTAAAATTAGAGGCTATAGAGAAATTAATTTACCTAAAAGCTTTCCAGAAATACACTTTTTATATGAAATGATATCTTGCATTAGACAATATACACTTCTTTCCTTCAAATCCTGGGAGTGGAACTGCTCTGGACAGTTCTTCAGTCTCTTCCCATAGAGGAAGCACAAGAAATGAAGCACAAAATCAGATTTGGAAGGTGGAAATTTGTCCTGTGTTCATCCCTACAGGATAGAAGGCTTGTAATAATTATCACAAAGCCTCGTACGTTGGTTCTTAAGACCGTGTTTAAGGGGATGCATACTGTTCTCTTGAGGCAGCATGAGCAGATACTGGCCTAAATAGGAAATGATGTGAAAACTTGTGAAGTCTTCCCCTTCCCCCTCCTTGGAACTTGTCAGAGTGCTATTGAGGATATAAGGTGAATATAGGATAAGATTTGACAGCCACTCAAATTAGGATGCTTGATAAGTGGGAGGATGTGTGTGTCCTAGGTTTAGCTGGTGCTGGCCGCACAGTTATTGTACCTGGAACTCGATTAATGGTGACAGGGCAGCCTTCTGTGTGCAGAGAAGTTCTCTTTACAAACCAGCACAGAATAGCTTGCAAAAGTCTCTCTGCTGCAGAATCCATGTGAAGGAGAAGAAAGGTCTCTGTGCAGCCTTACAGTTACAGGAAAGGGGTGGTGAGAGCAGCGTGAAAGCTGCCTGCAAAAATTTGGAAACATGTAAAGGTTAAAATGTAATCCTTTACTCATCTCACAGGAGAACAAATTTTAGCCATTTGCTCTGAAAGGAAGGAAGGAATAATTTGTTTGAAACTCTGAGGAAATGGTAGAGTTCCCTTACATGTACACAGGTGTTTCCTGGATAGAATGTGACCTATCCATATATTAGCATATAGTTCTGCATATCTTTGGGCATTCTTTGGGGCCACATAGGAAAATGAACTTTCTTGGGCATGAAGTTGGAGAAGTAATGATCACCTTTTCAGCTATGGCGTACACTGATGACTGTAACACTAGCATTACTCATTTTGTTACAAAACCTTTATTTGACATTTGTTGAAGATGGAGCAGGATGCTTTCTATAAGGGTAGCAAATTAGAAGCAAAGAATATTGATGGTTAGTGCTTTTGGCAAAGCCTTGCATAAGTCAACCCTTAGAGGATCAGGGTGAATAAACCATTTGAGACATATTGTAAAACTAAACTGTGCAAAAGTATAACAAGACAGTGTACTGCCACTTCATTTTTGACTACTGGACATTATTAGGTGTTTCAGCCATGGTTAGAATTACTTAAATTCCTCAGATGTCCATTCTGCCACCAGAAGGATATTTCTGCCATTGTTTTTGTCCCAGGTGTTAGTGTTCATTGTGTGGCTGTTCTTCATCATAGCAGCATCATAACTAAGTCTGTGGAGAAATCACTCTGCTTGTGTCTGATTAGAATTCAACTGTTAAATTGTCTAACTTGATTTATTCTCTGCTCTAACTGCACCCATCCCTGAAGGAAAGGGTGACAGTACATTGAGACCCAGCTGTGTGGGAGAGGTGATCAGAGCCTATTTGCAATGGGAAGATGGGTTGAAGTCTCTCAGCTGTTTGTGGGGTGATTTGACAGGTCTAAAAACAAACAGAAAGCAAAATAAATGGTGTATTTTGTTTCTACTTTAAGAAAGGAAATAATTAAAAAGGATAAAAATAAAGAAAAATTTTTAATGCATTTCTTCCAATACTGAAAACAAGGATGACATTCATAGTGCTACATTTGGTCTGCAGTCACTATCCTTTTACTTGCTGAATATTGCTGGTGCACACACATTTACGATGGGGAGCTATCTTAGTGGAAAGCAGCATGTCCAGACAGCAGTCTGACAGCCAGGAGGAATTTCCAGCTGCTGCCAAATGTGCTGGTGCATCAGCTAAGTAGCGTGAATTGCTTAGGATGCAGGTTGCCCCGCCTGCCCCAGATGTTGTTCTGACTCCCTCTGCAATTCAGACTGGACAACACTTGTAAGGGTTGGTCTTTAAGGCCCCTCCCTCAGATGGCCTTGTGTGAAGTATTACACTAGAGGAATGTGAGGCTCCATGAAATTTCCTTTCTTAAGACCTAAGGGCTTGTCTGACATGTGATTTTGTGGTTTAGGGCATTGCCAAATACATGACTGTTCTGTGTGGCCAGTGCTGTGCTGACGGGTAGAATTCCCATTGCTTAGTTTGAGGATTCTTTCCACAACCCAGTGAAGTTCTGTAAAATGTATTTAACACTTGGTAAACAAGCTCTGAGCTAACTCTTGTATTTTTCTAGTTAATGTAGTACTTTACGAAGCACAGCTACACTGTCCATCTCTAAATCTGGTATGTATTCTGTATCTTTTCCTGTCCGTACACATTTGAAAAGGGTTTTTCTAATTACAGTTCAGTAGTTCAGACCTATTGTTTGTTGAGATCACTCTGATTAAATTCTCAAAGTATCATTAAGCTTGGTGGTGATGCTTAGGAATTCTTTTTTTCATTGAAATTGCTACCTCTCATCTGATCCATGGAAATGCATTCTCTCTGAAACACAGCTGCATTATGATTTGCTGTGATTAATGTTAATTGATAAATGATAGTTGGAGTCTCTTGTTTGAACCTTATTAGAGGTTCCAAATTAAATCTCAGAAAGCATTTTCCTCAATGCATGAATGGTGCTAGGAATGAGGAAAAATAGGTTTTGGAAAATATGTAAAAGATCGCACAAGTGTATAGGCAAAGCTCTTAACATCATTTTTTCAGCACATGAATGATTCTTATATTAATCACTAAAGCACACACTAAAACGACTCCTTTACTAATAGATTCAAGTGATACACTTAGCCATATGTATTTCCTGTTCATTGATGTATGAAAAAAATCTTTGTTTCCAGCTTTTGTGAATATATCTAGGAAGGAGGTGATTTATGTTCCTGCTACATTCAGTTTTATTGTAACTGAAAGCTGCAGCTGCCATATAAATTCAGCGGACAAAATCTCTTAATGTTAAAAGCAGTTTACATCTTTGGAGATACAGTAATTCCTGAATTGGGAGAAGTCTGTGTCCTGACTCTAAAGAGCAGATCTCAAAATCATAACACTTAAGTCAGAAGTGGGATCTCTCTGAAGTAGATGTCTGGTTGTATTCGTACGTTAGTTAATATGTGTAACTTCGTTTTGACAGGGTGATGTAGCTGATGAATGTGAGGTCCACCCAGTCTCACAGTCAGATCTTTACATGTTCATTTGCCTTAGGACCCTTGCAGTGGGAGTACAGTTGCACCATGATCAATTTGAAGACTTACAAAATGATATAGTAGTTCTGATCTGTCAAACCCATTCAGGATTTGTTGTCAGTGTGAGGTGTGCTGGATTAGTGTAAAGGTGTATTTTGACACCTCTTTTATTTAGAAAGGGTAGGAAAGTACATCTGTACATCTATGTGTTGAAACTCTCCTGGTGCCCGACTCTTGTTGCTTTAACTCACCTTAGTGCCATAATTCATTAGAACCAGCTTCATGGTTACATGTATAGTAAGTGATAATTTGTACTGAGAAGTGGAAAAGAGGGAGGATTTTTTTCTTTAATATGTGTGCGGTACACCCAGTTTTGTTAATCTCAGTATTGCTCTATGTGTGTATGTGTCTAACTTAAAATTACCATTTTTGTTACATGAACACCTATCACTCTGCATATTGGAGTCTGTTGACTTAAAAGAGTGTAATTGAATATAAAAACATCACATGACCCTTTGCACTTAATTTTGAGATTTTTGCTCCCTCTTAGAGACATTCTTGCAGTAAAAAGAGAGCTTTATCCCAACCTGTGTCACAGCAATGCTGTTTTCAGTTTAATAGGATGTTGGGGAAGATGAAACAGGAAAGCCTTATAAATATGATTGCCTAACAAAAGATTTTGGGAATATGAAAACTATAAGCGACATCGAAATGAAGGCCATCTTTGAGATATAGAGTCTTAGTTACTGAACAACTGGAAAACAATGGTATAGCCGGCTGAAGGTAATCCCCTCTTGATTGAACAATACCCTCTGCTTGCAGACAGGTCCAAGGGTCAGAGCAGACCCTACTAGCTCAGCAGAAGGGGTCCAAGGAGTAGTTTTTAGAAGTTAAAATGTAACACTCTATGGTAATGTAAGAACTCTTATAGGCTGTATGTAAATGCTATAGGATTTGTACCTTGTATTAGATTGGCTAGTGAGAATTAGAATATTCACTACAGAAGATGATTTATTGTATTGTAACAAGGACCTCGCTCTCTTAGTAATGCTCTTCTCCTCTTAATTCAGCTCTCTTAGTAACTCTTCTCCTCTCTTCTTAGTTCAGCTCTCCTCTTAGTAACGCTCTTAGTAATGCTCTTCTCCTCTTAGTAACGCTCTTAGTAATGCTCTTCTCCTCTTAGTAACTCTCTTAGTAGCTCTCTTAGTAATGCTCTTCTCCTCTTAATTCAGCTCTCTTAGTAACTCTTCTCCTCTCTTCTTAGTTCAGCTCTCCTCTTAGTAACGCTCTTAGTAACTCGCGTCTCTCTTAATTCAGCTCTCCTCTTAGTTTGTCTCTCTTGCTCTTTACTCTCTTAGCTCTCAGCCTCTTGCTCTAGTGCTCTTGATTCATCTCTCTCTCTCTTACACCTTGGGCCTGCTTGGAGCTGCAGCTGGCAGCTCTAAGCAGTGCCTCTGTACCCACGCCCTCTGCAATAAACTGCATGCTCCAAAGACCTGCTTATAGAGATCTCCCCATCCGTCCATCTCCGGCCGGGCCCGACCGAACCCTCACCCTCTTCACGATCAGTTTCGACAATAGGACTGCATTTACTGTGTGTGTTTAGAATGTAATGTGTGTGTTTTTATGAATGTTGACAGTGCTTGTGTATTGTAAAATGAGCACTGTGTATTTTAAAGATTGGATTAGAGGACTGGTAGGTTTTAAGAATGAAGTGGATTGGTTTCTGTTACCATTTGATGCAGCAATGTTGTTTATACTTCTTTAGGCTTCTGTGCATCATTGTATGTCTACCTGTTCTCTTTTCATTTATTATAGAATGTCCTTCTTTCAAAAAGGCTTACATCAAACAAAAAGTAAGTCTAATGGGCTGTTACACAGGTGGGACTTTCACCAAGTTATTGAACTTTCATTTCTAGATGTCTTAATCTTTGAAAGTTGTGGAAGTTGTACCGAGATACTAAAAGGCTAAGGTCTGAAATTTATTTGATGTTTAGTTTGGAGGCTGAATTATAAAATAAATGAAAAAAAACATTAGCTAGTCAAGGATTATTGCTTCATTATATGGTAGACTGAAATAAACCAGAAACATTGTTTTATTAAGACAGAAAAATCGTTCTTTTTTTATGATTCTTGGCCACAAAATAGTAGAAGCAAAAGATTGCAGGAGAAAAGATAGGACTGTTGATACTTTTCTTCTCCCTCAGGTGTCCTGATTTGACTTTTGTGAGATAGGCGACTCTAGGATCACTTACTTCAGTGGGACAGTTTGCTTTCTTCTGTCCTGCTGAGTGCATATGCCTGTATTTGGTACAAAATGGAATTGGTTTGATAGGAGAGACTGCTGCTGAGAGTCCCCAGGATCATTACACCCTGTCAGTGAGAGTGCTTGGGAAACAGTTCTTGGTTCACTTTGCTTGGAGTCAGGCAGAGAGGGAAACTGTAGCTTTGGTCTTCTCTGTCCCTGGCAGGTGGATTGGACTCTTCTCCATGGAAGGCAGCTGTAAACTTGCCAAGGGCCAGCTGGTCCTTCACGCTGTCCTAACACCTTTCTGCCTGCCTGGCTGCCTCCTTCGGGTACCTGATCAGTTGCACCTGGAGGATGACTGCATCCACCAGGGGAGGTGCTGTGGGAAAAGCAAGACCAAAGGGGGTAGGAAGCTCAGCACAGACCATGGGTGAATTTTTATTGGTGTTGAAGAAGGTGGAAAATCTGTGAGGTGAGCAGTGCTTCCTGTTTTCCCTGCAAGGCAGTGGGCAAGTTTTAAAAAAAGGAATTTACTTGATTTTACTTTAAAGGATTACAACCTACACAGCAATGCAGTTGCTGGTAGAAAAATCGTGCTCAGAAGACCACTTAGAATATGGAGTAAAAGGGCATAGGAATGAAAGACTAATTTAAATTACTGGGCTGTGAGGATGTGGGCTTGGGATGAAGAAGGAAGGAATGGGTGCATGTGGCAAGTGAACATGGAGGAGGTGGATGATACAGAATTACAGAGTAAGGTTACACTGTTTTAATAATGTTTTAATACAGTTTTAGTAATGCCTTTCATGTCCCTAAAATTGATCAAATTAATGTGCTGTTTAGAAAATGAATCAGGCTTCATTTCTTTGGTCTAATCTGCACAGATGTAAAAGTGCAGTGTTGAGTTAAATTAGTGCAAGCTCCATGTAGGTGCTGGGATCTATGCACAGACAGCCGAAATGAGGCAGACTGAAGGTAGCTGAGCTTCCAAAAATAAAATGAGGAAACCAGAATTCTGCCTCTGCACTTCCCTTAGCAGTAAGGGTTTTTTTTTCCCTTCTCTCTCAAATGTCATAGTCTTTGTCTCTTCCAACATTTCTCACTCTCATCTTTGTAAGCTCACTTTCATCTATAAAACTTACTTTCCCTTATCTTTTCCCTAGTCCTCTTCTTTTCCTCAGGGTTCTTGTAGCATTCTTAAGCTGTAACCTTTCTTGCTAACTCTGCTGTTTTTTTCCTGCTGACTTGTGATTGATGACTGTGCTTCTGATGCTTACCCTTTAATTTCAACAAACCTATCTGGCACCACCCAGAAGCACAGTTGAAACCTGGATGAACAGTTCTTAGCCTGTTTGCCTTAGGGTGGCCATAAAGAGAACACTCTTGGTGGATTTTGTTTGAGAAATGCTGTCTTTCATTGTAAAAAACCTGTAAGAAATGAAGCGTGGACCAGAAATGTAGTAGCATAATTTTCCATGTCTTGCTTCTTCATTTATTTATATATTTAAAATTATATTTACATTTAAAACTGATTCTAGGAATTTTTTTTTCGCATGACTATTGTTTAAATTCCAATTAATTTACTTATTCATATACTGTCCTGTTCTGCTAAATGCTGTAGTAAATCTTATGACCCACATTCTGCTTAAGACATAAGGCCTTGTAGTTCAAAAGTTATTTCCTTGTCTCACAAGATTTTTTAATTTGAAAGAGTATCATGTGACAGTATTTACAGTAAAACTTTGAGGGACTTTGCTCTTTTTTTTATTTGAGGTAGAAGAAGATTTTGCTGTAGGAAATCGGCTTCTTTGGGACAGTTGAGTAGTTACCACTTGTAGAAGTATGCAATTTACACATCTAAATATTTACTAAGAGAGAGTGAAGCAGTGTACAAAAATTTTGTAGCTGACTAATGCCAATTACAGACAAGTCATTCTGCAAATAATTGGTTTATTTTCTTTCAGGTGAAAAATGAAGATGTAATTTTTCACCTGGTTAAATCAACTTTCTTTGCTGGTATGGATTTTCTTCATCAATTTTGATTTTTGGGAGATAAACCTCTTACCTTATTTGCTTGTGGAAAAGGTGAAGCAGGACATATTGACTCATTCCTTCATTCAGACTGCAGCTGTAACTTGGTAGTGAGGTTTGTAACAGACTAAATGAGCTGTCTGAACTTTGAGCTCCCTCAATAAGATTCAGCAAAGTTTTACCAGTTTTTAGAAGAAAGAAGGTACTGAAAAAATGAAGACCTTCATGTACTTTACTGTACAAGGAGTAAATTTTTTTGGAGAGCCACACATAGACACGCACACATGCTCTTATTTTTAACAACAAGCAAATTTTATTCTAAAAATTAACATGTTTGTGTGTTTTGATGTTTGACTGTCAGTAAGAACCTTGTATCCTTTGTTTATCCTTCTGTAATGTCACTGTGTGTAAGATGGGGGTATGGCTTAGAGAACACCTACAAACCACCACAGTATTTGCGTGAAAAAATTCTGAGAAGTCTTTGAATGGATGAAGATTTTACAGTGTAGTTCTCAAAACAGCACTTTGAAGTTTTAGTGTTGTGTTTTTGTTGGTTTTGGGGTTTTTTTGAGGGTTGTGTTGTTTTGGGTTTTTTTTTGGTGTGTGTTTGTTGTGGGTGGTTGGGGTTTTTTGCTTGGGGTCTTTTTGTGGGTTTTTGTTTGTTTGTTTTACTTCTTTAATTTATCTTTTCCTGAAACATTCTTTAAAACTGTGATGAAATGTGTTCTGGCCTCACACAGTTATTTCTAGGTGTGTTTTCTTGGTGATAGTTTTTATTGGAGGCTCTTTGTTGCTCGCAGAGTTTACTCTGAATCTGATTTCAGTTGTAAAAAAAGAAACCTATTTTTGTGCCTGTAAATTGCTGCGTCATCTTGTTTGATTATAATATGAACTCTAGTGTTTGGTAAACCATGTAAGCTAGCTCGGCATTAGAGCAGCTAGAAGAGAGACAGACAGACTGTTGACATGGGCTCCTTGTGGACAAGACCTTTGGGAGTTGCTCTTCCTGTTCCTCTTCAGTGGTTGAGTAAAGTGCTGAAGTGGCTCAAACAAGGTAACAGCCTCCCAGGTTCTGCAGTACAGTTCACACAATCTAATTCTCTTGATTGAAATGCCAAATGTTTTCATAAAGTCTTGCTGATGTCATGTAGTGATGTCCGCAAGAAATTCTGTTGATGGTTTGAAATTGCATTGGTGGCACTTACCTGCAGGAAAATGACTTTTTTTTCCCCTTATTGGGTTTATTTGAAGGAATAATGCAATTCTAGTAGTGATAAAAAGACAATTTTTAATGTTTCCTGAAGCTTAAACCAATACTGTTAAAAACAAGTACTGTATTTTTTTATCTCAAGAGAGGACGTGTACATTGGAAGTGGTACTGGTACAATGAAGGGTTAATTTCAACTACTTCACTTGTTCTGATTTCTGCTGTCATTTAGCTCGTGCCTTAACTACTTATGGAGCAGCCTCTTTTATGTTTTTAAGGGTACTGTTATAGTCTTAGAGAAGTAGCATTGGAAGTATTAAGTGATTGTGAATGTAGTGGCAGAGGATTAAAGCCTAAAGCTCATTTTCCCTCTACCCTGTAACAGTACTTTATTCTGGTCAGTATTATGCCATGGATAGTGATACCACAATCCTCAAAGACTGTGAATCAAGTCAAGCAGGGAAAATACAATGTTGAAGAGACTGATAACTGCAATATCTCTGTTTGCAAGCTGCTTTGAAATTCTGTTGATGGCATGACTTGAAGCATCAGACTTCAGGTCTCTTGATGTGAATTATTCTGTTCAAAAACCCTCAGGAAAGGAGTACACCTATGCCTAGTAGAGTTAATTTGTTCAGAGTTTTGGATGTAGGATGACTCTTCTATCGGTACTACTTCCAAGAGATGTTCTGTTGTTGATTTACTTTTCATGTATGAGAGATTCTGCTTTTGAGAGGTTCTTCAGAGTTTAAAAAGATGAGTTTTTATAACACAGATCAGGTATATGTAGGGAGATGGTAAAGGGTAATACCAGCAGTGATAACTTAAAAAATCTTGGAGTAAGCTAAAGCCTCGTTCACGTTTTTTTGTGATTGATTATACAGCTTGGAAAAGATTTGTGTGGAGTTAAGTGGGTAGTTACAAGCAGTTAGGCTGTTGTAGGATGCATGTTAAGCTCTCTAGACTGCTGCAATTAAGTCTTCAGCATTCAGGTGTAGTCAGGATCTTGAAATTCTGATATTAGCCCTCCCTGGGACAAGTATATTTATGCAATTTGCATCGAATGTGAGTAGGTGGATTGACTTGTATGCAGAGGATCTATGTGAATCCATGTGAAGGAGGCATGTAGGGTGTGCGGGTGTGCAAGGGTCAGCAGTCATATATTATATTAAAAAAGACATGTCAGCTACACAGTGTGTTCCTGAGGTTTCAGTGAGTGCATTTCATGTGTGGATCATTATGCCAATTATCCTCCTTCCAGAGACAGGGAAGGTGAAGCACAGAGACATTACCTGCCTAAAGACACAAGCGAGTTCACTGGCTGGACTCTGTATCTCATAAATCTCTTGTCCATGTTATGTCCGCAGAACCAAAACAAGACATTTTTATTGAATAATTTTCTTAAAAATCTCTGAAAGGACTTCTCTCTTGTTAGAGGCACTGTTTTACAGTGTGCTTTCAGGTGTTTTTAGACATTATAATTGTCTGTATTCAGAGAAAAGTGGAAAAGCCCAGACCCCCTTTTTTCATGTAATGAGAAAGGCATTCACACCTAGATGCAAAATTCCATCCCAAAGCTAATTTTACAGCTCAGTTATTAACCCCTGGATAAGAATAAGAATTCATAATGAAAGTGCTGTCAGTGCTTTAATTACAGTGATTATAATAGAACCTGTAATAATAAGGCAGCACCCAAGTTTTTGAGCTGCTGTGTCAGCTGTCAAACCCAGGCTCAGAAAAATCCCTTTGAGTGGAAATGTGGTGTAATGCTATTCAAGGGGGACTTGCATCTGCTCTTTTCAATGAGCACACCAGCCAATGTATGAAACTGTCTTCCTATCCTTACAGCTGCACAGAATGCATGTCTTAGTGCATTTGCAGTTATTTCTGCTTCTTTAAAAGAAAAAAACAATTTCATTGTAGACTAGACAAAAGCCAACTGTTGTTTGTGGCAATTGAGGAAGTATTAGCACTGTTAAAATTGGTAATTATTCTTTTTTGTTAAAAATATCTTTGAAGCAAACTTTACTTTGAAGCATTTGCATTTCATTTGTGTATAGGTTATTGTGGCAAAGTCTTTATAGCAATACTTGCCCACACAGTGTGGAAGATGATACACTGATGACCCGATTTATAAAGATCTGTCCATTTTCTATTCTGCTCCGTCAGAACAAAAACACTTTCTCAACTTGTTTACTTCAGACTTTTGAAAACAGTTAGTGAGGTTTAACTTGGTGAGAGCAAGGGCCTTGAACCGGCATTGAATGTCCAGGGCTGACAGTTCATCTGTGGAACAAATCCTTTCCTAGGTGAATGGCCATCCAGAAGTGAGCACTGGATTGTACTGTAGGTAGGTGGACCATGGTTATTTTCACTCTCCAGGAGTGGGTGATATCTGGACTTTTCTGGCTTATGAACATGCTGCCAGTGCAATACCTGATAATAGCAACCTTGGACATCTTAGTGTGGATACTTCTGAATTAGAATTTCTGAATTGTTAGCACTTAAAAATACATTCATGAACAACGAGTACATTTATATGTGATTATTAGCTATTCTGTTTCTTTGTTTCTAAAAATATTTTTGTGTTGGGCTAGTGATGAAACCTCTGTTGTGATAGTCCATCTCAAAGTCGATTTAGTTGGGCTTTAACTGTCAGACTCATCTGCAACAAGACTTTCAGAGGAGGAAAAAGAAAAGATTGCTGCTAAAGACAAATTTCTTTCTTGTGTGCCTGTGATTTTTTAAAAACATACTCTCAATATGGTATGAAAAAATACCTTTTTAGAATAATTTTGTGTAGGAAATGAATTTGAGGTAAGTTATGATAGTGTTTGTGTGTCTTCAAGGAGGTAATTCTTTTAAAAATAACAGCTTTTCAGGAGACTCTTCAGCCAGTCATATTGATTATTTTGCTACTGAGACATATACTGAGCTTTGGTAACACTTGGGGTAAATAATCATGTATCAAATTAACTTCAGCTTTATTTTTCAAATATTGTAGTGTCAGGAAAAATAAAGACATCTTGACCAATATTTAAAAATTCAGTTTTATTTGTTATTCAGTAATTGTAAGATTTTAATTGACATTACTTCATTAGTAAAAAAAAAAAATAAGCAACATTCTCTTTATTTTCTGGAAGTCAGCAGTTAAGTACTAACTGAAACAATTTCTTTGGCTTTCTTGGAGGGGAAAGGAGCTCCTTGTTTTTTGCAGGTGGATTCATAAACATGGCTCTAATGGCTCATAATGCAAAGTCTCCTATTCTTTATGTTATAATACTGAGAAAAAGGCCACTATCTGGTTTTGATGCTACCGGGTAGCAGCATCTGCTGCTAACGTTTGTTTGGGAGGAATAATGACTGGAAAATACTTAAAAAAGGTGCAGGGCCTGAAGTCATAGGCTGCATTCTCACAGCCAGCTGCTTCTTCAGGTCAAGTCCTTGAGGAAGTCCTCTGAAGTATCTGCAAGCTGCCTTTGACTTGCACCCGTAGTTATGCTGTTACAAAAACCAGTGGGAAAGCGGTGGTTACCCTGGAGTCTGGCCCAGGGGCACTGTATGCAGTTCCTTGTTGCTAACCTAAATAACAGTATTGGTTTTTAGGTGCTAGGGACTGGGAGTGCCTGCACAATTTGATAGCAGTCAGGCATTCTGTGCTTTGATACTGATACCGCCAAAATACCAGTTCCGAAAGAGACATCCAAGTGAAAGCTGTGCTGTGCCCTACAGCCACTTACAGAAAACTGCTGTGCAGTTTTCTTACTGTTTCTGTGTTTGTCCTGTATTGATGGTTGTGGCTGTGTGACGGGTGCTATTTGCAGCTTACTGATAAAACCAGCATTAAACAAAGATGTTGCAGAAACCCACTTCTTTTGTCACCTAATCAGCAGGCAGGCCATTGTGGTAATGGATAATGAACATCTGTGTTTCAGATGGAGTCCAGTAAAGCCCAGCCAGAAAACAAAGCTTCTCCAGATTTTGAAGTGGCAGTGATCTAATAACACATTAACGTTCAATGATGTGTGTAGATGGGCAAGCAAGATATAATTGGGTATAATCTGTCCTTCCTTGTGTAACTTAGTATGAGTTGTGCACTCTGTTATTGTGGGATCTGTCGTGCCTTGGGCAGTTCTGATTGCGAGCTCTGTACTATATTTACAGGTGAAGCTTCATAGGACACTTGTAGCTGAATCCTGTCAGGTTGATGTCGTTTCAGCTGATGTGAGATGTCACCTTCTTGTGACACAGCTGTGGCCATCCTCTCCTCGGAGCACTGTAGCTCTTCACATCTTTGTGCCATCACTGCACCTGGCCTGTTAGGCTCAGACATTTGTCAGCACAATAAATGTTTCCTCCTTCCTCATAGTGGGAAGAAGGAAATATATTCTCAGAAGCTGAATTGACTGTTTATTGACCAGATAAATTACATACTTTCCTTTTGGCTTTTCCCATGCAATTTAAAGTGAGGTAATCAGAATAAGAGCTTGTCTTTGGGATTTTATTTCTCTCAGATATGTCTACCTCCCTCAAAGACACAAAATAGTTCATGTAGCCCAAAAGAGAGCATCAGGGAATTGTTTCCAGCTAGTATTGTAGTTTTTGCTTTGGAAATGCTTCCTATTAGGTATTGTATTCCTGTATTTCTAAATGGGGGAACGACTCAAATAAGTCAACCTGGCCAACCTTAGAAGCCTTTTCTTCTCTCATTCAACATTGCCTTTTACTTATGTCTGGCAACAGGAACTTTTGAAAGTATTAAATGGTCTTAGCTGTGTAAAAAGATAGAGGAGACATTTTATAAAATCTAACTCTTTCAGTTGATCTGCCTGATGTATTTCAGCACTCCTGTTCACAGCATTGAGATTTGATATTTTCATAAGCTCCAGAGGAACAGTTATACTGGTATCATCTGTACACAGTCCACATTGTCCTGGATTTTGTCTTAGGGCATTGCTTTTGCTTTGGTACAGCACCTTCTGCATTTACTGCCTTTCCAGAAGCTCACTGTGCTGCCTGGTATTCTCAGCTTCAGAAACTGAAGAGGGAAACCTGGGTTTGTGCTCTTTGGTCCATTCTTCTGTCATTTCTGTTGGTCAGAGGTTGAGGATTATAGCTCTGACATTTTGGCTATTCACTTGGGAAGCTTTTGGAGGTCTTTTAGATGTTACAGCCTGAAGCTGGGGAATTTTACAGCAGGTCCCTGGGTGTGGTGTGGCAGAGTTCTGCTGGAGCAATGGACACGTGTCGGGGCCAGACCAGGGGCAGCCATGTAGGTGTGTGCCTTGTGCTAATGTCCCCAGCTTGGAAACTTTACACAACATATGCTACTGTCCTGAAGAGAATAAGGCCAGAGCAGGAGTTGTGGGAACAGAGAGGAAAAAAAATATGGATTCACCTCTTCTTTCAAACTGTTATTTTTCCATAACAGCTGTAGTGATTGCAGATGACACATATGAACTGGATGGTCAGGGGCAGGATTAGCACTCAATGATTTGCTATTGCCATGTAACTTCAGCTGGTCTGAATAAAGAACAGATTCATTTATTGCAAGTACATATATGTATAATAGCTTAAAATTAGCTGCAGTAAGGCTGGCATTAAGCTTCTGGATTTTTTTTTGCCAGTATCTTTGGCGTGGATATTCCCAAGAATGGTTTGGTTTTTGTGGGCTGAAAGTTTTGTGTTGGGATGTAATGTGCTATCTGTAGTACTTCCTTCTATTAAATAATTATAATTACATTTTCAGTACAATCTGAATTGTCTGTCCAAGCCTATCTCCTGTGTATCTTAAGGAGTACTTTGATAGTTTGGCTCCACCTCCAGTTTTAGTTACTATGTGCCTAAACCTCACTTTGCTTGTGTTTTCTGTTCGCAGTATGTATTTTGTTCCTTATATTCAAATAGCCATCTTCCTGAGCAAAGTTTAAAGTCTGAGTCAATGGCTGCTTTCTCCATTTTGTGGGTGTGTCAGCATTTTGTTTGTAATTTTCTTCAGATCCTCCTTATAAGAGGAGACTCTTAAAGCTGCAGTCAGAATCCGTAAAGGTGAGACCATAATGATTAATGTAACCTATTGGCCTGAGTATTGCAAATATTTCCTTGTATATGGTATCCTCAAATCAGCCAGGAGTGAGTGCGTCAAAGTGCAGTGTGCACTGCATGCCTGTGACGTATTTGTGTAAAAATGCAAATAACTTTAAACAGGCACACCAGCATTTGAGCTTTGATGTGTTAATGACTTCTTCATTCAATAAAGTGTGGAATGCCAAATCCCTGTGCTTGGCAAATTCAGACTGCTAATTTGTCAAAGCTGAATAAGAGGAAAACATGTATTTCGTAATTCATTGCAAGAATGTAAGAAAAACAGAAGTCTTAGTAAAAGAAACAGTAAGGTGCTGAATATTCCTTTTATCTGTTGAAAGCAGATGAAAGACAGTAGGACTAATCCATAGTGTCCAATATTTCCACTCTCTTTTGTGTTAAATTAGGCAATTCATCTGCTGAAATGCACACAGGAACGTTTTGCTTCGTGAAGAGTGCATGGTGGTCCAGAACTGGAGTAATAAGAAGTTCAAGTAAATATGAAATTGTTTACACTTACCTATGCATTTTAAATTGGTTAATCTAACAGAAATTAGTTAGAAGGTTTTTGATGGGCTTATCGTGCTTACAGGGATTGGTGTAAATGTTCAGAACAGATTGTATGTCTGATGCTGTCACCCAGAGCTCTTTAAAAAAAAATAATTATCAAAACAAAGATAGTTCTGAAAATACTTATTTTCTCTGGAGTTTAGCCTGACTGAGGTGAGATGTCCTTTAATTCTGAATTATTTGATCTGTTGAGTGACTTTGTGTCCTAGCTACATACTCAGAAAGGAAAAAAATATAGATACATAATATAGAGCAGTTCAAAACAGGGCCATGCAAACATGTGCCCAAATCCTGATATGCAATGAGTGGAGAATGCAGAGAGCAGCCCTGCGAAGAACGATTTTGGGGTGCTGGTGGATGAGAGGTTGAACATGACCTGTCAATGTGTGCTTGCAGTCCAGAAAGCCAGTTGTATCCTGGACTTCATCACAAACAGCGTGACCAGCAGGGTGAGGGAGGGGATTCTCCCCCTCTGCTCTGGTGAGATCCCATCTGCAGTGCTGCATCAGCTCTGCAGCCACAAACATAAGAAGGACATGGTCCTGATAGAGCATGTCAAAGGAGGCCACAAAGATGATCAGAGGGCTGGAGCACCTCTCCTACGCAGGCTGAGAGAGCTGGGGTTGTTCAGGCCAGAGAAGAGAAGGCTCTGGGGGGATGATATGGCACCTTCCAATATCTTGTGGGCAACCTACGAGAAAGCCAGAAGCAGACATTTTACAAGGGCATGTAGGAGTAGGACAAGGGGTAAAAGGCTTTAAACTGCTTTAAACTGAAAGAGAGTAACCTTAGGTATTAGGAAGAAATTCTTCAGTGTGAAGGTTGTGAGGCACTGCAGCAGGTTGCCTGGACCAGCTGTGGATGCCCCATCCCTGGAAGTGTTGAAGACCAGGCTGGGTGGGGCTCTGAGCAATCTGGTCTAGTGGAAGGTGTCCTGGTCCGTGGCAGGGATGTTGGAACGAGATGACATTTAGGGTCTTCCTTAACCTATTCTATGGTTTTATGAACGGCAGAGCAACTTGTATGTGGTTAGTGAAAGATGATGAAAAATGCAAGTGCTTCTCAAATAAAGTGCTGTATTCCCTTAGACAGCAGTTCCCGTTACAGTTGCACCATATGTTCTCAGCAGACAGCAGATGTACAGTCTAACATTTAGCAATGGAACTTTCCCATTTGAACGTTTGGGATAATACTGAAATAATGAATAATTAATTTTTGGCATTTGTAAAGCAGTTGCTTTTTCTTGCTGTTTGTCCCCACTATTTGCTGTGCCTATTTGTTTCACAACGGGTTTGTCACTTGAAGATATTAGAACCTTATGCAGGCATTTCATTCTATCTCTCCAATAACCCTGAAAGCATTATCCATTTTAATGCTTGGATGACTAGGTGGCTTCCCCAAGATCACACAAGGCACCACAGAAATGCAGGGGACATCACTGGTATCTTGAAGACTGATGTTTCTGTCAAGACAGGCACAGCTGCAGGGTCGATGGGGAGCTGCCAAGGGCATGGCATCTGGTAAATGACAAAGTGCCACCTTGGAGGCGGTGCTCAAAGATGTTGTCTCCTCACTCTCTTTACCACTTTTGAATACTTTATATTTCATTAATAAAGGCAATTCCTGGAATTGGATGTTAATTCTAGTATTCTTTACTTATAGAAGCATCTTGCTTTCTAATACCATGGAAGGTAGGTGTAAAATTGTGTCAGACCAGGGTGCAAGATAATTAAACCAGGGCAAAATGCCAAGTTTCCACTGCAAGTTTTGATAGATCAGCTCATGCTTAAAGTAGTCTGAAGGATATAATCTGAGCTAAAAGTTCACTAAAATCAGCACTTTGGGAAGTGGAAGGGGATTGACTGGCTATGACAGGATATATTTTTAAAAGTGTCAGTTAAAATGGTTTCTGTCTTGTCATGTTGTTTAAGAGGGATCTTGCATTGTTTGTTGTGAGTGGTATGTTAACCTTCATAGCCTCCTGAGGAATGTATTGATTAGCTTCCTTTTTTCAATTCAGCCTAACAGTTCTGTGGATAAATATCCAGTATGAGTATAATGCGTAGAAATATGTATAATATTTCCTTCAGTGGAAAACTGATGGTCTTGTAACCTTCCTGCATTGCCCTTTGCTAGAGAGACGTAGTCTTATGGGACTTTGATTCTTAAGTTCTTGAAAGTATCAGCAAAGCTGTAAGAAAAGGAAAACACTTTTATTGACTATTTTTTTTAACTGCAGAAGCTTTTTTAGCGGTTTTGTCAAGTGTGAAACTTGATCTGTTCCCTACAAAGTGGTGTTGTCTCTCTCTGCAGTTTATTTACAGTTCATTAGAAGTTCATGATCTGTTTTTTCTTTTTTTTTTTTTTCTTTAATTCTGCATAAGCCAATCAATAATTGTCAGATCTTTTCTTGGTAGTAATTTTGCAGGCTGTAGATGTTTGATCTCTATCCCTTATCTAATTGAGGATGAGTCAAGGCTGAATACTCATTTCTTTGTTATGCAGAGGCTATAAAGAGTGCAGTAAATGGGGACAAATGGCAGGTGTTTTGTGTGCAGACAGACTTGTAATAGATTAATTTGTTGCCTCTTGGATTATTTTGCCTTATTGGGCCACTGTGTTATTCAAGATGTCTTCTGAAGGTAAAATACAAGAAAAAATACTTCCTTTGTTCAGTGATATTTCTTGATGATCTGCATGAATGATCAAAATGAGTTAGTTGCATTACCCTGAGGTACAGACTGTAGTGAAGCCTGGGTATTATTTTCAGTAGTAATACAGTCATTAAGTCAAAAGTCCAAACTTTCTGATGTCCCACAAGGAGTTAAAAGTGCAAGAAATATACAAATAATGTGCTACTGCTCTAAGTAAGTCTAAGGTGACTTTCTATTAGATGCAAACATGAAATCCTGGCCCTGCAGAGGTTTAAGTCTGACCATTACTAGAAAAGAATGCAGTTTAATGAAGGTCAGGTTTGTTAAAAATGAAGTTGTTGTGAGGGTCAAAAAGTTGCTCTGTCATTAACTTTCCTGTCTACTAAAGGCACATGGTGTTATTTTTGGGATTGTCCTGTGCAGGGCCAGGAGTTGGACCCATGATCCTTGTGAATTCTTTCCAACTCAGGATATTCTATGATTCTGTGACAGGCATCTGTTGAACTTCTGCTGCGTTCTGTGCTTTTGCAGGACAGTCAGATAGCTGTGGCTCTGAAACCCAACTCTTTTTCTTCCACGTCTTTTCTTTTAAGTCTAAATCACTTTATTTGACAAAAAAGTAAAGCTTCAAATTTGAATATGACTAGCTCTCTTACAGGTATGAAATCACTTCTCTCTACAGCCATTTATTTAAGAAATGGTGTCCCGTCTTTTCAGCTGGAGTAACTAGCTTTCATATACGTAAGTACTTCACTTTCCTTATTAGCACAATACACTTTTCAAAACTCTAAACAGTTTCTCTGCCAGTATCTCTTTTTCATTTGGATATAGCAGACCTCAGATCCTCTGTGTTCCTGACTCCAGATCCCTAGCTGCTGACCTCAAGGCTCCCCTGGTACTTTCTGCCAGAGGCTCCAGGAAGGCCCGTTCTTCCTGGCTGTTGTGCACATTTTTTTACATCTTGTTTTGTCCAGACTGATCCAAGGGCTGCTGCATGAACTGTATACCTCTTTGATTTTTTTGAAGGCTTGTTGTTGCTCAGGGCTCCATGTGAAATGGTTCTTCTTCTGGGTCACTTGATAAATAGAGCTGGCAATCAGACAGTCATTTGGAATGTGCATTCTCCAGAAACCTACAATGCCTAGGAAAGCTTGTGTGCTTTTCTTGCTGGTGGATATCGGTGCAATTTTGTTGATCACACCCATTGGGATCTGACCAACTCTGTCTTGCCATTTTATTCCTAAAACCTCAATCTCCTGCGCAAGTCCCTTGACCTTACTTTGTTTTATGGCAAAACCAGCTTTCAGAAGGATTTGAAGTATTTTTTTTTGTTTTTCCAAAGCTGCTTCTGCTGTATTACCCCACATTATGGTGTCATCAATGTACTGCAGGTGTTCTGGAGCTCCAGTGCAGTCTGAATTGGTCCATGGCAGATGGTAGGGCTGTGTGTCCATCCCAGGGGTGGGTTATTCCAGGTATACTGGGCACCCCTGGCAGGTGAGCTCTGTTGCCAAAGGGATTGACAAAACCACATTAGTGGTAGCGGTTTTGGCACAGTGGGCTGCCTTTGACTCCAGTTCGTGTTGGAAGTTCAAGCGTGTCTGGTATAGCAGCAGGTTGATTTCATTCATGTCAAAATAATCTACTGTTAATCTCCATGCTCCATTAGACTTTTACACTGGCCATATGGGGCTGTTAAAGGGTGAGCAGGTCCTGCTAATGACTCTTTGGTGATCCAGTCGGTGACTCAGTTTATGGATGAGAAGCATGGAGTCTTGGTTGATGGGACATTGCTGCTGGTGCACTGGTATGGCAGTGATCAGTACCTGTGGACCTTCGACCTTCAGTAATCCCATGGGAGGATGGTCCTCGAAAGACCAGGCAAGATAGACAGCTGTTTAATTTCCTCTGTCTCCAAGGCAGCTGTACAGCAAGCCCACTGCATAGTTCAGTGCCATTAGGGTACACTGCATACTGGTATCTGCCAGAGCCTTGTACTCCTGTATTTCCGATGTTCCAAGCCACTGGATCCAGAAAGTCCAGTAAATCCAGTTCTCCCTCTTATCCTGTGGGCTGGAGGCAAGACCTCTCTAATACTCATCATAGGATCCTTCACTTATGTCTTACAGAAATAGGTTAGAATTTCTTTCCATAGGATCAGGAGTAAAGTCAGCTTTACCTCTCTGCCTGGGAAGCTGCCTGCTGTAAACTGGAGCAGCAGCAACGTTCCTGAAGGAAACCCCCATTTGTGATTGTTTTGATTTACTAAAATATGGATAAGTGCAGATCAGCAGAGATCCCTCCAGGGCAAGGGCTGGGCATATCCCACAGATAAGGATCTAGTATTGATATCCAACTGAGACGGACAAAAGCTCTCTAAGAGTTTAAAGTTAGAAAGTGCATGTTTATTGGCGCCGGACAGCTGCATGGGATAGCTTCCTAATACGCAGTGTCAAAGTATGAATGGTTACAGAGTCTATTTATCCACAAAAGTTATGAATATCCAAAATACAAATACATATTTATGACAGTGACCCCTCCTATTCTCCGCTTCGTATGGAAATTAGCTTTAATGTCATTAAGCATGTGTCGTATAGCTTCTAAACTGGGTCCGTGGTCATCGTTAATTGAGGAGTGGTCTTAAGGATGAAGGAATAATAGTCTTCTTCACTTAAACCTTCCACCTTTCTGGGTTTTGACAATACAAATGGCCTCTTGGGGAGCATCCAGTTTCTTCCTTATGACTTCTGAGTAGTATCCAGATGGGAAAAATTAGCAATTGTTTAGATTTCTTTAGATCTATTTATCAATGTTTTCTGGTTCTCATTATAACCACAGCTAAGCAAATATAGAAAGACAATTAATTATCTTCAACTTAAAAGCTTATTTCTAACTTAACTCTTATTAACTCTTAATTAGTCTCAGCTGGACTTACTTCCTCTAACTAATTCTAGCAAAACTAATCTTTAACTAAAATCTTAAAATCTTAATGTTTCTTTTAAAGTCTGTGTTTCAGTTTTTCCCTGTAATTCATGTATCTCTGTGTCTAGGGTTGAGGTAGGTTTTCCATCCCACTTACTCTTGTCTTCTCCACGGTCTCACGGGTCAAACCAAAGGGTACCCTGTGGTTATAACTTCTGTATCCTCTCTCTTGAGCAAAAGTTTGATGGGTTTTCCTTAACCACAGTGGAAAGTCTCAGCTGTTACAGTGACAGGTTCCCACATCCCTGCATTAATTTTTAGTAATAATTAAATTGGCTAGAAGTTGGTCAAAGACATGGGTGTAGTACCTGTGACCTTGCCTGCAATGTCCTGCCCTCCTCCCTGAGCCTTGCTGGAGCTGTGAACGTGTGGTCAAGTAGAGAAATGTGTCTCTTCCAAGTCTTCCCACATTTTTTTTTTCTATGGGGAATGTCTCCCTGCAAGTAGCAATCGTGCCAGGAGCGTTAGGTACCTCTTCATCACGTCAGGGTTTTTCTAAAGTCAGCAGATAACGCATAGTTCTTGCAGGAGCATCACCCTGGCAGCATGTTCCTGGAGAAGCTGAGAGTGTCTGGCCCATCTCATGGAAGGCACAGGGAAGGGAGCACACTGAAAGGGGCAGAGTGGCCTCAAGGGGCTGAGACCTCTTTGTCTGGGCTTGGCCTCTCTTGGAGAGACTTGGGCCTGGCTGGGCTGTCCCAGGCAGCCAACTGTGTGGAGAAGACCTCAAGCAGGCTATGTCTTGTTCCCCTTGTCCATCAGCCTATCCTTGTTTCCTGTGCAGCAGCTGAGACTCACCTCTGCCTCCTGGGGTTGGGCAAGGGCTGGGGAGGAGGCAGAGGAGCTTTGGTGCCTGCCCAAGCTTTTCCTCCATGTGGACTCTCAGCCCTTGCCCTGTATGTTGTTGGCCCAAGGCTGTGGCGGGTCCTGGCCTGCAGCCGCCTGGCACCATCCCACCTGGCTGAGCTCCATCGCTCAGCGCTCTGGAGTGTCTCCTGGCTTTCCTGCAAAGGCAGAGATGAGCCAAACCCTGCTGAGCTGCTCCAGCAGGCCACTTGCCAGGACCTCCAGGTGACAGCCAGCTGGGCACAGGAGGGCTGGCATCCTGTGCCCGGGCCTTGCTGGTCCAGATCCTGGGGGGCACATCCTATGTGAGCGTGGCCCAGGTGGGATGGCTGAAAAGGCCAAGGCTGCCAGTGAAGAGAGTGACCATGGAGAGAGCTGTCCATCTTACCTGACTTGTGCATGTTGTATCTGTCCATTTTACCTGACTTTTGTTGTGAAGAACTCAGAAGAGTTCTGAGTCAAGGATGAGGTGGAGCACAAAAGCTAGAGTCTGGACATGAAATTAGCCTGCCCTATTGCTCTAAATCAGAGATAAATCAAAGAGAGAAATTGAGCCTGGCCATAGGGATCTGAGAGAATATATGTATTTACTATTTAGCAGGATGAAGAACTGTGTGTTTTTGTTTACGCTGTGTATGTAATAAAGAAAAGTAACTCGTGGGGCTGCTGTTGGACTTTTCTGAAGCTACACCTATTTTTCAGCTCACCATGTCCTGAAATAGTTTGTGATAGAATCCAAAACAGATACTGAAAGAGAATGCATCATAATATTTTACAGTGTCCTTTGGCTCACAACCAAAAAATGTTATAACCCTTGACATAATTATTGGAGCAGTAATGAGCTTAAGAGGTAACAGAGAGTGCAATCTCTGCCCTTCTTTATAGGAATTTATGACTAAAGCAGTGGTGTTAATTTTATTTATGTCATTAAGGGAAAAGTAATACAGCACTAGTGTAATTTTCCAGGTGGGATAGAAACTCAAGAAATCCATCCACTTTGCAGCTGGGTTGAAGACAGAGAGGCACCGATATATGATCTTTCAGAAACATGAATAAAAATTTCATATTTAATATGTGTAAAACAACTACAAGCATTTTTAAAAATTGATTTGATAATTGGGCACTAAATAAGAAGCCGTGTAGACAAACCCTTCAGAAGTATGTCTGATGGGCGTTTTTGGAATTCCTCAGGGACTGTGATTTGCACAGTAGATTTGGTATGGCAAAAGTCAACAAGGGGAAGACACAGAGGACAGTGATATTCTGCTGCCTTGGGGTACTCAGTGAATGTGTGTGGGGAAATTAAGACCAAGAAGTGTGCTCACCAAGAGAGATCTCCTGTATTTTGTTAAGCCTTTTCCTTGACTGTGGAAGACCAAAGAAATTCTCATTTGAGTTATAAATGATGAGTAAAAAACTTAATGTTAGCATGAAAAAAGAGGCTGTGGCTAACTAAAAAAGTTGCAAAATACTGATAGTATATCTAAAGTCAAGGCAGAGGAGAAGGAACACCAATTTCTACTGACTTCCATCAGAGGTCTATGTAATGTGTAATCCCTATTTTTAAGACTAACTTAGAACCATACTAGAAAACTTTATACTATGACAAAATAACTAGTTTTCTATACTCTCCTTTAAATTTCATCCTTCACCTTTGCTTGTTAAGTTCAGATCTGTTTTGTATTTGAATTGGAAGCTCATTGAAGTACTGACCATATTTTCTTAAATGTGGGTGTGATTAAATAAATACAGTGACTGAGGCAGTACCTACAAGCATTGATCTAGTCAAAATAATACATGGCTTCTGAAATAAGAAACTCCTTTTTTTTTTTTGGTAATACTAGATACTTTTGTCACCAATTGAAGAAGAAAAACTATCTTGAAGCTTTTTGTAGCAGCATTTTCTTTTTAAGAAAAGACTTCATTTCTAGTCAGTGTTTTCCTCTACTAAGTTGCACTGTCTGGTTGCTGTCAAATCCTGGAAGATTATTGCCTCGTTTCTTAGACATCTCCTGCATGTGGTACTTGCCTTTGTGACATATGTTCTTGACAGAAGAAAATGGGGGACATTTGCTGTTGTCATCATCTGTCATCACTGAACATAAAGACATTGAATGTAACACTCTGGGAAATTATCTCAAGAAGTTTATGCAGCTTTTTGCTATTGACTGTGTAAGCAGTAGTCAGATACAGTACATTTTTTAGAAGTCCTCATTGTCCCTCTGCAGAGAGCTGTGATTTTTCAGAAGATCTCAGTAAGACTGACTAGTTATGACTGCTGTGCATCAGATGTTTTTGAATACCTTATCCAAGCTGGTGGATGGCACCGTGCTGTCACTAGTTCAGTTTCTTGGAAACACTTTTAAAGGTCTAGAACTTCTGTGCAAAATATATCCTTCTCTGCTGAAGGAGAAGGTTGGTTTGATGGCTCTGAATCTGGCAGTTTGCTGTCCGGGAACAGAGCCCTCCTTCATTACTTCTGATTATATCCTCTCTGTGGACTTTGACTCCATCTCTTTGAATCATTTTGTTAGCACTGTTTTTACAGTGTGCAGAGAGAGTATGCAAGCAGGATGCTTGCTTGAATGTGACATATACAAGTGCAAAGTGACTGCTTGTTGTCTGACAAGAGCTACTGGATTAAGTATTAATATACTCAAAATCCTGGTGAGACTTCTAGGCAGTGTGTGCTTGCTCCTGATTCATGCTATCTGTATTTTGGATAACTCTGTGTATCCCCACAAGAATAACAATTAGGTGTACTCTATCAGGGTTCAGAACATGGTTTAAGTTTTCAAAATAAGATTGCTTAATCTAACTACTGCTGGTGGGATTCAGGTGATGTTGCTCTTTTGAATTTTGGTTGCAGTTCCCATCTTCTCAGAGAACATTTCCTGTTTAAGTGTTTAACAAGTAGCACAATGTTTTGGTTAGATAATTTTGTCTTCTTGTTTTCTAAAGAAGAATAATCAAGGAACACATTCCATTTTTGGAAAATAAATTAATGAAAATACAAGGAGAGCAAATATGCAAAGAGATTCAGTGTTGCTCATTTCGTGTAGAAACAAGAGTTCTTATACAAAGATGTTGGTAATATCAGTGGCTTAAAAGTCCCTGTTCTGGCCCTTAGCATACCTGTTGGTTGCAGTTTGAAAGTTTCATTATGTAACAAATAAAAGATAAAGGCAGACATGAGAATTAGTATATATGGTGATCAGTAGATGTTTCTGTAATCAGATGTAAATGGGCTGTATTTTGGGAACACATTCACAAGTTGTGCTGCAGTGTAGGAGGGCCTGGTTCAGCAGCTGTGTTAACCAGTTCTAGGCAGAAGATGTTTTCCCTCCTGGTGTGCAGAATCTGAATTGTGGTGCAGGCTAATTTTATGTTATTCCTTAAGGGACTTTTCCAGCACTATCTATCTCAAAATCAGTTCTGAGGTACCTTTGAGGTTCACCTGGAATTTACATTTGTCGCTAGTATGCAGGGTCTCTTGCTTTGTAGAGCTGCTTTGTGCAGCTGGCAGCTTTCAACACTTCTTTGCAGCTCTCGAAGTTGGGCAGAATGGTGTGGGTTGGAAAGGACCTTTAAATGTCCCCTTGTTCCAACCCCACTGCCACAGGCAGGAATACTTTCCCCTAAACCAGGTTGCTCAAAACCCAACCCATCCTGGCCTTGAAAGCTTCCAGGGATGGAGTGTTCACAGCTTTTTTGAGCAATTTGTTCCAGTGTCTCACCACTCTCATCATAAAATATTTCTTCTTTATGTTCAATCTAAACCTACATACTTTCACTTTAGAGCTGTTCTTGGTGTCATCCACAGACTTGTGGAGGGTGCATTTGCTTTCACTGTCTTTGTTAGTGATGAAGATATTCAATAACACTGATCCCAGCACAGACCTTGAGGGACATGACTGGTTAGTGGTGTCCACGTGGACACTGAGTTGCTGAGTGTAATGAATCTTTTGTTGGCTTCACTTTCTGATGCAGTAAAGCTTTCTGAATGACTTTTTTCACTTTGAAGAAGATACATCTAAGCAGGAGCAGCTAAAATTATTGACTATGTCAAAACAAGCCTTTAAAATGGGAAAGACCAGTCTTTGTGATACAAGCTGCAACAGGAATAGTATTTACTGCCAGGAGTGTGTTCTGTTATTTGGTCGTTAAGGGCCATGGAGAAAGATGGGTCTCGCGTTACTGCTTTGCAACAGCTGTGAGATTGCATATGTGCACTCACAATATGCTCTCTGATATTTGTAGGCAACTTTGAGAGTGTGGCAGCTCTATTGCTATTTAATATTGTAGAGTTTAGGTGTGATGGAGAAAGTCATGACTAGATAATGTCATGAGCTAAAACTTAAAGCTGTGCAAAATTTCTAGCTGTGAGCTTGTAATTAACGCAGTTGTGAGTGCTGATATAGTTAACTGAGATTGCACGGCCCAATTTTCTGAATTTTCCCTCTTGTTTACTGATATCTCTCCCCTGCAACTTCCTTCAGACTCACCCAGTGCTGCTAAAGCAGACAAAATATGCTTGTGTAAGATGAAATACGTGAAAACTGCTCATCTCACCTTAAAAGAACATAACTCAGCCAGCAAAATTTCAGATCTGTGTAGAATCAGAGGTCAGGGGTATAGAAATGTTGGTATCTCATAAGTATACATGTGGAAATGAACTATATGTCTCTCTGAATCAATTTTTTTAAACCTGGTATTGTTAGTCTTTAAATAATTACTATGCAAACTGTTTGCATATTGAGGTAATTGGGAAATACCCATACTTGTTTTTTGACACCTCTTTAATACATTCAAGACTGGAGACGTGCTGTATTTAGCTGTCTTTTAATCTGAGTTTTGTGTTCACACAAAAGTGTGTGAAATCTGCTCTTACGTCTCTGATTTTTGGAACTGAGAACCATATGGTATCTTGGTTTTGCATTTCTTAGATCTTCTTAATTGTGCCTGCATAGCAATTAGGCTTGTGCATAAATTTGAGACAATAATGCATTCATTTGTTCTTAGTGTATAAAATACACTGAGAATTCATTTCAGCTTTTAAAATAACCCTAAGAAGCATTCAGAACAGGACGATTTGGATTGCAGTTACTACATCGTTGATTTGACCCTTTAAGGTTTGCTTTACTTTTTCTTGGTCTTTTATTATGAAATGGCAAGACACAGGACGTCCAATTCATCCAGTGAAGGGGGCTAAATTATGTCTTTGTGCACTGATCCAGCAAAGCACTTGGCATTGTGCTTATGTCCCATTTGAAGTCAATGGGATCACTCATGTTTTAGAAGAAGTGTGTGCTTTTAAGTGTTTTACTGAAAAGGGGTGAGATTATTCTCAAAGTCAAGCATGTGCTTAAGTGCTTGGCAGAATTGAATTAGTTAACGTCTGTGAGTTAGCACAAGAAAAACGGAACCTTGTAGCATGCTTGGTCAGAAAATCCTTTTTCTAAGTTCCAGTTGAGTTTGACTGGCTCTGAGAGAATGTCATAATGTAGGAAGTCAGTAAACTCATCCGTGATGTATCTTTCAATGGAATTAAAAAATGAATCAGGATGACTTTAGGACTCTTCCTCATTCAGACATGGTTTTATCACCAAACTTCTCTTTTCAATTTTTGTCTCTTACTAACTTTTAAAATATATTTTGCATTTCTAGCATCCTTTTTTTTTTAAACTCTTTCTTCTAGGCACTTATGTTCTCTCTGTATTGAGAGGTGAGTTGAATTTCTTCCTTGAGTTTCTGAGCAGTTGTGTATTTCTGTAGGCATCTCTCCTGTTGGGATGCTGCCTTGAGACAGGTCTCCAGATTGCTCACTCTGAATTGACATTGGAGGTTATTTCTGCCATCATTTCTCCATTGCTATTGGCATCCTTGCTCACCAGATTTCTCTTTCTATTTATTTGTTGATCCTTTGTATATGCTAAAATTGCTGGAGGCAAAATACTGACTAGAGATTTGTGTTGCTTAGACGGGAGGGAATATGTTGTTAAAAAAAAAAGGCAATTGTCTTCCTACCAAACTTCTAGGCATGGTGTAGTTATCTCTGCTTTCTGTCATCCCAACCAGGAGGCAGAAGACAAATGGATTGCACCCTGCTGAGAAGTTAATTATTTGATTGGACTTCCAGGACTGGCATAAAGCACCCGCTTTTGTAAAAATGCTGTCACTGGTGTTCCTGATGTTTCAGGAGATCAGACCAGCTTTGAGAGTTGTATTTGGTGATAAAGGGGAGCAAACAATACCAACTTGGGCATAATGATGGATTCTGATTCAAGTTTTTAGACTGTACAGCTTGGTTTTGGTTAACAGTGACAAAGTACGCCAGAGACATCCAGGAACATGCAGTAAAAAAACTCTTTCATGTATCTAAGGACTCTAAAATTTAAATATGAAGTTCAAGTAACTGTTAGGTTAAAATATTCCTGGTAACATAATTCTAATGAGAGGGGTAGGTTCTTAAGGGTCACTTGGTCACAGAGCAGGTCACTGCTAAGTAGGGGAAACACAGGTGATGGCTTCAAAGACCTTTACTCTTCCACTTAACACCTGGATATTTATGCTGTACCTGGGATAAATGGAAGCTGTGATGTACCATCTTTTTGTAGACTGTGCTGTGTTGAACTTTGGGTTGAATATTAACATTAATGGAAGTTTGTGTTGAGTTATGACTACAAGCTGTGAAGTTCCAGATAACTGGGCTCCTGAATCCAGAGAAACAAATTAAATTAGGTGTTCATATTTTCTGGAATTCTTAGGAACTTCCATGATGTTTTTGTTCTGTTTAGGCAGCTGTGAGTATTCAAGTTGGTTTCTTTTACTTCCTTCTGTGCTTGCTTTGTGGGCAGCAGTTTTATGCTTAGAGGATGCTAACCTTCAGTTTTCCAAACAAAATGCATGTTTTCCTGTTTGTGTTTAAACATGTTTAACTGCTTCCAGGCATTACTGCTGTGGCACTTGGTTATCGTAAAGTGTGCTATACTCAATGCTACAGAAATGTGAGCCTCTGTGTTTTAATGTTTGATTAACAACTTGCAATTAGAATTTGAGTATATGAATATATTGAGTTGTCTTGAGTGTTCTTCTCTTTCATTGTTTTATTAACAAGAAGACAGCTGGAAGTGAGTGTGATAAATTTAATCTAGAAATAATTATAATTTCAGTATAACACAAGGGTCTTGCCTGAGTCTTTGCTGAGGTTCATGGAAGTCTTAGGTAGAACATGACAAGTATCACGATTAATTTCTAAATGTGGTATGATTGATTCTTAAAAATATATTCTTCTTCTAAGTAGTGTCCAGTAGAGTGCATTAACATATAAAGAAACTAAAGCAGTTAGTTTGCAATTAAAATAATGAAATTACACAATATTGAGGCTGGTAATTATGAATATATTTAATATTCATCCCCATGAGGCACACATCTTATGTGTGGTAAAAACTGCAGGGAACACGAATCATGTGGTTCCCTTTCATTAGAGTTAGTAAGCCGTGAGTAGCTTGCCTGGAAGGTTTCAGTTAATCTGAATCCTCAGTCTGAGTATTATCAGTTCATTTTGCATCACCAGATTTCTTTCAAGGCGTGAGTTGGGAATTGTTCTCTTCTGTTGAGCTTAGAGGAATTTGGAAAAGAGCATTGCTGTTATATTATTTTGTGGCAATACAGTAAACAGCTCCAACATTGATACATTACAATTACCTTTTTATTAATCAAAGACTGATCTGTAAATTAAACTGCCTAGTGTTAGGCAAAGTTTTCACAGTTTACTTTCATGAATACTATTAGCCACAGATATGTTGTATTTTTAAAATCCTTTTACTCAAAAGCATGTACATCTTTCAAGATATGAGTTGTCCTATTGACTTCAATGGGACATAAGCATAGTGGATTGCTTGAAAGAGTTTTTAGTGCCCTGCTTTTTTGACTGTGAGGATGTGAGGTAAAACCATGGGTCTGTCTGTCTCAGTGCTCTGTTTTTAACACAGCCCTGAGCAGACACGTAGGGAGAAGCTGGAATGGAACACAGGTGTATGGTTGCTCAGAACTGCACGATTAATCTGCTAGGGTTTCACTGATTTTCACTGTAATCCATTAAGGGATTCTGTACTTGGTCAGCATTAAAAAAAAAAAAAAAAAAAAAAAAAAAAAAAAAAAAAAAAAAAAAAAGAGGAAACCGTGCTTCCGTCTACTTAAATTACGAGTCTGCATCCTGGTAGTGATTGGATCATGCATGTCAAAGTGTTGCTTTTGCAAGAGTTAACAAAGAATTACAGATGGGGTGATTGAGGCTTATAAGGATGAAAGGCCAAATGGTTTAAATCAGCATGATTTCACTTCATTGGAGCCTGTTGAATTTACAGCAGATGAGGATTGGTCCTTTTTATTGCCGTTAAGGTCACACATTGAACCAGTGACAGAGATAATAAATGGCCCCAACCCTTGTTGGCACTCTGGTTGCCATATACACAGCAGAGGCAGGTGGCACTTGAGACTGAAAAGGAGCCAGACTGGGAAACGTGCAGGAAGCTTTATCATAAAAAACAAATTGCTGCTGACGTTGGAGCTGTGATTCAGGAAGGTAAGAGGAATAGAGGGAGAGCACTGAACAAAGACTTGCAGGTCTGCTGGGACTGGGCAGTGCTGAGACAGTTATGAGGTGACTTGCTTGAAGTGAGCAAGAGATGCAGATTTTAGAAGGAGCACATTAAAGCTGAACTTGAATGGACTACTAACTGTGCAAGTCAAATGGATTATGCTTTAGAGACCTTTATGATGTCTTGTGAGACAGCAGAATATTTTCAGGAAGCTGTTTGGTTTGTTTTGGTGTGTGGTTTTTGGTGGTGGTGGTGGTTTTGTTTGTTGTTGTTGTTGTTTTGGTTGTTTTTTTGTTTGTTCGTTTGTTTTGTTTGTTTGGTTTTTTTGTTGTTGTTGTTGTTGTTTTTGTTTTTGTTTTTTAGTTTTAATATTTTTGGGGGGGGGGCGGGGTGAGGCAGAACTTATAGAGATACTTTGAATGCCTTGTGGGAGTTGTAGCCAATATTGGTACTTTGCTTCATTCTACCAACAAATTTTATGCACTGAACAAGCTAGAGCTAGGGCTGTGTTATTCCTGGTATTTTCCTCGTGAATACCAACTGCCTTGTGCAGCAGTGATCTGTTCCACTTGAATTCCAGAGCAAATGGCTGGCAAGAAGTCTCTTCCTCTTTTTATGCCCTGGGCTCAGGCAAATGCTAGGTGCTGTTTTTCAATGTGCACATAAGTCAGTGCTCTAGTAGGCATCTTACACTTATTTTTCATGCATGAAAGAAAAAAATACCCTTGATTCTTTGTAGGTTGCTTTTCCCTTTTAGTTAAACTAAAGTACAGCCAGAAGTCAAATTGCTGTCTATATATAAACACATCCTATGTTTATGACTAAATACTAGTATTTAGTGTGAAGTTCAAATATAATTATTTTCTTTAAAATACTATTAGAACATGGTTTTGTTCTATCTGTAAGCATTGTAAAAACACAGCTGTGGTCATCAAGAATGGGGGTGAGAGGAGAGAAAGATGTGAGGGAAGAAGGATAGCATTTGATCCTATTGAATCCTTCCCAGTCCCCAGACTGCTATCGCTATGTCCACCCAAGATGTCTCAAAATTAGTCCATTTCTCTTTGTCCCTTCATGGTATAATTTCCATGTGTACTCAGGGACCTGTGTAAGTCCACTTCAGTTGTTAAAAGTGAATAATTCATTGCATGCAAGCATATTTGGGGAAGATAATTGGGGGAGTTGATGCCATGGCATTCAAATCACAAAGCAAGCTTATACTCTTTGATGCTTGAATTTCCAGGTTATTACTTATACTCACGACTGTTTCTAATTAAACTGTTAAATATTGTGAATATCAGATGCTGTAAGAAATGCATTGTACACTTCTCCAGAATCCAGATAAGTGTCAAAGATGAGAGATATGGTTTCTCCTCTGTTAAAAAAGCAACACATGAAAACATGAATGTGACTGCTTGTTCACTGAGGTACGGTCATTACCCCATTTCTTACCTTTTTAATGTCTGATTGCTGAATGAGTGAAAGTGAATTGTTTACCTTCTTCACACAGTCAGTTTTTTGCTAGTAGGTTATCCCAGCTGTCACTGAAGAGCAACTGGCTGCTGGGTGTATGTAAAGACTAACAGTAAGGTTGGTTCACTTCTGTTATTTTGTATATTGTACTGAAGTGCTTTTTGGTGTGATACAGAGACATTTGAAGTAGAGGATGGTTTAAATGTGAGAGAACTGTGGCCTCTAAGTTTCTAATGATCAGTTGCCCTGGTTCTCCTTTAGTAAAGCCACAGTTCACATGGTACAAGTGGGATAAATTTACACACCCAGTGATAGTGAATGATAGAATGAGTTGTGTGTGACTTGTCTTGTGCTAATGTTTGCCTTCTGGATAATTTAAAATCAAAAGAGGAAGTATAGATAACTTACCTGCAGTTGTCGTCCTTGAATGATTGTTACACTTCTGATTTAATTGCAACATAGGGAATAGCAGTTATGGATATATGAAATCACTGTCTTCAGCTGGGACAAGACCAGTCAAAATGAGAGATGGGCTTTTGATGTATGTATGTGGCTTCAGACTTCTTTATTGCAAATTTATCTGCTTGTTTCCTTTGTCATTTCCTGAAAGCACAGGAGTATTTGAAAATAAAGATAGGTCTGGGCTGCTGAAGGCAGGAAACTGAAAGAACTCTCATCTCTTGCCTTAGGGTAACTCAGTGTTTGGATTCTGTGTTCTTGGGTTTGGTTTGTATTTTTTTTTTTTTCCCCAGGTATATAAAAGCTATTCCTAGACAGATGAGAACTTTTTTTGCCCAATCAGTTTTCAGTACAGAGGGAAAAAATGGTATGGAGTTATACACGTGTGCACATAAAGACATACATAACTTTTAAAGGTCTAGTGCCCTGTGTTCAGTATTCTTCTGTTGTTATGAAAACTGTTCAGAAAAACTAACCTTCAGAAACAGGTGTGGATGTGGTAGGAGCTTATAGATTTTCACTGTGAGAATTATGACTGTGGCTGCTGTTCCACAGAATACACTCTGCAGCTCAGTACCACGCTGCAAGGGTTGTATGCACAAGGAAGGAAGAGGGAAGAGTGTTATTCACAACAGCAAATGGAGCTGTTATGTATTAGGAGTTTCACTCATTCCATTTGCAAAACCAGATTGTTTCAGGATCACAATCCCACTATTCCTAGCTAGTGCCTTCTATTGTTCAGGCATTTGGCTTTGCTGGTGTTCTCAATAAGATCCTATTAATTCAGTTACATTGTCCGTGGTAACAGCTAAAGCCCTGAGTATTTATTTGGTGTTTATTTGTTTGCTTTTGTTTTAAATGTCAACTGATTTTTAATGGCATTTTTTGACTATTATGTTATCCTCATGTACAAGCTTCATCACACATAGTGACCCTGAGAGCTGTTCAGGTAAAACCAAGTCACAAACATACTAGAGAGACAAATAATATTGCAATAGAATTAGAACTGTATTGAAGGCAGTAATGCTTAAATGCTGAGGACAATACAGTGCTGGAATCCAAATGATGGAAGCTTAACAATTTGGGTGGGAGCCACAGGCTATGATGTTAGCCGGTGGATGGAAGGATTGCTTCTCACAAGTGCATCAGCTGCGTTAGGACTTCTGTTGTCCCAGCAACAATTAAAAATACTTATTTTCATGTAGTTTTGCGGGTATTTGTAGCATCCTGAGGGAAATTTCATTTCTTTGTGAGGCTGGAGGCAGCTGGTCTATAGAGACTGTGGCTGTGAGGTGGTCCTTCCCTCCTGCTGCATGCTAGTGCTCATGTGAGGGATGGAGGCAGGAAATTCACAGTGTAAGATGCACATCTTAGTCCTGTGTTTGTTTCTTTATTGTACAGTTCCTGATTCAAAGCAATAAAGAAAATGTATCATCATCCTTAAACTATGAGTGGAACCTAAAAATCATCCAGATGCTTATTGATATTTTGCTCTGATTTAAGGTTTGAGGCCTTTCAGCTATGTGTCATGTCATCTCCTAGTTTAAACTTTGATAGCTAATTCAGTTTTGGTTTTTGTGTGAAAGATGTTGTTTGATATTTCTAGGGAAGTGCATCTTTAAGGAGAACCTCTTTAGGAAAGCTTTAGAAAGTGTTGAGATGTAGTAGCAGGTTGGTTTATTCATAACGGGAGTGTTTGCACTCCCCTACACGCTACAGTGTTGAATAAGCATGTATTGTCTTTTGGTGTGTACATGTAATTATGATAATGGTAAAATTCACAAATAATTTCAATTCCTAAATTTTGCCTCAAAGGCAATGAGAAATGTAAAAGGCACCCGACTGTTGCTTTTTCATAGTTGCAGTTATTGAGAAAGTAGATCCATGGCTCCATCTACTGGGGTTCAAAACCAGAAGCATCGGGAGTTGCTGTTTATTGAATGACCTGAGTTCTGGCACACTTGAGAGAGTAGCTGCTTGGCAGAAGCTGAAATAAAAAGTACTGTGTTTTCTTTTTCAGCTGGTGAATTGAGGGAGTAGATTTCTCTGGAGATATTGGTGTAATATTTTGACAATTTTGCCTGTTTTAACGCTTGAGGGATTTTTGCTGCAGTTACATTCACTGTCTGGAAGTTGAACAATTTGTCTCTTTTGACAAGATACAATGATATATACAATACAGAGCTGCTTGTATAATTTTTTTATTCTGTGTTTTTTTTATACTCAGACAACTTCTGTAGGCAAGATGGAGGTCAAATATTACAATATTAGCTGGATTGTTCTGCTGAAGACCTCCTATGGGGAAAGAATAAGGCCAAAGTATAAAAAAATTGACTTCTTGGGTTTCTCTGGCAATTAAATATGTGATATTAAGATATTTTTGAGATTAATCTGCTTTTTGCAAGATCTTGGTGCAGACCAACAGGAAAGGAAGCTATTTCCATCTGATTAACTTCTAAAATTTCTATTAAGAGGGAAAATATTTTGCTCACACTTTCTCATTTCTGTTGGTCTGAGCACAGGAGCTCAGAAACTGTGAACTGTAGCCAAGCTCTTGAGGAAGAGAAGATTCTAAAATAATCCAGTATTACTCTGGCTGCAATTGTTTTCAAAGTAACTTATTCATTTCCTTCATTTTATCAAACTCTGTCTCGTGTAATGCCAGCTGCAAAAATATGCATCAAAAATCCATTCCATAAAAAGCAAAATTTAATGTCTGTCTTGTGCAGCACTGAGTAAACACTTCAGTTTCAGCAGCTAACTGCATTTTGGAATTTGAAAGTATTACAAAGTGATGGTTGTGTATTTGATCAAGATTCACACCTCTGTACAGAATAGTGGGACTGTTTTCTTGAGTGTTCTCATTATGTGATAATGATGCAAAATATATTTTGTCCTAAATGAGGAGCCTACCAAGGTGTCTTTCTCTGCTATTTTCTTTTTCTTCTGTTGAAGATTTTAAGAATGATGCTGGTAGGGATGAGGATGTTAGATAATGAAAATTAATGGTTTTGTAGAGAAGATGTAGCTGGAGTGAATTTCACTCTGTAAGGGTTACTGCTGTGAAGTTATTAAGTACAAATAATCATGTTAAATATGGAGACTGAAAGGAAACACTTCCTATTTTTAGTCATAATAGGACATATATGGCAGTTTATAACTCCCCTGCAGTAAGCAAAAAAATTAATACAAGATCAGATTTCATTAGTACCTGTAAGTATTGCTGTCTGGAAATACTTGTTATTTTTTCTTGTATTGCAAGTAGAAAAATTGTCAAACTTAGTGCTAAAGTTCGGTGGTTTACCAGTGTAAAGTGCGTGTGTGTGTGTAAATGATACATAATTATATTACATTAATAATACTAAAAATATTACTAGAATGTTCACAACATTGAAACAGTATATGCACATGGGCATGCATGTATATAGGTATATTTACACAAGGGTATATGTTTTAAGAAATGTCCTCTGATAGCTATTGTAGACCTGGAAAGAACAGTGTATTGTACTTAGTTCATATTTTATGGCTGAGGATTTCTGCTGCTAAGACAATAAGAGGAATGCTGACAGTTTGTGTTCTTCCTTCAAGAGACAGGAAAGGCAGAATCACTGAGTAAATGCCGTTTTGTTATCTGCTGTTAGAGGCAATGTATTCTATTAAAATTTATTACCACCTGGAAAGCCAAGGCTATGTTTTTTCAGGGTCAATCCTTAGGAATAATCTCTATTATTTAGACACAGCCTTTGTATTTCCAGTGCAAGTTACAGAGTGTGCTTTTTGCTCAGTTTTCTGCTTCCTTCTGCTCTGAACTTGGAAAATACTGTAATTATAAACTAGGATGTCTTGTTCTTCAGTGAACTGACAATTTAAGTTGTGGGCAGGAGAGAGAGCAGTGGCAGCAAATGTTTTATACGACCATAAAATATCTATAGAGACATAAGGTATTTTAAAAACACTGTGTTCATCTACTGCTATTGTAAAACCGCATTGTTGCGGGTTCAGTTTTTAACCGGGCAGAAACACCAATTTACTGTAGTGGTTTGGTCCAAAATACTCATTACTGTTTATCTTCTGTGAGATAAGAATTAGGAGAAATGCAAAGCAGGCACCAAACTTGAAAGGATATAAAGAAGTTTATTAACAGACCTAAAAGAAGAAAAAAAATCATTGCACACCTTCAGAACTCTCCTCCTCCCCCACCTTCCTCCCTTCTCCCACTGACAATGTAAAAAGACAACCCTTGAGATGTTCAGTCTGTTTACCACTTCCACAATAACCTTGTTCAGTCCATTTAGGAAGAGGAGTCTCTCTTGCTCATGCTATGAAAACAGTATCACAACGAGACAGCCGCCCACTTCCAAATATTGTTCAGTCCATTTAGGAAGAGGAGTCTCTCTGCTCGCGTGTGAGTCCCTTCCCCCGACTTGCAGCTTTTCCCGCAACTGCTTTCGAGGGTCCACTCTTGAAAGTTTTTGGGGTACAGTTTTAAGGTTGAGCCGTTCAGAAACAAAAGCAGAGGCCCTTCTCCTTCCTGGGGAGAAAAGGGTCTTCCTCATCTTTAGGACTGTCGCTGGGAGCATCTCTAGGAACTGAGGTTTCTCCTTTCCCATTTGGAGCAAAAGTCCTAATCTAGTCCATCTCTCCCTGTCCAAAACGTCTCATGAAATTACAGCTGTGTCAGCATCTGCCTATCTCAGCGCAGGTGCTTTTGCTTATGAGTTGAACACTCCACCCCCCATATCTTCATGAAATTACAGTGGGTACTCTGATACATCATAGCTTCACAGCAGACTTTCAGCTTTAAGCATCTCCTCTTTCTCTTCCCTCAGGTTTTCAGCTCTTCACAGCAATAAAAGGGTTAATCTCACCTCGGCCTTGCAGCTGGAATTTTTCTTATCGGAGTGGAGAGGGGGGAGAGCCAAGCCGCTCCGGCTGCCCACAGCAAGGCAATGCGGGGGGGTTCCATGGATGGAACAGGTCCATTGACTCCAGGATGGCCATGGCCTGCTGGCCCCCACACGGGGCCCGCAGCCACCTGTCCCAGCACTGGAAACGAGAGAGAGAGCTCTTGTGCTTGGGGGGGGGAGTTTGTCTATTCTTAAGTGTGTATCACAGAGGCGGCCACAACTTTAAGTGGCTTAAAGAATTGTCCATATTCAAACTGGCCACTGATAGGTTCTATCAGGTCCCAGAGGAAGCTGTAAGCACCCCTTTGCAAGGACATCCCTTCCGGGACTATGCTTGCTAACTTATGACATGCATTCTAAAGTCTTTTTTCAGCAGTTATGGTCTCCTTAAAATACAGGGAAGAACCCTCACAATCTCTAAAAATCCTGTGTGTGTTTATCCATACATACCAGTAAGCCTGCAGGTAGAGAGTCACAACAGCAAAGAAACCCCAACACGGTTAGGTCTTGAAGTGATGAAAGAAGCGAGAGAAGCTTGTAGGGGAAGGACGGGAGAGGGTTTCATGTGGCTTTCGAAAGCCCATTTTCAGTAGGCAGAGTTGTGGGCAGGTGAACAAGCTGGGATAACGCCAGCTCTCATGGGAGCTCACAGGACCTCGGCATCTCTGTCCTGTGTCCTCTGCAGTCGCTCTTACAGAGTGGTCTAAATGCAAACTTTCCTATCTGTCAGTGAAATGGAACAACTGGCTGTGCTTCAGTTCACTGGTGGATGTAAAGTTAATCCAGTAACTCTGTGTGGTCCTATGTTGTCAGTTTTGCCCCAGTTAGACTGAATTCAGATTGGGTTTTCAATCACAGAACCTGGGCATTGACTAGATCAAGATTTGCTTGCCATGAGGGATCACCAGTGATCCCTGATGACTTCTAGCAATTAGTGACTATTCCCAAACTGTTTTTCTCATCCTAAACTACAAAATTGCGTATTGATTCCTGGTGCTTGTGAATACTGTGGCAGCTTGGCACTGCATGTTCAGACTGGAGCTGTACTAGCATTTAAAAAAAGTGTTAACAGCACAAAAGTGCAGTCCAGTGTCTAGTCAGAAACAGTCTCTGAACTTACTTGTTTCCCTTTCTTTCACAGTTATATAACATATATGTAATTTCATTATTACTTAAAAATTCTGTTTTCATTTATATATGTGTGTATGTATTTATACACTACCTAATATATGTATTGCTCATAGATACTTGTTCTAGCCACATAACACATACTAAATTGCTCGTTAGATGAATTACTTTGTTTTTGCACTTGACACACAGACATTGTGTAGATAAATGACTTGGGTTTTATTTTTATGTGCTGAACACCAGCAGCTCAGGAAGTTACATTGGGGCATTATTCCTGCAGCCTCTTATGTTCTTGTGATTATATATTACATGTTTTTATTGCTCTCTCTCTGTGGTCCTGTCTTTCACAGTGGTAGTTTATTTTAACGAGAACAAAAAGAGGTAGAACTGGTATATATTTCATAAAGATTAATGTTCTTCCAATACATCTACAGTGCTGATGAAAATAAGTTTTGCTTAAATATTTATCAAAAATGCCAAGTGCTTGTGCATGGAAACACTTCTCACTAATTTCAAAAGACATGAAAATGTAGCTAATTATAAGCAAAAAGGCTATGAGAGGATTTCAGAGAAACGTTCAAAGGAAACATTAAAGTTCAAATCTGTAAACATGATCCCATATTTTGACAGTAAATTCCTTGAACTTACAATTCTTTAGGAAGAATTTTCGGTGTTGAATGTTTTGGCTGGATTGCAATGCCATCATTTTCTATACTGCGAAGTGGTACATACAGCCTTTAACAGAAGTGTGTAAAAGTAATTAAAAATCCAACCAAAGGTTCAGTGAAGATTGGAAAATTTAAATCCTCTTCTTTCTTGCAAAAATCTGGGTATTTAGAAATGTAAAATAATGATTTTTTTTCTACTCAGATCATGAAAAATCAAGTATCTTCTGAGAGAGCTTACAGTTTATAAGAAGAACTTACAAAACAAGGGCATCTGGGTGATATGTTTGTATATCTTTTGGCATTTAGATTTTGTACTGTAACCCAGTGTAACAGTAGTGTTGTAAAATACCATATATAAAACTGGATCTTTCATCTGTAGAATATTTTAGCGATATCGTTACTCACTTGCGAGGTTTTCAGTGCTGTCCATTGAAAGCTGCTTTGAAATTCTAAGTGTCTTCAGTAATTGTACGCAACAAAATGATGTTGATGTCTCATGTATTTAGGCTGACTGAAGAGTCTGTTTGAGTGGTCTTTGAGGCTGAATAATTTATCTTCCTTCCCCCCTCCCCGTTATTTTTCTCTCATCCCAGGTTACTTTATTGGCTGTGGAGAACCACGGACCCTTTTTTGTGCCCTGATGGGGGACTCGGGATCCAGACGATCAACTCTTGTATCTCGTTTGCCAATATTCAGGAGAAGTGTTAGCCGGAGACACGACTCCCTTCCTTCCTCGCCTTCTTCTGCTAATGCCATTGGTGTCCACACCTCCTCCCCATCCAGCACGAACTCCAGCTCAGGGAGCACAGGAAAGCGACGGAGTATTTTCCGCACTCCTTCCATTAGCTTCCATAACAAGAAAGGGAGTGAGCAGAAGCCTGACTCAGTGAGTCAAAATGTTAATGTCTCAAATGGTGCTCAGTTCTCTCTTAGCACTTTTCAAAAACTCAGCTTAGATGAACACATAAAAAGCAGAGGAAGGCATTCAGTTGGCTTTGGCAGCTCACGTAACAAGAAGATAACAAGGTCTTTGACAGATGATTTTGAAAAGGGAAAGGAGCCCTCAGCTAATAAGAATGTCTTTATCAATTGCATAAGCTCTGGGAAAAATGAGGGTGATGATTCAGGCTTTGCAGAAGAGCAAAGCCGATATTCTGTCAAACAGTCCACACGAAAACTTCTCACTAAATCTTTTTCATCACACTACAAATTTTCCAAACCAGTTCCTGAGAGTCAGTTGGTTTCCTCCGTGCAGCAGCCCAGGTGCTTGTTGGAAGTTAAATCCTATGTGGAAAGCGAACCTGTGATGGCCAAGTCGTCTCCTCCATGCTCGGCTGAGACGACGGAGTGCATGGGCAGCTCCCTGCAGTCCCCGCTGCTCTCGACTGACCTCACAGCTGCCCAGACCCCCTCGGACTTTGTCGCTCTGACTGAGGACTCTGTTTCAGAGGCTGATCCCCTGCCCAGCAGTGGGCCTGGGGCAGTGCTCGCAGAGGATTTTGGCCATGATGTCTCTACCTCTCAGATCTTTTTTAATCCTGCTGCTGCTCCTACGAGGGAGACAGATACTGTGCAAAGTATTGGCCATTCTGCTGGTGTATCTCCTGTGAGTCACGCAAGCTCGTGCAGCGTGGAATCCAGTACCTTATTCAAAACCTCAGTTGCTAATCAAGCAAAAGTACTGTTGCAAGCCAATGGACTACATATTAATGATGCCAGGCATATAGAAAAAAATAACTCAGAAAGCGCACATTTAGGAACCTTGACTTTACAGCATAGTGAAGAACCAGTGACACTCTCTCCAAAGGCACAGGGGTTGAGTGGGAGCAGAGATGAAAGCATGCCCTCCAAGCACATGAGAGACACAATTCCTGTAGTGGAGTCTAAGTCTGTTCCATGTTCTGAACCTCAGTCCTTTAAAACACAACAGGGTTATGAATCAAACCATCCTAAAGGTACGTCTCATGGTCTTTTCATTTTTGAGTTTGGTGGGTTTTGGGGGGGGTGGGGCTGGCCTCATTTCTTATATGATGATTATTTTGTCATAAAGTGTTTTTGTAGAATTGCAAGTGCTAGCTATGAAGTTCAAAAAGTAAAAATTGTGTCCTCCTTCAAAACTGCAGGAATTAAAGAAAAAGTCTATGATTTTTTTGAGCTTGTGTTTTACAGTTTGCAAACACCCATCAGTGTTGTTTGTGGCTATGCTTTGCTGTAGTAAAGAATGAATTAAGAAAGCGAGTATTGATTCCCAGCTCTCATTAAAGGCCGAAGCTGTGATTTTTTGAAACATGGCTATTTTGGACTTGAGTTATGGGGTTGCGTAATTTGGGATAGAAACATCACCAGAGAAACAAACCTTCTTGTAGTCTGATTATGGGAAGTAATACGGTTTCCTTTATATTGATCTGGGTTCAGAAATTTCTAGAGTCTTGCTTTCTCTATTCAACTGATGTTATAGAGTAACTCAGAGTGATATTTTGTCAAAGTACGAGAGATCTTGTTTCTGCTTCCATCTGAAATAAGTGTCCAAATTCCCATTTTGTCATCAGTGAAACTGAGGGAGTTAATCACCGTCTAAATTTCACACTGGGTCTTTAGTTTATGAAGAGTAATTTGGAAATACTGACAAGATCAAGTGGAAAGACTGTGCCTAGAAATCCCAATCGATAGAGATGCAGATAAATAAGGCGCCAGGCCCTTGAGTGAAGGGCACCTGTCAGAAGACATTTATCTCTGACAGTTTATTTTCTCAGTCCTACTTAATGGCTGGTGCTTTCTTGAGTAATCCTGAGGCTGTATGTGATGGGCCAAAATTTGTGAGAGTTAACAAGACAGCATTTGTAGTGATTGTATGAGAAGATGAATGATGGTAAGTATAAACTCATATTAATTCACACCCATCATTTTTCTTGGCTATTTATCTAGGCATGTAGATTATAAGCAATCAAAAGCAATCTTACTTTTTGAATTATTAGTCACTGCAAGGCTTAGTTGGGTATCTTGTACATAAATAGCAATATAAAGTCAAAGTAATCCACTGAATTATATTTCACCAGAGGGCACCTCTTTCCCTCAGAACCGTAGTCATTTTGGGGAAAAAAAATATTCCCATTTATATATGTTACTGGTCCAGAGCACTCTGTCTTCCTTGCCACATTGTCTTATCTGTGAATGAGCTCTTAGTTCAGAATCTGCCTTGCTAGAGTGTACTGCAGGACAGCAAGTGAGGAGCTTGGAGGGATGTTTAGAAATACCCACTGCATTTCAAACTCATGCACTGGCAATTGGATATTTAATTTGTATTTCAGGAAAGCAGCTAATGGGAGTTGGAATCATGATAGAGGGATTTTTGTAAATTGGATTCTTGTTCACAGAGACACTAGAGCTAATACTGCACTGTATAAAAGTTGATGATTAATTGTTACGGTTTTTTAATGCCTTTTTTTTTTTGCTTGTGTGGTGAAGAATGTGTTTCAAATTAGAAATTGGTCAAGCATGCAAAAGAACCATTGAAAAAAAGATAAAATCCTGCCATATGAAGTGAATCAAATACAGAAAAAGCTTACATGGCATTCAGCAAGATATGGTTATAAGTAGTTATACCTGTTGCAAACAGACTGGTTTGAACATTTGGTTTTCTAAAACAGTATTTGAACCTGTCTGTCAATACAAAATATTTCTGTGCATTTTCTTTGGTAATAGATATTTTCTCTTCTGTACCTGGTCTCATAGCTGATGTCATTATAGATAGCATGGTGAATGTGACATTCATATATGAGCAGTTTTGATATGCCGTATATTTCTCAGTATACCTTTATGTATTTTTATGATATGGATTTTTTTTGAGAACCCTTAGAGAAAATGTCTCTTCGCTTGCAAAATGCAAAAGAAGATTTTCTATATGTGTGACATTTATTACTCTATTACTCTTTTATCTTTCCCCATCTCTAAATTTGCCCTAGCATGTCAAAATATATCTTTTTCTCCTCTTTCCTGATGTGTTATTGTTTTAACTGGACTGGGATTTTGCCTGCTGCCTGCAGGCTGAATTTGGAGGGTGCTGGTGCAAGGCTAAACAAGGACTACACAGAAGTGGAAACCAGTGTGCATCCCTGGCTTTATGGAGGGATAACAAAGTTGTGACCTGGCCCTTCAAAAGCTGGACTTGCCTTTGGGCACAGGGTGAGGCAGGTTGGGTTTTGGCACCACTGGACAAGTGACAGTTTCTCTGGTAGACTTTACTGACAGCAGTTTGAAAGTGTCCTATGATGAGGGGAGAAAGAAAAGGACGGAGCAAAGAGTCCTTCTGGATTCTATGTGGAGCCCTGGACTGAGCTGTAGTGTGCTGAGCATGCCTGGGGGCTGAACTGGGGCCCAGGTGACACTTTTGTCTAGGTAAGCACGGTCTGCTTTCTACAGAACGTTTCTCATGTGATTCCCTTTCAGTGTAAGCATTTCAAGCAAAGCAGTGTTCTGATTTAGAAAATAGTTGTAGAGAGCAATTCCCTGTAACAGCTGCTGATTGCTTCTCTCTTTGCAGTTGATCTTGCCAATAGTCTCAGTCCATACAGGGAAGGCAGATTTGTTGAGAAACGCCTGAGGTCCTCTTCAGAAGGTACTGCTGGGGGCAGCCGGCTGATCATAAAACCAAAGGACGGAAATGAAGAGGAGCTTAACAGCCTACGGAAGCAGAGAGCAAGCTCATCCTCTTCCAAAATGAACAGCATGGTGAGTTTTATTCCCACGGGTGTAAGTCTCATATTTTTCTGTGATTGGTGTAACCATAGTGAGAAGCAGTGACTTCACAACCAGCAGTAATAAAGAGGGCAGGAGCTGTCTCAGGCTTCCAAAATGTGACCCAGGCTCAGCTTTGGATATTAAAAGTATTTTTTTGCAGGGTGTGGCGCTGTGAAAAGGTTTGCATACTTTCTGGGAAGAGTTTCTTGTTGCCATGTGTTGCTGATTTGCTTGTGCTATTAAAACATGGAGCTTTTAGTGTTTCTCTGTTTTTGCAGGAAGTTTGCATCCAAGTTTCAGTGAATAACGTGTTTTTTCAAAGCTAGAAAGAACGTGAAGACATTTAAAGATGCTGTTTCAAGTAGGCATGCAGAGCATTACGCAGATGGAGTTCATGCCCTAAAATACTGGTTAACCTTGCCTCAGGCCTGTGAACCTTTTTTGGGTTGTTAGACCCAAGCTGTTAGGCAGAGCTCTTTTTTCATTTAAATACTCGGCTACACTGATGCTGTAGCATTTCATTCTATTTAGCCCTATATTAATGATGGAAGTAGGAAGGTGACAACAAGAACAACAGGAAGCAGGCAAATTGTGGGTGGGATTAGGTGGTAATCTGAGTCCCTTCTTTGTGTTTTGTATATGAAATCCATGGGCTTTTTTCCCACACTGCTATTAGCAAGATCGTCCACAGATTCACATGGTTTTGCCCATGCTTATTGGTATTAGTCACAGACCAAGGAGTTCTAAAACAAGAATAGTGACCATGCTCATGAGTGAAGGTAAAATTATCCCTGCTTTTACCCCAATATGTATGAATATCATTTCCTATCTTAAGAAAATAGGAGCTTTTTTTAGTAAAAAGTGAGGTTTAGGAAGTAAATCAAACAAAACCAAACCTGAAAACATGCCCTGCACCCTCTCCTCCCCACAAACAACCAGAAGACAAAAGAGTAAACAAGAGTTTCCTGGAAGCAAAAGAAAAAAAAATATGAAGAAATTGAATGTTCATAATAATATGTATTTGAACAGTAAAAAGGCCCCTTGAAAATGCTTGTCACAATCAATTCATGTTTAACACCAGCGTAGCAGATGGCTACCAATGAATGATGCTAATGAAGAATAAATAGTAGGTAAAGAATCGGCATTATTACACAAAAGTATTATAAAAAACCTACAGCTCACTTTCCTGTGTGGCTAGAATAACATGAGTCGTGTGGCTGTCTGTATTCATTTTGTTCAGTTCTGGAGGAAAATGAACCACAGCCATTTAAGGGGATGGCAAGTCGATGGGGGAGAGCAGAGGCCCCCATGGCAAGGGCAGCCTTGCTGTGCAGTTCTGCTTGGCGGCACTGCGTGAGTGGCTGTGGCTGCAAATGCGGGTTTGCTGGCAGCACCCAGATGTCTTGTTAAGCTGAAGAAACTTTGTATCTTTGCCCCTGTTTATGTTCTTTTTCTTGTTAGCAGGCAGTGTGAGCTGCCTCTGCTAAGGGACTGGGAGTGAGGAGCCAGAAAATCTCTCTCAAGGGGTGTGAGATTTTCACAGGAGACAGGAAATAAAAAAAAATTAGCATCTGGGAAGTTGTTCTTTATCCTACACAACTTGCTCAGCAGAGTATTCTTGCATCATTATCAGTTCCTGTTTCGAAGGTAAAAGGTAAAAGCTTGGATACCTCCTAAATACTGGGAATATGTATCAAACCTACAGGGCCACTGCTTCCCTTAAGAGTGGCCTTAACTAACTTGCGAGGTGCTGAAAGTAATTTATATACTGGCTAAGAACAATGCTGTTTGTGAATGAAATTGAGAGAAGCAAAAAATGTTTCAAAATAACTCTGCAAACGTGCCAATTTCGTAGTATTGTAAATAATGATCTGAAACAAACACTTGAGGTGAACCACTTGGATTGCCAGGTAACGTGTTCATTACAAAGCTGCCGTTCTTGCAGTGACCGATTTCTGCTACAAGAGGGCGCCGTTTCACCAGGAATGGTTTTGGAGAGCGCTCACTGCAATTCAGGACACGCGTTCGAGCAGTTTAATGTTATTAGCCTGGGCAATATAATAGACCCTTTCCAGGTGAAAAGTGTTGATAGTGAAGCAATTTAAAGAGATTGATATTGCTGTATAAACTCTGGTCAGTCTAATGCTCCAACAATGAACTCGTGAGTTAACAAATTTAAATCTTTAGGCGTACCATATAGACTAGTTAACTATGTCTCAGAAGATTGGTAGAAGCTGTGTTTAGCCTGCTGTTTCTGCCTAGGTGGTTCTTCTTTTCCAATGTGTAAGAGAGGCAAAAAGAAGGAAAATGTGAAGCAGCACAGTAGAAGACTTGAATGGTCTGAAATAAGCAGTCCTGCAAGACGAGGAAAAGGAATGTAAACCTGTAGAGTTGACACAAAGAGACTTAGATTAACCACATTAAAAGAAAAAGATCAGACCACCAAATTACTCTAAGTAAGTTCTTTAGGAGAATTAGGAGACAGAACAGCAGGGGAAGAAGACTTGATGTGTAACAGTACTCGGAACTAAGAGAAAGTGAGGGGTGTGTGAGCAACAGAATTATCCATCACTTCTCATAGTAGTGGCTAATATGGAAAGATGAGTATCTTGAATATCACATTTATTAATACAAAGATGAAACGTTAAAAAAATTGCAATTTTTAGGTAAAGTTGCTGATAGAGATTTTTAAATGCTAGCAAATTACAGTCATTAAAACCAGATAGTCATGAAGGATGATACGAATGGAAGTAATTGTGCATTACTTCAAGTTAAAAAAAACTACTTGAGAGAATGATGGGAGCACCTAGGCCACACTGCCCAACTTCAAGACATGAGCTACACTGTCCTGCATGCATATATGTGTTTTCACTCTGTCTAGAAATGTGACTGCTTACATTTGGCTCTTGCAAACCTGCCTTTCTGCCTCTCTGCTATTTCTTACAAGGAAAATAGTGGTTTGTCTTTATAATTGCTCCCTTGCCCACACCTGTCTTTCAGCATATGTACTATTTAACTAAAAAAACTCCTTATTTTTCAACTTCTTGTTTCAGTGGGCGAACATTATGTACTGCAGGACTGCATTTCTCTGGGCACTCTTTGCACAGTTTTCTCTTTAGTTCCTCATACTTGAATCTTCTCTAAATGTTGCCTGTTTTTTGCTTCTTAAATTCAGCTTCAGCTTTTCACCCTTGCAGGTAAAAACTTTCGTGCTTGCCCTCAGTGCTGCATCATCAGCTTCCTTTGCCTGGAGCAAAGCAGCCTTGCCGACTTGTGCCAGCCCAATTAGAGCTGCACAACTTATTTTTCCGGATTGTTGCTTTGACTGTGCCATTTCTTTCTTTTCATCTTTCCCATGGATCCTATATATTAGATATAAAACCATTTGTTGCCAAGGACTTTTGAGACCAGAGGGCATCCCAGCTTTTTTCCCCTCAGCTTTAACAGTGATACAAGTCTTCATTGCCCTGTTCCCAAGCTGTCAAATAGTTGCATTCGTGTTTTCTCCCATACTGGCTATCATGCACTACAGTAACTGCAGTTACCACGAAGTTTGCTTCATTTCCTTTCTCAATTTTCACTTTACTTTTTTGCCTTGACTAAAGATAATTTTTTGAGATGCATGCTGGGTACTGTATTACTGAGGTTTTTACTGAGCTTTTTTTTGCTTACACATCCAGTGCTGATGCTTAGCCAAAATCCCCCTTTCCTCACGCTTGTCCTATGCTTGTTATGTGAGGATGCTCCAAGTACCAAGCATCTCAGTAAATGTACTTACAACATAAATTAGGAACAGCATATGCAAAACCCAGTGTCAGAATACAGGGCAGTATTTCATGGGCAGGAATTCAATTTGATAATGGAAGTGGTTGAATACGTTAGTTGAACATTAAATTAAAACAATTAATCGTTTACTAGTTCAGTATAGAGGGGGCTATCTGACATTTCAGGAATATAGAATAAAGGTAAATGATTGACACAGAAATATGCTTGCAAAAGAGAGGTTAACTGTAAATATCTGAGACTCCTAGTGTATCTCTGGAGGGAACAGAAAGTCAAAACAGAGGTTGCTAATGAAAGTGTGTTACGGCCAGAACTTCTGTGATAATTTTCTAATTAGCAGCTGGTGTCTAAATTGTGGCTGGTGTCCTGGATATTCTGTGTGTGTAACTGTACCTCAGTTTTGTTACCTAAGTGATTTGGGGGGACTTAGCAGTTAATAGTCAGGTTTCTAGTAAACTTCAGAAATGGTATTTGTAGTGATGGAGCAATTATCCAAACCACTGTATTCAAATCTCTTCCTGTGTTTGATATTGTACGTTATCAGGCTGTACCCAAATCTGCAACACGTGAAAATGTGCTCCTTGCTTCTCACAGATGACTTTATTTTTAATGTTACCTGAGTACTCTTATTTATCAAGCATTAGTTTTAACCCAGTTGCTACATCATGAATAAGGGCTAGAATGTTTTTTATGTTCCTCTTCTCTGTGCTTAGTATGGTATTTTTCTGGTGTACGATTAAACACAGAGTGTGAATCAAACTAGGTTGGCTGATAGTCTAGAGAGAATTGAAGTGATTTCCATATTTACTTGAGGTTACTTTAACACTGACCTTCTGGAAGCTGAGATTTTTATGCAATGTGTGGCTAATACATGAGGTGGAAGCTGCTGTTGAAAATACTTGAGTTGAATGAGCTTCAGAGGGTGACTAACCAGTAGATTTGAAAGTGGAATTTGAATGTGGCTATTTTTGTGGCCCATAAATGTGACCTGTAAAGGCTTGAGAAAACCTTATGGGCTACACTCTCCTTCTACAGACTGGAGACACATTAATTATTAATGCCTTAAGTGCCTGCCCTGGAAAGGCAGTGAATGAAAGGTTAGAGGGAGGATTTGAGTGCTCAGGGCTTCAGGTTGGGAAAAAACCCTCAAACAAAACAATCTTTTTCAGATATGCCAAGACCGTTACAAAAATATGAACTAGGTAAGTAAATAGACACACTCTTAATTGTCTTCTGCACAACCTTCTTTAGAACTAGCAATGTTGTGTTTTCTCTGAATAGCTACAACGTGTTTTTAACTTGCTATATCGTGTATTATCTTTGGTGTCTGTGGTGTTTCTAAAAGCTGTGTCATAGTTAAAAGAGATGGGCCATTTTTTTCCTGTCACCAAATTATTGTATTTCTGCTTAATTCAAATTCCTATCTGCTGTGCTGGGCTTCTTGAGGGAGAATACTTAGGAACATCAGTTGTTGCTGAACTGTTCAGGCAAACCCTGTAAGGCAGTGGTTCACCCTTCATGAGAAGTGGACTTGACAGCATTCATTTATAACTAGATTTGTACTAACGTAACAAAATTTTCCCTTTTGCAATGAATTTAGCGTTTTGCTCCTTTGTGAAAAGAAACTGTGGAAGCCACTTAAAGCAGGAACTGTCAGGACTACTTTGATCTTATAAGGCTGAACAGCGCTATCTAGATAGGAATAAACTGCTGACTATAGGTACTTAGTAGTTTGAGCCTTATATTCTTAATTTAGTGTGGATAAAGTGCCTTTTGCATACTAATAGCATAAAAAAATGGAAATGGCAGATAGGGATTTAAGCATTTTGGCTGTGATTTTTAGGTCAAGTCAACTAGAAGCTTTTTGGGTAACTACCCTGTGGGAAATTGTAGTGTAATGGGTGTTTCTTAACAAATGGAGGGCTTGTGAAAATCAGATTGCAATTGTTAAACACTTGGAATTAATTTTTGATATCAAGTAGCCAACAGAAATTAATTTAGACATGACTTAATGCTTATGCTGTAATGTTCTATGCACTTCTTTAAGGACATAATCATAGCCCATAAAAGGGTAAACTGTTAATCTAACATTGGAGTAATTATTTAAATTGAATTGGGTTATGTTAATACAGGTAGAAGGTAGAGCTATTAGCAATTTTAAATCCCAGAGTCATCATGGCAGTGGGTAGATGTGTTTGTTGTGTAGTTAAAGTAGAACAGAATTCGTTTTTTCCATGCTTTTATGGGTTAGCTGCAGTGGGTGAGCTGCACCCCTCAGCCACTGGCTTACTCCCTCTGGCAGGATGAGGAGGAGAAATGGAAGGATAAAAGTGTGAAAGCTTGCAGGCTGAGATAAGGGCAGTTTAACAGGTAAGGTGAAAGCTGCCCACACAAGCAAAGCACACTAAGGAATGCATTCAGTCATTCCCATGGGTGGACAGGTGTTCAGCCCCCCATCCCCAGGGAAGCAGGGCTCCATCACACCTAATGGTACTTTCGGAGGATAAGTGCCCTTACTGCGAACATTCCCCCTTCCTTCTTCTTTTCCCAGCTTGAACTGCTGAACACATCATATGGCTGGATCCCTTTGGTCAGGTGGGGCCAGCTGTACCAACCGTGCCCCCTCCAAATTCTGGCTCACCCCAGCTTCTTCTCTGGCAGGGCAGTGTGAGGAGCAGAAAGGGTCCTGACGCTGTGCAAGCCTTACGCAGTAATAGCTAAAGCATGTCTTCCTGTATTGATGACGCTGGTTTGGTGACAAATCCACAACACAGCACCATAAAAGCAAGCTGCTGTGAAGAAATTTAATTCTGTCCCATGCAAAACCAGTAGAAGCTGCGTATCTGATGCTTTTTTTTCTGAAGGTCCAATATGGGAGTACTTGCTCTAAGCGTTGTCTGAACTAATTTACAGGACACTTAACTTCTAAAACTATAGGTAGGCATCCCCTGTAATGCATTGTGCTTAGTGTTCTGTTTTAATATTTTTCTGAAAATCATAGCTATTTATTGAGACTCAAAACATAAGTGTAAAGCACACGCACTTGATGGATTTTTCTAACAAAACACACTTTTGTGCTAGTCTTACTACATTTCCCAAATAGTTTTGCCAGTTAATGTAAAAGATTGCTTGTTCTGAAGCTGCTCATCATTTAGAGTTGATACTAGTTTTGTGGATTTGTTTTTCCATATGAAGGGAAGGTTTTTTTCTGCACAGAAATATCTGGTAATATGTTAAAATACACTCTAATGATCGATATTGTTTAAATAGATGGATACATTTGTCAAGTAAAAGCAGCTTGGTTATTTTTCTATTTTATTTTGACTTCTACATTTTACTTTCCTGTTCATTACCTATTTTCCACAAGCCCATGTTTTGCATACAGGTTGAGTGCTGGAGCAAAATTGTTACATGGTCTTCCTGAAGAAAACCACTCAGTCTGTGTGTGTGTGTGGGCTACTAAAATCTGTATGTCACCACCTATGGCACCACCACCAAAGAAACAACTTGTTTGTGGTGAAGATACTTACCTTCTGCTCAGTGCCTGTCATTCTGTGGGCCTGTGAGAGAGGTCAGGGATTTACCAAGCATTAAACAGTCTTGTGAAAAATCTAGTGAATGCTCCCTACCAGCTTTCACAGTATGGTAATCAGTAGTAGGAGAGAAACAGAGTAACTGATGCTGGAAGGCACCTCTGGGGGTGATCTGAGGGTCCAACACCTCTGCTCAAATCAGGGTCAGGGATGGCATCCCTACACCCAGAGATGTGCGTAGCTGGGTTTAGAGTATCTCTGGGGGTAGAGATTCCAGAGCCTCACTTGGCAGCCTGTCCAGGTGTTTGTCCAGATTTATGGTTTAAAAAAAGAACAAAGCTTTTTCTTAGGTTTCTTGTATTTCAGTTTGCACTTCTCTATTCCCTGGGCAGCATGAAGAGGAGTCTGGCTCTGTCTTTATTATGCCCATGACCACCCTCGTATGTCAGATGCTCAAAGGTCTTTGAAACTGGGAAGAAAAGAGTCCAGTATTGAAGTATAGGGAGCCGAAGGGAATTGTCAACAGAGCTCCTTTGACACCTCCACTGTGCTCCCAACTCATTTGCTGTGGGCTCATTTGTGGGCTCTGCCCAGTCATATTCTGCCTGCAAACTTGCTGGGTTGGGCAGAAATTGTAAACTCACAGGAACTGGGATCATCACGATGTGTACACACAGTCTCTTATGTTTGCCCATCCTACTTTATGGAGCAGGTGTGCCAGAGAAAGGAGGTGGTTGACAGCGAGCTCCTGAGATATCCAGTGATGGCAGATGAGAAAGCATGAGAGGGTAGAGAGGCCACCAGGAAGGTAACAAGTGTTTCTGAAAGAATTGGAAGAGGTGGTAAAACCTGATGTACTCTGCTCGCATACTGGGATCTCTTCCCTGCAGAAGGACAGAGGTCAGGGGAACATGGAAGTTACTATTGGTAGAGACAGGTTAGAGGGTTAACTGAACTAGTGTGGCTGATCCAGTGTCTGTATTTTATTACACTTGATTTTTAAATAAAGGAGGGGTCATTATGCAATGAGTAATACTTAAGCGGAAAAATCTTTCTATCCAGTGTTGGTAAAAAAAAGTACTTCCTCAGAAAGAGAAGGTAAATTACTTTACTGGAATGTCTGCTGTGCCCTTGAAGATTATAGTCATGTCTTTTATCTTGGCAGATGCCCTTAGCATGGGCAGTATTTTTGCAGCTGTGATATATGTATGTATTTTCTTAGGTTAGCATATGCAAGTAATACATACAATAGGAAAACTGAAACTTTTGGATGACTTTTCTGAGGGAGACAGCTAATGGACAGTTAATTCACTGAACTTGAAACTTATGAGTAGTGAATAGAAATTAGTATCTTGGGTTTATCATCCTGTAGGTCAGATGATTCATAAGTAGTTTGCACTCACTTGTTTTTTATGAAAATAAAAAGGGAAAATTGCCCTGGCTTTGTTCTTAGCGTGATGAATTTTGGCCTTGTCCTTTCTTATGCACATCATTTCCTGCTGTGTGGATCCCTCAAACAGTGTCCATGAATGGTTTTGTAGTGTGAGTTCTGGAATGCTTTCCTATAAGCTGCGTATTTGTATTCTTTTGCTTGTGTGAGAATAAACTCTGAATAAATACAGTATTTTTTTCCCCAGGCTACAGCAATTCAGGGTAGGATGCTTCTTCCAGGCCTTTGATCCCTTTGATTGATAAAAAGAAGGTAATGGGGTGAGAAATGGAAATGCTGTTGGGTCACTTGTTAGGTCATTTATATTTGCAGTCCCCTTGTCTTGCCAGTGTGTTGCTGGAGGCAATATGAATCCTGGATTGAGGACTTGGCAGGGGCTGGAAAACTAGCTGTGGACCCTGAAGCTTGCCATTTTGAGCAGGAGATTTTTCTGATTTAAAGTCAAGTGCGTTCTAGCCTATGAAAGACTTGGGAGTGCGTTTTGTGATTTGATACATGGAAATTAGATTCAGGAGTGTTTATCTAGGTTCATTCACTTTTTAACAAACAATATATCAGTCAGGAAAGGAATGAGATGCTAAACCACATTTTGTTGCCTCTGAGATAATTTTCTATATTCATAGCATTCATTCAGTACAACTAATAAATTCATTGAGATAACACAGACCTGATGAATAACTTAGTATCTATCTTGTAAAATTTTCATAACTCGCTGCATAGATGTTTTCATGAACAAACTGCATACAGCCCCCCAAACAACACAAACGTCTCCAAAATTACTACACTTAAAATGTGTATTTTGTATTTGAATTCTTGATATAGTAACAAAACATTTTGTGATTTTGTTCTATGAGAGGCTTTTTTGACTGTGAAGAATATTAGTGTTGGATAAATGCGTAAGATTTATATTTGCATCAACAGTCTGGATAGCTGTTAGGATTTGGAGCTGACTGGCAATCAGAGGAACACTGGTACTTAAGCAGTCATTAGTAATAGGTGGAGCAATTCATTGCACAACATAAAATGCTTTGTTTGATACCAAAGAGAACCTGAGGAGGGGAGTTAAGATGTTTCGTAACAGCCTGCTTCAGGATCTTGAACATCTGCAACAGGATGAGGAGTTTTAATAACTTGAAAACTAATGGAAGGCTGTTCACTAAAGTCTATTTCTGTTGCTTAGACAGAGATCTTGGATAAAAAGAAGAGCTTCAGTTTTTATGACTTAATTGTTTTTTATTCATATGTATGTTTTAAGTTACTCCCACACACCCACCCTGTTAAATCTGATGCTGTGAAACAGGCAGCACTGTAGCAGAATTCATGTCTCCCAAAAGTGACTCCTACAAGATTCTTCACTGAATAACCTTTTTTTTTTTTTTAGTATATCAGAGGAAATGCCGTTAGTTTTGACTGCTCCAAAAATCAGAAGTCTCCTGTCATCTTTTTTTGGCATCTTATAGTTGATAAAAGTAAAACCTAACAGTTTTGACTTAGTCACTCTAGCCAAAATGATCAGATTCTAAGTGTTGGGAGTATATTTTGAAGAAACTATCCCAAAATAAGCATTGTGAAACTTGTGTTACGTGAAGCAACATGAGTAAATAGTGGGAGGGAACACTTAGCTAAATGAAATTGTCTTTATAAATCTGTAGACTTGGCAGACAGTTAGCCTGGAAGACTTTTGTCTAAATTTGCCAACTTTTGAAATCTGTCTCCTTACTGGAGTGGAGGAAGTGCAGTAGGCAAAGTGAGAACCTGATCCAGAGAGAAACAAGGAGGGCAAAGGGTAAGACTTCCGGGAGGCTGGGCTATGTTCCCTTTAGAAAATGAGTGGGGTTATGAAGTGCTGATAACAAAGGAAGGGTTAAATGTAAGAAAATTGTGATTAAATATGGGATGGAGTTCACTGCAGGTACTGTGGAAAAGGAAGAAATGAAGCATTGAGAAGGAAGAAAGTTCAGGAGAAATTTGTGGCTAGGAGCTCTGAAAGTTAAGAGGATGGGAAGCAGTTCAGTTAAAGAAGCTGGAAAGATGGAAGAGGCTATTTATATTTTTATAAAATATAAAATTCAGGCAGGAATCGGGGGAGAAGCTGGGAACTAAAGAGGTCAAGAGCTTACAGAACTGGTTGCCAAGAGAAATTTGTAATCCTTCTGTTACCTGAAACATTGAAATTCAGGGGTTAGTTTTATCTTCTGTGAATATTCCCTATAGGGGACGTTGTTCAAAAGAAAATAGAGCAGCCTGTAAAATATGCATTGTTGGCACAAACCTGTCAGGCATTTCAGCTGAAAGAGAGAAGTAATGCAATTTTCCTGCTGAAAGTGTGGCAGTGTGCACAATAGTATAAGTATTTTCATTAGTCACATTTCAGCAGAGTTTTTCCTCCAGATGAGAATAAAAAACTGTCATTTTTTGTCTTTATTCTTTTAGGACGTATGTGACATAGTGAAAGCAATTTGATCTTGTTATCAAAGCTATAGCTTTTTCTTTTGAAACACTTTACCTTCTCTCAGCTTGTAGAAAAAAGAAAAAAAGGAAAAGGAATATTTTTGCATCTATATGAATAAAAATTTATGCCTGTAATTTCTGTTCGTGTTGGCTCTGGTTAAAGTTAAATCACAAAGTTTTTCTGAGGTGCCTACTTAATATGCCTTGTTCACACCTAGAGTATTAAACTAATCATTGCAGATACAGAGTCAGGAGAAATTTTTTCCCTGTGTCTGAGAGAAGGTAACTTTTGGGGAAACTTTTGCTTTCCTCATAGCTCAGGATATCCCTTGTATTTTCCATTCCTATGCTGGAGGAAGCACGTGCAATCATTAAAGATTATGCAGAAAGAAAAACAATAAAGAAAAATAAGACACAGACATGATGGGGCTTCAGATGTTGCTTGGACCCAGGCACATGTTAAGGATGTATGTCAGATGTCATAAAATGCCTAACTAAAGTAAGTTACTTCTCAGTGAACTATCAAGTTATACATAGGTTAACTTGTTTTTACACTGAATCACTTCTAAAGTTTACTGGTAAAAGAAGAGGTTAAAAAAAGTGGATTATTTTCTGTGATCTGATCACAGTGGGAAAATCTCTACATCTTTTAAACAAACACAAATCATCATCAAAGACAGAGAACTATCTCTACATACAAGTTGTCAAGATATTCATACTGCTTGCCAGGTTTCTAAGAGCAGAAGGAATGCAGAAATGAAGTTAATTCCTCAAAATAGTAGTTTAGTTAGAAGATATGACCAGATCTAATAACAGAATATCGATAATAAATAATAATAGGAAAGCAAAACGTCCTCTTTACTGTGCCCAGACACAAAATCAAGAGTAAAATATTCCATTGAGAAGCAACCAACAAAGCTTATTTGTGCAAATGAAATTGTCAGAACAGGCAGATTTAGAATGGGGATTTGTGAATGTCAAATTCTTCACTACCAGTAATAGGCACTGATAAGATGAGACATTGAATCTCTGCGTGTTGGTGTCTTTGTTAGGTTTTTATTTCAAAGAGATACAGATACATGAATAAAAATCTTGAACCTAAGTGAAAGGAATAGTCAACCCCTCAGCCATGGTTCATGAATCACAGTAGTTCGTTTTAATAACTTCAGTTGGGAAAGTGGATGCCAAACTATTCTATCTGGATGCTTCAAGTGGACTCAGCTGTCTACTGGAAGGACCTACAGGTGGAAGAGAATAGAACTGAATCAGGGATGCTATGCTGACTAACACAAGAAAGAAAGGCACTATGAATGCATGGCTTTGCTCTCTGTTAGCATTCACCCTTCTATACGGTCTGCATAACAAAAGCAATTGTGGCATTATTAAATGGTATGAAGTGATACACTGATTTCTTGAGGCATATTTATTGCTGCTCAGCAGGAGGCCTGTAAGGTCTATTAACCAGAGGAGTTCAAAGATATCTCTTGTTGTTCAATATTTATTTTTTAAAAAATTCCATGCAGCAGGGTGTCTGTTAAAAAGGTTTTAGAATGCTTTGTTGTCCCTCTAATGTGCATTTCAGTTTGTTTAATGGAGCTCTCCATTTTGGAGCTAGCACATGAAGCTGCCAAAACTAAATTGTTTGTGAGCCTGGTTGTTGTTGTAAAGAATGGAAAGTCAATGTTGCTAATGGTAAATAAAAACTTTATCATGATCAGATACTTTAATCAGTGTTGCATGTTTTAATAGGTGGTGAACAAACTTATCACTGGTTTTTCTGCCTCTGTGTAGTGATGGCAAACAGTATCTATTTACCAAAAGTAGAGCAAACCATACAGAATCTGTCAAGGGCTTTGTTTAAGCTTAGAATTGTTTGGCAAATAAAAGAAATTTCAATTTTCATTCATTCTGTATATTTCAAAGGTAGAGAGAAACATTTTTGCATAGATGTATTACAAGCTTATATTCAAGGTGAATAGAAAGGTTTAGCAGATCCTCACATGAATTAAGATTTCATTTAAGACCGGAGTTCCATTTTGATACGCTACATACAAGGTTTGCACATTGGCATTGCAAAAGCCAATTAGCCTATTACTGCTAATAGGTATTTATAGGGAATAGCCATACTTCGAATTTCAAACAATATGTATACATTAATGGATATTGCCTGAGATACCTTCTATTTTAGTTTCTTTTTTTCCTTAGGCAAACTATTGGAAATTATTTTTAGTAACACTATTTCGCATCTATTTTGTTGTTTCCTGTGCTTGTGTTTTAGTAAAGTGGTGGTGATAAGGTGGCAGTGCTGTGTCCAAGGTCTGTCCTCTATGTGGTGAAGTAAAAAAGATGTTGGGATCACAGAGTAGAGGAGAACAGAGAGCATTTGCTTGTGTGCATGTGGAAGAGGTCATATCAAACGACTGCCTGGCCTGTATGTACCCTGGGTTTCAACAGGAAAAAAAAGCTTTAGATTTATAGAACTGGAAAGGACCCCTGAATTCTCTGGCCAGGCCTTTTGTATACGACTCATTGTAAGAGTTTACCAGTTACCTCTGGGTCAAGGACAATGAGTTCTGTCGGAGTAAGGATATGAAAAAATATGAAGAGATGGAACAAATGTGCCTTCACTTGCTAGGTTATTCTGAATGTGTGAGATGTAAAAAAAACCCAACAAAACAAACCAAACAACAGCCGATAAATCAAATCACCAAAACCAAAAGACTGTGAAAAAACCAGGCCTGATTCCTAAATTAATGGTAGCTTTGTTTTTACTTCCAGCCATTATGTCTCAATTTGTCTTCTGTACCTAGACTTAAGTGCACCTTTTAGTATGTGGCATTTTTCTGTCCATTAAAGCTACTTGTAAATGATAAAGCTACCTCCTTGGTATTTTCTTCTTTTGATTTGAACAGACTGAGGTCTTTATGTATCTTACTTTGCAAAATATTTTGAGTCCTTTTATTGGTTTTGTGATTTTTATTAGGGCTGCATGAATTTTTATTAGGGAGGGTGAGTTAAGCAAAAGGAAAAAAAAAGAACCTGTTTGATTCTAACAACAAAAATGAAATATTTGTGAAAATAACCAGTACAGAAAGACAAAAGTCACTCTCTTGTTCCTCTCCTACTCTATATGTATAGTTGATAGCTACAGTAGCAATGAATATCTTAATTTTGCACCTCCCAAGAAGATAAATTTTTTGCTGCGAGGTACATTGACTTCACCTGGATGTTACTCATGCAAATGGTGTGAGTATCTAGTCCCTCATAAAGCATTTTGTTCAGTGAAGAGAGCAGCTCTTAGTAAATTTGTGCAGAATTGATAATTTTCCACTGCTGTTTCCTGTGAAGCTGATGCCACTATTTATGCATTAAAGAAAATAAAGTGTAGGCAGCAACACACATTTCGTGTTATCAGTTGTATTCATTGAAGCAGGAGTCCCGTTGTAGCTCAGTGGGATGACATATGAAATTATTCCAGTGTGATATGGGAAATAATTGACTTTGGATTTTCTTTGTTGTTCTTAATGGTTTTTATTTGTCTGAGGGCTACATGTATGTTTTATGGAAGGGCTGCTGATCATAACTGCTTGTTTGTCAGCTTTTAGGTGAGTATTCTTCATCTATCATCCACGTGTACTGAATTCCATAGATGCTGTGAAGGGATATTTGTTTTAGTCAAAAAATGTGCTCTAGCATGGTGCAGAAAGATGTGAGCAGTACAATATAAGTACAAGCAGTAATGTTTCATTAGTCTAATTGAAACAGAGGAAAAAAATGAACAAGTTTTTGTCACAGAAATCCTTTTCAGGGCCAGTTCCTTAGGTAATAAGTAATTATCGTGGAAGAAGTGCTTGTGTCTAGGGAATATGTTTGTTTTTTCTAGCTTTAAAACTGGTCTGGTAAAAGATACTGTTTCTTCTGGTAAACCTTGGTTTTCCTAGATTTTTAGTCAATCATGCTTGCAGCAACTCTGCTAATGTAGTTTTTCAGCAGCCCATCTCCTTGCTTTTATGTGCTTTCAACCAACATAAGCAGAATGTAAGCTATCTATCTTTCACACGTTGAAAAGTCTGGAAAAACAGTAATATATCAGAAAAATTAAAAACAAATATGTGGTTTATCAACTTTTTTCATATAGCTGCTTTTTACAAAGGTGATGCTATTGCTTATCTCCCACTGCAGCTAGTCACTGCAAACTCAAATTTCTTTTTAGTTATTTTCTGGATTTGAAAAAATAAAAGATGGTGCCTTTCTTAATTTGGCAGCTTTCATCATTTACATTTTAGGTGAAAGCTGCCAAGCCCTATTAGGGGGCTGAGCTCACCAGGGGGATACTTGTGTCATTTCCACCCACTTGTCATGTTATTTTCTCTACACTTGTTAACTCGAACTGTCAACCTGTAAACTGCTCTTATAACATTTGCATGTGAGGTGCTGCAGGAGGTGACATAAGCTAATAGAAAGAGTTCATGGTAACAGAAAATCTCATTTGTACGTAGTGGAAGTGATGAGCTCAGGGACTTGCACTTTGATTGCATTGTAATTAAGGATGCTTTGTGTATCTTAGTGTGATAGCTGCAGAGACTGCTGCTGTCTCTCTGGTCCTGTCTGACAGGGTTGTTTCTCCTGAGAGACGTGGACAGGAGAGAACAATCGAGAGGTACGTGATATAGCTGGACTGATTGCAGGTTTCTCTGCTAATCACAGGCACATCACTCATGATTAAGAATTGAAAGCCAGTGTTCAGCCTTATGTTGCAGTTGTGGATATGATAGCTGCAGAGCTGTGCTTTGAAAGCACTTCTTTTATTTATCAACAGTAGAAAAGTTATGTAGATATCCACAGGAATAAATGCTAAGAAAAGAAAACAACGAAAGAAAGTTATATTATACAGCCATATAAAAGGATGGCAAGATAAACTCCTGATGCTGAAGCTCCTGAAGATGAAGCTTTCTGCACCTGATGTTGTTGAGAACCTGTGGCCTCTTTGGTTTCCTTGTTCTGTTTCTGATTACCTGTTTAGAGAGCAAAGACGTTATCAGCTGAATTTCTTGTTGTGCTGGGTTGCCATTTCTTCCCTTTCCTTAGAAAAGAGGGCTTGTGAAGGGGATGAATAGAGCTGTCCATGTTTGGTAGCTGCAGGAATCTGGAACTTGCTTTGGTATTCCCTGGTGGCAGATTGGTTTAGTTCTCTCTTTGCGAGTCCAGAGGGTCCCTGCTTTTAAGATGATAAAAGCCTGAGTGGATGCTCAAGCCCGTTCAAGAGAGTTCAACCTATTTGCTGTGTCTTTAAATCTGTGTTGGCCCAACATATTTTCCTGCTGACTTGTAATATCACAAACCCTAGTGGTTCTTCCATGCTAAAGGACTGCTCATGCTTTTAACTTTTTGCAGGGCTTCAGACATTCAGTATTTCCTTGTCTGCTTTTCACTAGTCTTTTCTAAAGGCTTAGTGAATCTGGCCTTAACTGAGTGTTTCAGGGAATGGGCATGAACAGCTTTATTCCTTCTGGGCCATCTTGCAGTTAGCAAACAAAATTGATTATATTTTGCCTAACTGTGCAGCATTTCTCATTAATATACTGAAGATTACATCTTTGTTTTCTTACAGAGCAAGTCTTTGAGCCTAGAGCTAAAGGAAGAGAAACTTCAGCTAGCTCTTGAGAATGTTTTGGATTAACTCTAGTGTCATGAATGGATTACTTATCTATTGTCTTATTTCTACTGCATATCTTATCTCCCAACACTGCACGTTAGTCCCCTGTAATATTGTACAGCAAGTACCTGTAGGACCTATTTGTAAAACTTTAACGGATTATTACTATCCTAGGTGTATTTTGTAGTCAGTGGAGAAAAAGGCTCCTCCAGGAGATAACTAAGAGTGGCTAATTTCAACCTCCTTTCTAAACCATGTGTAGGTTTTCTCACCATTCTCCCTTGCTGAATGATGAGAGGACCTCCAGGGATTAACCTCATTGGGCTGGTTCACTGCTAAAGTGTTCGACTCAATTTTGCTGATTTTTTGCTCTGTGCTGACAAATCCTGTGCTGTGTGGATCCAGCCCAGTGGTTACCCATTTCAGCAGACAGATTTGTCCCATTGCCTCTCTGTCATGTTGGGTTAGCTAGATTCTTAAATATCTGCAGAGAGTTTTGGTTATGTTTTTAACTTTTTTTGATCTGAGCTAGTTGATACTGTCTGAGGTTCCACTTGGGATTCTGCACACTGTAGTTCCCATTTCATTAAGTGGGAATTGGTTTAATGTAGCTAAATAAATACTCTGTCAGATTTTACAGTAGTCTTTTTCCTACACATACTGACTGATACTGCTTTGTATAATAGATGTGAGCCAGCATTTTTTTATGCTGCCCTGCTTTGGATTTGTGTTTTCTTTGGAAATGTGTTCAGAGCGGTTTTTTTGTTATGGTTTGTTTGTGGTTTTTTTCATTTTTTCAGGAGATTTTGCATCCTACAGTCATCTTAGCCTTGTTGTTAAATGTTTTAAAAAAAAAATCCAGAAATCCTGGCTACAAGGGGATATATCAGAGGGCATCACAAACAGTTGCAGCAAGTCAGTGAAAAAAATTCATTTGAGGTTTTCTTTTGATTTGCTGCCCTTGGAGGCTTTTTGGTAAAGGGATGGACTTGGGGAGAGGAGATGGAAGAGAAATTTGCCAATGAGTAGAAGTCATCCAGAAATTCTTGTGTCCAGCAGTAAGGTGTTATTCATCATTAACAGAAATGGTGGAAACATGATTTGGCTTAACCTTTGGCACAAATACTCCTATAAACTGGGAAACAAACCACCAAATCACAGCAGATTTTTTCAGGACAGCTTTCCTTTCTTAACTCAGTGTTCCTTGAAGTCAGGAACCACATTCATACCTGAAAATGCATTTGAATTTAACAATCTAAAGCGTGTGGTTACTCCACATTTACATAATGTTCATCCTGGCCTCGCTCATGTCAGTCAATCAGAGAGAACTATTGTTGCAGGCTTGCAAGATGAAACTAGGACTGGCTTCTACAACTGTTGCTTTGGAGTTCATAGATTTGATTAGCATTTTTTAATAACACTTCAAACTGCATGTCAAGGAGATTTAGTTCTTGGTGTTATCTGAAATAAGATTATTACCTTGGGAAAAAATATATCCTCCCTCTTTAATTTCCTAGAGCATCAGTGTATACAGAGCACATGACATTTTGTCTTATGATTGTATTTTTTATTAGACTAGAAGAAATGTATTGGGGAACTTATAATAAAAATCAATTGAAATTTTGCATGAGGGAAGATACGGTGTAAATGGTTGGATATAGCCAAGATCATACCATTATTCTTCATGACATTAAAATATAAACTGCATTGTCAAAACCTGGAAAATACCTGCAGTTTAGATTGCTTACTTTAAGCTCCATTTAATCCTCTTTCTTAGTATGGCATTTTCATTTAAAGTCTGGAAAAAAATAGTATGAATTTAGTCAAAGGCTTGTTTGTAATGAGGTTATATTTTTACAAATTCTTACATGAATTGAAGTGATACTGTACCCTCTTATTTTATCATTCTGGAATTGAAGACCTGGGAAATGAGTGAAAGAGCACACTAGATTTGTGGTGAGCAAATAAACCTTTAATATCATCAACATGGAAATGTCAATCACTAAGCAAGCAGACTACTTTTTGCCTGAGAAAATATAAAAAAATGCTTTCAAAACAGTACTGCAAATCCCTTTTTTCTTAACCCACTCTCTAGGAAAAACATGATCAGAAAAAGCAAAAAGTAACATTGCTCTCAAAAGTGCCTGTGGTAGTACAAGAATTTTCTCTTCTCACTTTTGCAAATAGATTGACAAGCACTTGTTACAGTAAATGCTCCTACTGCTGGAAAAAAGAAATTGAGATGAGAAAGGCTTGCTGTGTCAGTGGCCCCTCATAGAGGGTTGAAAAAGCATGCAGCAGGAATAGGAAGGAAATTACTGGGGTTGTAAACAGATATTAAAATATTCTTTTAAGGCAGAGTGAATTTTTATTTCAGTTTAGCCAATAAGTTGATGATAGAGGTGGAGATAGAAACAAAGAATATGAAAATAACAGATAAAGAGATAACAGGTAAAGATTTCAAGACCAGATATTACTCTTTCATGACCTGCTTCCTTCTGTTGATTGATGTATTACAGTAGTTTGGTTTTCTGCTCTCTTTGGGATTTATTTCTAAGTGCATGTATATTATATAGCACTTTATCATCTCCTTCAGTGCTCCTGCTTACTGATTCCAGGGTGAAATCTGTTTTAGGCTTGATACACTACATTTCACCCATTACATTCCTAAGAAAGACAAATGGCTGTAGGCCTTTGCAAGTTGACAACTCATAAATAGGACCTTTAGGAATAAGAGGCTTCTTCCTTCTGTCATTCCTTGCAATGATATAAGAACCGTGCAAGAAGAGTAGAAGAAGGATCAACAGTGCATCGTAATGACAAATAATAAAAAATAAATGTACATTGATGGTCATTGTGCATAGCTGGCTCCCCCAGTAATCCTTAGAGCATGCAGTCACAGTTCCCTGTTACATGCAGACGTTTGGCTCCTTAACACAAGTATATAGGTTATAAATAGGAAGCTTAACACGGATAGAAAGTTATAGCCTGGTCATTAAAGGCTATAACTTGCCCCTTTTCTTTTTGGAAGATCCTGCAATCACGATTCCCTTGAATTCTTATTCACAGTTTTCTTGCTTGGAACATTCTATCATGGTTCTTAATGGAATGCCATCGGTCATGTTTATTTTTCCATTTCAATTTTTTTTTGTGTCCAGGACTGTTGGAGAGCTCCATGTATCTGATCTGTTTAACTTGAATACTCCTTCTAATCACATCATTACATTTATATCTGTACAAAGCTTGGGATGATGTACAAACTTTAAACTATTTGTGATAATTTCATCCAGATCTTTGGGTAGTCCAGGTTTGTTTACCATAATAGTGAGCATTTGCTGTTACATTCTTTATATATAAGGTGGAATATAGCATGAATGTCTCTTGTTTTGCTGAGATACCAAAGTGAAGGGATGTAAAAGGGATAGTAAAACCTGGACAGATTTTTTTGAGTTGGTGTTTCTTGGAGAAGGACTTTGATTTACAGTGCCTGCAACTGTAGGCTGTAAAAAGATGAGGAGCTGGTAGCTGTGGCTTTCTCACAGGCTCGCTGCATAGCCTGAGCTGAGTTGCCTTATTTTTTCCCCATCTGGAGAAAAAAATACTACGGTCATCTTGCTGGCTGTGAAAATGCTGATGTAATGAGGGGTTATGTTCCCTGGAAGCATAAGTTGACAAAAGATATTTTACTGAAGGGTTTTGCTATCTCCTAATTTGTACTTTTCAGTTTAGTGGTTGAATGTATGGCAGAGCTAAAGGGCTGTATGAGCCCTGGATGTTGCTGTAATGAATAGTGTTAGAAGCAGCTGAGCATATGTGCGTGACAAAGGAAAGATAAACAAAGATTTATGCTTGTAATTTTGAGGTAGCTACTTAATGTTGTATTCTCTAGTTTATTATTGCTATAGTTCTGCTGGTGGTTTTGAGGCTGGAAATATACTTCAGAATGTTGACTTAACTAACAAGTTACTATTATTTTGTTCAGAATTAATTGTCCATTCATTAAAAATGTCATACCTAATTTATAGGTATCAATCTGTTTATGAGGCTATTGCCATTTCAGCCTTGTGACATTTGTCAAGAGGAAAGCATTTTTTTTTTCCTGTTAGCATTACAAGCAGTAAACAAAAATCACCCTTTTATGTCAGTAAAACATTTATTTCAAGAATTACTATTCTCATGGGAGAAGGAGATACTTTGATGACTTGCTTAAGGAAACTGTTAGATTTCTTTAATCTGGGAGGAAAGTTATCTTTGTGTCCTTCCTATGGCATTTAAAAATCAGCCAGCTGTCTCCCCAGCCAACCCTGTTCTCCTGGTTTTTGCTGTAGTGGAAACCTCCATTAACTTCCCTGGCTTTATTGCGTTTATATTACTAGAGGAAAAAAATGAGGTTTGTGGTGCATTGACTGGCCAAGCGCATCCAATCTTAGGTTGAAAATGAAAACTCTGACTCCAGTTAGCCTGCAGGCATGGCTGAGCTGTTACGATGAACCTAAGCTATTTATCTGGAGCAGAAAATTACATGTATGTAGAATAATTTTGATAAGAGAGACCTGTAAGGGAAATATAGCAAAAGTATTGTGAAGATGAACTAATAATCTATTTGTTTGGCAATTAGAGGCTTTCATGCTTGTGACACGGGTACCTTCTGTGAGGGCACCAGTGTTTTGGGTTATAGAACTATCTCCTAGTAGGTTCTGCATTTCTTGTTCTCTGTATAAATAAAATGTTAAAATTTGCCATTAATTCTGCAGGTGCTATATAGAAGCACACAGTGGTCACCTTAGACTACACAACAATTTGGGTGCAAAAAACCTCAGCATGAGAATGAATATTCTGTTTTGAAAAGAAAAACTGGGTCTTGCCAGAATGTTACCTCCTGAGAAACAATTTGAAGGAAGCATCTGAAGCCTACTGCATTTTAAACTTAAGATGTATTTTGACTGCAGTCCACTGGGATACCAGGAGCTGTGATGTTCAGTGGAATTGTTGGGAATATTTAGTCAGAGTTGGTTGAAGTGAGTTTTGCTTTTCTGGAAACCTTGGACTGTTGCTTTGTCTACATGTCAAGTAGGAGTAGGAAAGCAGCTATCTATGGTAGAGGACTAAAATGACATTGCTTTATTAATATAACTGAAAAACAAATAGCCCCCCACTCTCACTTTTGAAGTTTTCAATAGCCTGTGTGAAAAATGCTGAGTTCGGGCTTAATTGGTTCTGCAGGCTCCAAGTGGAAAGTGATTTTCTCTGGGCTATTAGATGAAACTGTTTCCCCTTTGGAACTGTGGTGCATAGTGATACTGTTGCAAGCAGTAATTCAGTGGCAGGTACAGGTGGTGGGTTTTGCTTTTTCTATTTGAATTACTGTATTTCATTTGTTTATCTTTAGGTAATTTTACCTATGGATGTGAAATAATGGCATCTAAGTCTTCCTATAAAGACAGATATGCAGAACAGAGCATTTAAATTTTTCATTCCGTGTACAGATCTACATGAGCTGGTTTCCTTGACTTTTATGTATTTATTCTTAGAAGGAAAGTGAATAAAATGTTAAAACAGAGAAAAAAAAAATCCCTTGCAGTTTTGCATGGAGGAATGGAGAATAATCTGATATTATTTCTGTGCATTCACTGAGATGTGCAATTTTATATGGTTTTACTTGCTGTTGTGTTTTCATATGTTGTTTTTATCAATCTGGTTGCCCACACTAATACATTTTAGGTGTGTGTGTGTCCGTGCAAGAGCTGCAATAGGCAGTGATTTAAAGGTTTACTTAACGCTTTAATACAACCCTTGATCAAGTTAACAAAATTCTGTATCGCCAGGGGAGCAATCTTCCCTGGCTGGGCTCTGCTCTAATCTTACAGATCAGCACAGACTGCAGAACTGCAGATGAGAAACCCGAGTTTGGATTTGCAGTACTGAGAGTACATTATACAGTGAGGCAGCTGGTCTCTCACTCACCAGTACGATAATAAAACACACTCTTATAGATTAAGAGATACTGATGCTGAGCTCCATATAGCCTGTCGCAGGTAAATAAAGAGCTACAAAAATATTGCTGCTTCGGGCTCAAAGCGTGAAATAGTGTTTTTTAGAACACAATTTTTCAGTTATATTAAACTTGGCCCAGCAGAAAAAAAAGGCATTGCTGGTGGGCAGTCTGAGCCATTGGAGGTTGTATGTCCTGTGTTTATATTCAGGAGAAGAAAAGCCAGGCCCAACCCTGTGCTCATTGCGTCGGGGAAGAGAGCAGTGGTGGTAAGCTCCTCTGTTGGTACATCCTCCCACACCTCAACTACAGTCTCCTTCTGTATTAAAATATATGTATGTTGAGGTTTTTAGATATTAATTTATATTTATTAGTGGCAGCATTCTTCCAGAACTAACAATAAGTTGGTTTGGCATGTTATATTAACTTGGGAAGAACGGTCTCTGACTATGAAAGGCATGGGCAAGTTATTAGTGACAGGAGAAAAGGGTTTAAAATGGAAACAGTTAAAATTTGGTTTTCTTTAGTGTCACTCATGTTACAATCGTGATACAGATTCATAGGTGGCAGCCCAGAAATACCTAGTAGAAGTCAAATAATTTTCTAGCTTTCCATGGCTTTTTCCTTATGCGTCTGGAACTCATCTTTATTATCCCTCTTATCTTAATACCTCCATTTTAACTTACATGTACTCTAGCATAACTGCTTGTTGGTGCCTTTGTTTCTTGATGAGGTTCCTGTTGATGTTAATTTCATTTGCATTGAGGAGGGATGAGGAGGTATATTAGGAAATGGTTTCTGATGGTTAGGGCGGTAAAAACCTAAGTGTCAGACTGAAGTCTGACTAAGTGTATTGTGGAATCTATGTCACTGGGAATCTCTTTAAGAACATTTTGGATAATCAGTGGATAGAAAGCACTATTAGATCGCCATTAACTGAAAGTACTTCTTCTGTTTGGTCTGTTAAGTTATTGTACCCATATCTTGTGTCTGAGAGAGGTTTTGGAGTGTGTATCTGTGTGTGACGTTAATCATTCTGTATTGGCTCATGTGTGCATATATGTGCGGATAAGTACATGAATTTGTGAGGAGTTCAAATGTCCAGAAACTCATAGGATGTGTTTCTTTGCATTGCAGTCTCTCAGAAAAAAGTGCATTATAAATGCCTTAGAGATTTTTTTTACTTTGGTGACCAGTGCATTTCGATAAACATTCCTACAGTGACATTTTGCAAAATTCCTTCAATTACGCATTCCAAGGTATGTTAACACACCAGCAAACTGGAGGAAAGTTGAGCGCCAGTTTTGTCCACCAAACTGATGTAATTCCACTCTCTTTTTCCAGGGGCAAAGTTTTCTGTTTGAGTCTTCAGATGTTTGAAGTATTTCAAGGATCATTCATCTTAAATTCCACTAACTTTTTCTGCCTTTAGCGTTTCCTCTTTGCTACTGCAGACCCTTGGGACAACCAGCAATAGCAAAGACTTGGTAGAATGACTTAGATGGAATTGAAGCAATCTGAAACTGAGACTGTGAATGAAGATATTCTTATAGAGTTTTCTTAATGAAGGGAAAGGGTGAAAACTTGTTCCGTGTTCAGAAATAGAACTGGCATTATTTCTCTTCCCCATAAACATTGGGAAAATCTTTCAAGGAACAGAGTGTTGTTTTAAACCCTCCCACCCTCCTCTATGCAAAAAAATTGCTGTGTAAGGTTGTTCTCTTTGTTACAGAATTGTCCAGAAGTCTTGCAGCAATTAATTTATCATGTAACTACATTTTACGTAGTTAAAATAATGTCTTAGCATTCACTGAATGTATTATCTGTAGTTTAGAAGAAGCATATTCAGAATTTTAAGATGGAAGATAGCTCTGCTAAGGGTGTCCCGTCATTTTCCCCATTTACCACTTCATTTTCTATTCCCTTTCTCTTTCTACCCTTGATTAAATACTGTGCTATGATGCTCATGAGAATAATTGGGATGAGCAGAAGCATTACTAACAGGAAAAAATTGCAGCCTCCAGCAAGTACTTTTTCTTATTAGTCAATGTGCCACCTTATAAGAATGTGATTAATTTCAGATCAGAACTTCACTTTAATGATGTGCTGATGTAATACTCTATGTAGGTCATTTGTTCTTCCAGCCCCCAGAAATCTGCTGGACATTGAGGTAGTCCTTGTCTTATTTTTATATCTGTGATGACTACTGACGAAAGAATATCTTTTTAGACTAATGCTGTTATCTTTTTTAGGGAATTTATCTTGGTCTGAAGCCTAACACTACAGAATTAGTAGTAATATAGTAGTTGGAGGTTTTACTTTATTCAAGTAAAATATTGCTGTTAGGCCCATTTTGATAGAACTATACTTGTGGAGAATTGGCTGTAGCACAGGAATGGAGACTGCATCTCTTTTTTGACTGTGTGATGTTAGTAGGGCATTTGAGAAATGCAATTTCTGCATAGTTTTTATTGGAGTGCATATCCTGAATTGGATCCTGAGATGAAAAATGAAAGAAGAGCAAAGCATTGATACTTGCTAAGCTTGGCTTTGGTCAGGAGTGTTGATGTTGGTACTAGGATTGGATGGTAACAAAACCAGCTGAGTCAAAACTGTAACTTTTGTGGATTATTCCATATGGTCAAATGATACTTATTGTGGAAATAGTAAGGCAGCTGTGTCTCTCTACAACAACCACAGAGACTACTTAAAAAGGCAAAAATTCTGATTCCTAATTATATGGAATTGGTTTGTGTTCATGCAGGATTTGCCTAGTATGTCTATGATTTCTCCCTTGAAAATCAGGAACTTGTGTTTGTGCTGCTTATAAAGAACATCTTAAAAAACCCCACAACACCACAAATCCAAGACAAAACTAAAGTACCTGGCATGGAAAACGTCACAGCAATAGCAAGGAAAGAAAGGCAGATGATTATGGTTGTATCGGACTGTCAGGAACTTGGGGAAAGAAGGGCTCAATATCCAGCTAAAGTGAAATGGAGGTAGGAGGATTCTGAATTTTGTTGGTTTTAAAATAAATTACATTTCACTGAATTTACATACTTCTGGCTTCTGGGACTTTGTTTTTAAAGCATTCATTAGTGCTTCTTTCACCAAAAAATCCATTATGCTAAGCTTTTTTAAAAAAATTCTAAAGAGTGAGAAGAGCATTTTGGATTGCACAGCAAAACTGTTAGACAGCACTCCCATTCCATGTGAACCCATGTGAAGCCAGGGAACAGACTTCCCTAAAACAGTAAGTAAACGGCCCATGTAAAACATCTAGGAGAGGCAATGGTGTTAAGATGCTCAGTTACAGACTTGCTTCAGAATAAGCACTTTGAAATAATCACACTCATGCCCAGCAGTTAGTCACACATTTCTGCTGCCCATTTGCTACTTGAAGGTACAAATGTGTGTCACTGCTGACTGCACTGTTGGGGGAAGTAATTTCATTCATAAGTGAATAAATTCAAAAGTGTCGTTTCTTGGTCTATTTCCTGGCTCCTGTTAGCCAATGGGCAGTTCCAGTCCAAAAACCCTTCCTGAATATTGATTAGCCTTGCATTTTAAGCTGGTAGAATGTAACCCTGTGTTATGAACAGCAACTTATGTTTAAAGGAGTATGAGATAAGGAGTAGTTGAAAATGTTCTTGGGATGGTGTTCGATTAATTTGTAAGTCTGTGGGATGGAAGGACACTCTGAGGGACACTGCATGTAAACTCATGGCTGCTTCGTTGTCTTTGCCAACCAGCTGATTCCATGAGCTATCACCTTTGGATAAATTTGCAGAGCACCTGCTATGCTGTGAACTTCTTGTGATGTGAGCTCTGAATACGCATGTGGACAGACCTCACATTACTTAGATTTCACGTAGAGAGTTTTGCTGCTCATTAGAGTTTACTGTTCAGAGACTAAAATTAAGCGTCAACATTAATTACAGAAACCTATCTTTATTTGCTGGCTTTTATTCTTAAAATTTAGTTGTAGTAATGACTGCCTTATCTGTCAGCATAAAACATAATTCTCTGGTATTGTATCAGCAGATGCAAATGGCTTGGAAATTTTTCTTCAGCAGTACTATAATAAGAAACTGTGGTGTCATAAAGTAATTTCATAACTCATAAATTTGGAGTCTAACTCTGAAGAGGAGACTGTTTTCTCACAATCATAGAAAAATAGTCTGTGCATTAAACAGCCACGGAATGGAGAAAATACTTTGGTTGCTTATTTGAATGTTGTGTGAATTAACCTCTCCTTCTGTACCATGTCCTCAGGGAAATAGTTATCATTTGTATTTATAATTGCTGTTTGTTGACCCCAGCCATGAGCTGGCAACCAAGAAGATTCACCAGCTGCCTGTAAAGAAGTCAAGCTTTCACAGGCTTTACATGCAAGTAGAAAATGAAGGACTTTTCTTAAATGTAAACACAAGATGTGACTGATGATTAAAAAAGAAGTGTTAACATAAGGAGTCTGGTGAGTGAAACAATACAATGAAATATGATTTGCAGAAGATTGCAAATTCTTGGAGATCATTGAAAGAACTACTTTATTTGGTAAGAAATCCCATTTAATTTGCCCTAATAAATTACAGAAAAGTCTCAGGGCTTCTACAAATGGGAGCCTCTGGTTGTACATGTATTTAATATGAGAGTTGTCTGAGAAGAAAACCTCACTACTAGAATATGATCACAAGCCAGAAATAACAGTGTAACGTCAAGTGATGACCACTGTCTTCCTGTGGAATGAGTTTCTCCACATGTCAGTTCTGAATCTTGTTTCAGTGTATGTCTCTCTAATCTCTTGTCCCCTGGCCCATGCACTACTGTGAAAAGCTTAATTCTGTCTTCTCCCTGACCTTCTCCACACTAATGATGGGCTGCTTTTAGTTCCATTTGTATCACGTTGTGTTAAGGGCTGTATTATCAGCTAAAGCAGCAAGGATTATTAGTTACACTGTAGTGATTAAATTAATAGCTCTTTTTCTGAGTGCATAGGCAATCTATGAATAGATTTATCTTGATAACGGAATTTCACTACCACCCAGCATTCAAAAAAGAAATGCAATCTGTAGCAGCTTTTCTTTTTGCCCATTGCTGACTTAGAGTACAGTAAGAATGCATAAGTCAGAAGCTGTTATTTTCTCTGATCTGAGTAGAAGCAGTTTCAGATGTACAAAAATAAACCTAAAACCATAATTTTTCTTTGTTTTGTGCTTGGGTTGAAAGCATCAGCTAGTCCTGTGTATCGCATGAAATAGAAAATAGTGTTCACTATCCTGAACGGTTATTTTGATTGACAGTGGAACAGAGAAATTTAGATTATCTATATGGAAGGTGTAATGCATTACCATGTGATGTAATTTATATGGATACAGAAAGTTAGTATGATTATTATACTAGGGCTTTTTTATATCAGTAAGAGAAAATGACAAATTGCCACTAAAGACCTTACACTATGTTTTGTAGTATCTTCAGCAGGAGTGGGCCAGAGTCCCATAACAAGATTATGCTCACTTTAAGAACTCCCATGAAGAAATAAAGAATGAGTCAGGTGATTGTCAATCACAAGTTGAGTTCTTTATTTTTTTTAAGGGGAACTTTCTTCTGAGAATTTAAAAAAAACCCCTTTTGACATAACTTTTCTTCGATTTACTTTTTAGAAACTTGTTTTTATTAAAGTGAAAATTTGAAGTATAAAGTTCATATATATCAAGGTTAAAAGGCAGTACCATATCATCTTGGTTTTAGTTTGAAAAAAAAGTATGTGTGTGTGTTTCGTTGGAACACAAGTATAACAGAGAATGCACTTGGAACTTTTGCACCCAGAGTTAAATTTAACAGGATGCCAGCAAGCTATCAGGTCTGCCACTGATAACAGCAATTATGTTGTACTTCTTACATTCTGGGTAGCATTAATATTTAAATGTATAAACCTTTCCATTATACTCTAAATTTACAGAATACGGAACTCTGATGCAAAAATTGAAGGCAATTCTGTGGTGTCAGTAGCCCATTTGTCTCTTTCAGAGATCCATGAAGTTGTCTGTTGATTGTTGTGCCTAGAAATTAATTTTTGATTACCTGATTTTCTTAACACAAATAGACCACCAACTGCATTCCAAATTGCAGTTCAAACTCCAGTTTTTTTGGGAAATGTGTCTGCTTTCTGCAGATCTCATGGATTTTACCCAGGAGCTCATTTTTCCTCTGAGCCACTCGGTGGCACTAGGCTTCTTCAGAATGATGAGCACTGCTGTAAAATGTGCCTGCGCTTCAGAGTAGAAGGCTGCTCGATTTCTTGTGTCATGTGATAGCTAAGCCTTTTGATTAAAACATGGTTTATGTTTTCCTTATATTATACAAATAGCAGTCAGATAACATTTGGAGAGCATTTAGGAGCAGCATGCCACTCTGCAATGTAGAAAACCATGTTGAGGCGTTGGGAAGAGAGCAAGCAGGGTTCTCTTGATTTTTTGGCAGGTGAGGCCCATGGCAAGGAAGCCTCTTTGAGCTTTTTAGTTTTGATGATGCCACTGTCATAGCCAGGGAGCTGTAACCCTGCAGTACAAGGAAACTGGCAGTGCTTTGTCCTTGGAGTTGGGAATGATATGAGATCTCTCAGGAGTAAAGAATCCTGACAGATAAAGTATCATGGCAAGTAAAATCCTTATGCTGAAGCTCGGCAAGGTCATGTTCCAAGCTTCAACTGTGGAGTTCTGTGGTGGTGCCTAAGGGGAAGAGATGCCTAAAGGCACTGCGTAGCTGGCAGGCTAAGGAGTTCTCTTGTGATGTGGAGCAATGCTTTGAGTGAGGTGATGGACAGGCCAGCTCAGCATGCTTTTACTCTGCCTTTGTAAGCATCAACTCGCTGTAAAAGAAATTTGCAGCTTTTTGAGTAGCAGAGTGAGAGTTTCTAATTGTTCAGAGCTGTTGCTTAGTAGCAATGCAGGTACTGTATAGAGGGGGAAAAAAGTCCTACTGTACTGAGGCCTGAGTTTAGACTGGGTTTCCTTTTTACTATACATTGTCTCAAGACATTTCAGAAAAGAATGATTTAGTAATAGACACTGTACACGAATGAAAAAGCTAAATTTCACAGGGTATGACATCATGCAAAAAAAGATACTATGTGAATTTTCTTTTTTTAATATTGCACTAAATCATGGGGTTTTTGTTTTGGTTTGGTTTTTTTAGTATATAAACACTGCATAGAGATACTGATTAAAAGACACCTTTCTCATTCTGCACAGGCATAGGATGCTGCAGCTGAATGAAGCCATTATGGCTGAGGCAGTTACAGCTCTCGATTTTCCACCTGGCTTTTGATTGTAGCAGATGCAGTGCTTGAATGTTACTCTTCCAAATACCTGCTGTAGCTAAGCTTCTGCATTTTGCCTTTAAGACTGTCATTTTCCAATGTAGTGAACATTGGTAAAGAGGTTCAAAATTTCCCAGGGAAAGGACAAAACAATTTTGTGCTTAGACAATTGGGATGGCATCAACCTTATTCTCTAGGAAAGCAGGCTAATAAGTTGTCATTTGTAGAAGTTCATGTATTCTTCCACTGCAGACCTGGGAATAACAGCACTGCATAGTACTGAACTCCAGAATAATCTTTATATGTGCTGGCTTTTTCACAATGATTGTGTTTGCTTTATGACTCCAGTAAGTGGAAAGAAAACAAAACCTAATTTTTGGTTAATCCAGTCTATACATACAGAATTAAGGCTGCAGAAGTTATGGGCTTTGATTATTGATCAGATTTTTTTGCTCAGCACATTCAGTAGTATCTAGTCTTTATGTAGCTTCTGCTACCTGTTTCTGGAACCTCTTTACTTCTGTAATTTTATTTTACACTGAAAGCAACAGCAGCTAGGAGAAGGAGCTTACATGCAGGAGAGCATCTTAAAAATAGGGATACTGACCAAGAAGCAACATGCCACTTTGTTTTGGAGGTGTGAAGATGTCTGCCAATCCTTTTAAAAAGCGGTATTGGAACCTGTTGACTGAAGTGCGGTTGGAAACTGGTTGAGAATAAGTAGCTTTAACATCAGTAATATTGGTATACTGAGAGTACTCTAGAAGTAAAATATTCAAAATGATAGTACTAGTACTTCCTCAGTCTTGTAAACATTTGAAAATAATGTCAGTCTGCCAGTTCTAAGACAGCAAATATTTGCTGTTTAATACTTCAGCTCATTCTCTAAGGTCCTGACTATATAGACATGGAAGACTGGTCTCACTTAAGAGACTAAGTTCTTTTTAGTATAAATTTGAAAATTGTTATATGCTGAATAAGATTTTTGTGGCAGGTATTTTCTAGATGAGTTTATTGTGATGGGCCTACTGAAGTTTAGTCCGTGAGGATTCATCTTATTCGTGTTGTGGGATAAAAACCTGACTTCAGCACTGAGCAAGTCTGGGTTTTTGTGGTGTTGCCTGCTTAGAGTGGAAATGAAGCAGAAACTGTTATCTGAACCTATAAGTGCCACTATCCCGTTCAAGACAGAAGACTGTGTTTTACTTAACTTTTAAAGAAAATCATAACCTACCCTGTGATCCTTTTAAAATCTAGACTATTGACCAAGAGGCTATCTTTTTTTAGGCTTCTTAACAATTTGCCCTGAGCACCTAGCTGTTAACAAATAATGAGAGCATTGATTCGATGAAAGGAAAAAAACCCCAAACTGGAGCACATTCAACTATTAAATTAAAAATTTATTCCAATTAGTACTGGGGAGACTGCTTTCTAGCGTTCTAAATTAGGCAGCTGGGAATTAATGGCAAGTGAAAATCATTATAATGATAGTCTTTTTTGGTTAGAATTTGAGAAAGTTTCTGACAGTGTCACCATGACCTCAAAGAGTTTAAATTGCTCTCTATACTGAAGATGCATAAATGTTGATTAGTGAAAAAGGTCTTTGGAGTACTTGCTAGTGGAGCTGAGCCTTTCCTGACTGTCTGAGGTTGAACTTGTCAGTGTAATAAGCCACCCATCTCCGTTTGTTCAAGCACCAGACTTGTCACATGCTCAGGATGAAGAATCCTGTGACTTCATATAGGATATTTAGTGGCAAACCAGAGAGCCTTTAACAACTAAGTTGCTGATTCAGTGACTGCATTTTTTCACTCGTTGTCCTTCTGAACCAAAAATTTGCTATTTCTTTGCTGTTCTTTATTATATGCACGTTATTTCTGTTAAATTTATAGGAAGAATAGGAATTGTCAAAGAAACATGGCAGATACCATTTAAACTGCAAAGCCACACAGGGAACGGAAATAAATGGAAACAAGAATTGGGGGTAAAAGACCTGTAAGCAGAGTGAAAAACAAGCTTTGTGCTTTGCTTTGTGATAAATTCTATATCTAATATTTTAGAATGCTGTTTTCTTCTGAACATCCAGCTACTGATTTAATCTCTACAATACTTGTATGACATTTGGGCCCCATATGCATGTATATATAACATATGTTCTGTGTAACATTATTATTTGAGTGTTCACTGGTTGGAATGCATCAGCAATTACATTTTCTCGACCTGATAATAAGAGGGGGTCGAGCCTGACATAAGTCTGATTTTTAAGCTGCTACATTGACTCAAATTACTGAAGGCTTGGATGTCCTGCCAGCATGTAACAGTGTGTGATGCAATTAACATTACTAAGGGTTATGTTGTTCTGAAAATGAACTGAGGTCATCGCCTTACAAAGGGAATCATCTTCAGCTTCTTCTTTAGGCTCTGAAGCAGTGGTAAAAGTAGGGCTGTTGTTGGGGTAGGCTGGACAGACAGGGGTGCCCAAAAGCTTCAAGCTAGCTGAATTATCTTCCCAGGCCTTAGTTCAAGGGATGTTATACCTCTCCAAGAGTGTTGTGTTCTCAAGTCTTTCCACTTTGCTCTGGCAAGGAGATCACCCTCTTAATAGCACACTGACTTCATCAACAGATATTTTTTGGGGGGAGCCGAATGCTGTGACACAGCCAGATTCTGTTGGTTATCCCTAGTTGTGGTTGGCAAGGTGAGTGGCAGCTTGGGTGCAGGTTTGATCATCTCTGAATTCAGACATAACAGCCAGGTGAACTGATACCTGTACAGTGTTCTGCTCTTCAGCTGGACATGCTTGGCATGCCAAATTTTCCTGTTCAGGTGAAGCACCTGTGTAAATCATGGGAAAGAATTGGACACTGTTTCATAGATACTAATGCTGTTCTTCCATTCTGTGGTCTAGAGCCAAATACCTGTTGGAAGACCGTGCACATGTAGATACTGAAAGAGACAGATGTCTTAACCATCAAAGTTTTGAAAGTACAGTGGAAGGAACAAAGGCAGTAAAATGTAGGCATTGCAGGATTTGCAGCAAGTGGTTGTGGTTTCTGTCTCTGTGAGATTTCGATAACTCTCCAAGATGGGATGTTGCATTTTGTATTGCTGCTGTTAGTCAAAGCTTGTAACAGTTTGCCTTGCTTCAGGTTCCGAATTCACTGCCCATTCAACTGTGGTAATAATAATAAAAAAATCTTTCTTCTGGACTAGCAGTTCTAGTAATTGACATTACACTTTTTCCAATAAAAAAAAGAAAAAATCAAAACAAAAACCAAAGAAAGTAGAAAAAAGTATGCAGTAGTAGAAAAATGCCATTTGAGCAGAAGAATTTCTCAAAGAGTGCTATAAACCCCTGTTTACCAGAGCAGCCATAGGCCAATGTTGCCATGGAAACAGAAAGAATTCAAATAATATTAGCCATAGCATATCTAGTATATATTGCATTAATGACACTATACCAAAGGTTCACTTGTGGTTTCATTTACAGGGCTCACTTTTCAGTGATTTATCGCCAATATCAGAAGCTAGAATTTAAAATTAGAGATGGAAAGTTCAGCCATAATTGGCTTATGATAATATTGGGAAGGAAAAAAATATTTATTTAATCATATGTCTAGAAGAGTTTTGAGGTTTTGATATGCAGAAAGTTTTTAGTCTTTTCTTAGAAACAAAATCATGCTCAAGCCATAAAACAGATTATCCTCATTTGGCATCCAAAAGTGCTGACTCCAACAGTATAGATGATAGAACTAGAACATTCTTTTATTTGCAAGAAAAATCCAATCAGTTCTTGAGCTTGGTATGTAACTGTTTGGGGAAAGGGGTTTGAATTCAGCTGTGTCTGCCAGATGAACGTGGCTGGTGCTGGATTGTGGCAATAGGTGAATTGTTCTGATCTAGTTTGTCAGAACAATGATATTCTTTGAATAAGAGTTTTACATAAGAGTGGTAGGGCTTTATGGTGACTGTAAACACTGAGGTTCTTCTTCCTCTTGTATCCCCTGATTTTAAATTTTTTTCTTTATGGCACCCAGGTCCTTACTAGTTCTATGGTTATGATCTCCCCCCCTCCCCGTACCACAGCTGAGAAAAGGCAAAAGTAGAATTGAAGATTCTTTACGTGTCGTAAAGCCAATTTTGACCCTTTAAATGTTGGCTGAAGCTTTGACTTGGGTACTTTCAGGACACATACAAAGTTCCAAGTGACAGAAGGTTGAGATGTAAGTTAAACCACATTTTTAATTTGAGTGGTTTTGGAAAAAAAAACCTGCCAGATCCATGTGTTGAATAACCTGTTGGACATTGCTTAGATGCACTCACATCTCTAAGGCATATACAAATAAGCATCACAGAGTGGTCTAAATCATATCCTGTAAAAATGCAGGCTAGAGATGCTCAAGGAGCTTTTTCTGTGTTTGGCAGAAAAATCTGGCATGAGTGTAGAAAACTTTCCCAGAGCTGTGTGCTGATAATGACTGCACTAGAATAATGCTTTGCCTATTACAAAAGCTGTAAAAACATTAACTAATCCACAAAGCAGATTACATGTTGCAGATGTATCCCTCTGCTGGGAGGAAAGCATATGTGTATGTGAGTGAGGAGGGAAAAAAAAAAAATCTTTTAAAGGAGGCTTTATCTTGTCCCTTTAAACTTTATTGCATTTCTTTGGCTGTATTTTTATACTTTATCTTAAGAGCGGGGTTTTTTTCCTAGGATTCTGTTAATGAAATTGCAGATTGATGTATGAAAAATGTATACACCTTTTTCAACACTGAAAATCCCATTGTCTTGATTCTGTTTACAACCAAAGTGAATCTCAACACTCTAAAATTATTTGAAAGAGTGGTGACCATTCAGCAAAGCACCTCTCTGTCTGAAATTACATTTTTTTCCTTTTTTTCACAGATACAGTTCTCAGGCTTTCTGCTGCACAGAAGCTTTGGCACATATTCAGTGTGGCTCTTTGATATTCTTGACAAATTGTGAATTCAGGTTTAGGTGACTGCTGTCTTATCAGGTTTGTCAAGAGCTGATCCTTATCTAGGACTGACTTGAACATGGATTTAGAATGCTGTGATAGATGTTTAAAATTGCTTAAAGCTAAAACTTTACTTCTGAGGCCACCTGTTGCCTCCCAGCTCCCTTCAGAGCTGTTTATCTGTGCCTGCATGTTGCAAGTGGGTGTGCACATACCTGTATATATGTGTATGAATTAAAGATGGCTGCTGAGTTAAAAATGGGATTGTTTAGGAGATGAGAAACAAGGCCAGTCTTGCTGGGATGTGGGTGCTGGTGATGGCAGTGGTCTTTGCCATCACCCTTCCTGGGTCTGTGGAGGCCAGGCTCTGCTCTCTCAGGTGTTGGAAACCCGATCCAAAGTGTGCTGCTTCTTCCTTCCTCATCTTCGCTCCCTCGTCCTTGATGGTTTTGTCGTTATCAGCCTCCTCCCCAAAAGGAAAGGGAGGGGACCTTATCTCCGTGTCCTATAGGTCATCTAATTTTGGAATGATTCTATCACTTGCCTTTCCTGCCTGTCCTATCACCTTTGTTATCATCTTTCTGAGGTTTTTTACGTGTTTTCCTATATGTGGCTTGTGCAAATACATCACTGCGCTGAGTCTTTGCAACATCATGTTATTCATATTGCTGTGCTTAGTAGTATTGCAAAATACTTCTGTGCTGCTACCAGTTTCACTATTGGTGGCATTCCTGTGCTACAGAAACACTGGCTATTGCCCCTCCATTTTTGACTGACACTGTGGCAGGACAGGAGCATGGGCAGGTCCTGTCCTGCCACCAGCAGTGCTTGGGCTTGGCTGTCTTCCCCTTGTGTAGTTCCAGGGAGCCGGCTGGATCTGTGGTACAGCGAGCCCTGTGTGAGTGCCAACTTGAGACCTGTTGGGAGAGTCCATTAGTTACAATCACTCAGGCAAGAGCAGCATCATTGCAGACATTGATTTAATTCACAGAGAGAATCAAAAGGGCAGAAACAACAATCAGATGGAGAGTACTGCTCTTCCCTTACACGGCTGAAAGAGTGCCCGCAGAAAATATTTTGAAGAATACTATGGTGGATCTGAGCCCTGTAGTTAGACAGTTGCCTCCACTGCTCATTTTCTGTCTTTGGTTCTTAATGGCATATTGATTTATTATATAACTGGATTTTCACATGTTAGGTACAGAAAGTGTTCTTACCAAACACTGCAACAATTTTTTTTTCTGAAGTCTTCAATTCATACGTGTAGCGAATGATACACTTCCTGGGTGGTGCAGTTCAGAAAAAAATAACTGTTTTAAGCTGCTCTTGGTATATGAAAGTAATCCATAAGCTTTTCACTTGATGCAAAGATTTTTAGGCTGTTGGCAGGAATTCTATGTTTTTAAAAGTTTTTCTGTTTGCTGGATTTCATGTACTTTCATTTCCCTTTGAAGTGTTTGAGAGAGAGCAGAAGGGGAAATACTTCATTATGTCCATGAATTATTCAGGTACAGTTCTAGCAGCTAACATTACTTTAAATAGCTCAAGGTCTTTCTTTTTCCTTGAGTATGTCTCAGTTTTCATTCTTATGCTGATTGTATGCCATGTTCCTTTTTTGAATACAATTTTGATGAAGTACTATCCTTTGGCAATCTTTAGAAATCATTTCAGTCTTGAAGTAAGTATTTAATTCTGTTCTTCTCCAGCATCAGATATTCAGTGACCCTCAGTAGATACAGGTGAATTGTCATACATGCGAATTTACAAAAAATCAAATTATTCTCCCTGGAGTGTGTTTTCTATATACTCTTGCAAAAGCATTGATCTCATAGCCTCCCACATATATTTCTACAGTGAAGGAAAAAAGGAATCTATAATATTAAATATTAACATACTGTTATACTCTGAGAGGAATTTTACAAACCACATTTAGAACATCATTTCAATGGGGAGGCATGAACATTAAATCCTTACATTTTGGAAATATCCCTCCCTCTCCCACCAATAACATAGAAAATTCGTTTTTAGAAAATAGTGAAGAACAATAACACAGAGGAAGACAGTTAGAAAGATGTGCAGAGGTCAACATGAACAGAAAGGAAAGCAAAACAGAACAGAACCCAAAGTGAGTTTAAAATACTGTTATTGTAGTTCTAAAAATAACTTTGAAAATCCAGTGATCGCTGCATAATCACTTATGCAAATGACACCATTGCTATTATTTCGGGGGGGGGGGGGGGGAGAAAAGTGTTAAAAAAATATTCCCTTGAAGTTTAGGGTTTACCTGATATAGTCTAAAGAGGCAGCGGGGCAGAATTTCAGACAGTTGAGCAGAAATGCATTTCTCTGTGTGTGTGTGTCCAAGGCTCAGGTTTCCAAGAGGGGTGCCCATGACCAAAGCTCAACCGCTCCATTTAAATTGCAGCAGCAGTGAGACCTTTACAAGGCAAGCATCAGAGGAAGTGCAGTGACAAAACAGTGTCAAACAGTGCAAAGCTTGACCAAAAGATCCATTAAAGATTGAAATGTAGTCAATATGTTCACATTCATGACAGTAAGGTTATAGCAGAGTGTTTATAACCACAGTTAACGTCTGTATGCTTTCTTCAGCCGTGGGTGTGTCTGAGAGAAATGTTTTTGAACTGAATAATTGCAAACGTGCCAGTGCTTCCGTCTTGTAACTTAAGTTGCTTACTGGACCTCAGGTTCTCAAAGCCCTTGAAAAATCTCTGAGCAAATAGTCAAGATTTTGTTGCAGTATCACAATACAGCAATAAAATGGAAATCTCAATCTGTGTAGAAGAACCCAGAAATACACTGGAAAATGCAAGGCTCCAGTTTCAACCTGTGTGTGGTAACCAAAAGCACTGGTCAGGAAAAAAAATTGCATCCCCTTGCTCAGCAAAACAAGATTTGTCAGGGCTGAGTAGCACTTGAAAAATATGCAAAAGTTGTTTGAGTATCACATTGACTCGGGATTGCATGTTAATTAGAATAAAATTACAAAATAATAGATACAGCCCTCCAAAAATGTTGGTAATGACAGAGAATCTGTGTCTGCAGCCTTCAGGATCTTGCTGTTACTTGATTATTTCTACTGTTTAGGAGCAAGAAGTCTAGAATAAAGATGTGTGAAAACATGAAGAAATGAATCTTTTGATTGGTGCCACTGATTACTGGCTGATTCAAAGGGGCAGTTTTGTTACCTAAACCCAATTATTAAACTTGATTTTGTGTATTAGTTGTAAATACTCATGGGTTTACCCTGCTCTGTTTATATGTATTGTGCAATTGATACAGTTATGCTAGGTCCATGTGAAATTGAATTACATTGCTTAATAAAATAATATATGTTAATGTATTTGTATATGCATATGTGTGTTTTATTGCCGTTTTTGAATAGCAGAGTCAATTTTTAGAGAAGTATTCTGTAATTCCATAAGCAGTAATTTCACTAGGTATTTATATGTGTAAGTTGATTATTTGGAATAATAATTAGGAAAAAACACATGGTAAAGGAGGCTTCATAAAGAGATGTTGTTTGCTTTTTATTATTTGATGAAGCCCAATGGTAAATTTGCGACCTGTTGCTTTGGGTGTTTTATATTATTTACTACTAAAGCTGTTACTTATTCCAGCTTTCAGACTCATTTTTAGTGTTGTCCTCTGAACTGAACAGGTATAAAAATAATTAAATACTTGGCTATTCTGGAAAGGGAATAAAATTTATGTATTAGGCACTAGTTTTCTTTTGAGTTTCCCTTCTTAGGAAGGGAAACTGGGAAGAGAGAAAGGAGGTAGGGTACTAAGGTGTAGGAAGGAAATCCCCTTCAACAAGCCTGAGTAAACTTACTGGCTGGGGCGAGCTGTGTGCCTAGTACATTTCTATTACTAAAAGGTTTCAGCTGTTTCTGAGCTATACCCATGTAAATCACTGTGGATCTTTTGATACTAAAACCATTCTTAGTTCATATTACTTAAGAATGTTAAGAAATTTGTGACTAGGCCCAGACTAAGTTGAGTACCATTGAATTCAGCGAGTCCTATCTAAGATACTCAGCTGTCAGATGAAAATAGCAGTTTATACTTCTTGTGGTTGCTGAAAGAATTTTAAATATGAAATTTGTTTATAAGAAGTCACTGGTACCTTGAAATATTCTTGGATTAGCATCTTGTTCTGCTTACAGCCACTATTGGTCATCAAACACATCCATCTGAGCCATTGTACGAATCACTGCTTTTTATTCTGAGTTAGTAATGTTTAAATTATCACTGCTAAATTCTTGAACAGAATAGAAATACTTGAATAGAAACTTTTTAAAATAACAGTGGTAGGCCACCAAGTCAAAGGTGGAAAGGATGGTTGGCAAACTGAGTTTATTAGTTTTTAAACTGGTTGCAGGCTGTGTTGACCAGGAAAAACTGAGACGTGTGGGCAAATGACTGACTAAGTGTGTTCACATGCTCTTCTCACAGGTTATGATCAACTTCCAGATTGACTAGAAGAAAAAAGCACCATCATGTTAATTTTGAATCTATTATAAAGGCAAAATAGTAGTAGAAGTCAAGCAGACAGTGGGAGTAGGAAGTATGTCTTAAGGCTTCTGAGGGGCTATTACAGAGTCAATAAAGAGGTTTTTTGCTGTGAGGTTGTGCCTTAACTAAATGGTTTCCCTACTAAAATAAATAAAAGGTATGCCATCCTAAATAGACAACAAATGGTTCCTTGAGACCTTGATGGAAGAATTAATTTCTTTTTCTGTCTGCAGCAAAGCCTTGAAACTATTCACTTGGAATGCTCTTTAGGGCTCGATCTCTCTCTTATTTTATTTTTTTTAATTTTTAATTGTGTTATTCTTCAAAGACTGCTGCAGCAGTGGTGAGGGGAAGAATGGGCAAAGGGTCAAGAGATATTAAACTTTAAAGGAAATTTCAATTTTTGCTAATTGTCATAGCAACAAAGAGTAATGAATCCTGGTGAGGAAGCAGAGGGACAGAGGCCATTGGTGTGTACTCACAGCGGTACCACGGAGCTGTTCTGTGGCATTAGGCAGGTCATTCTGAGAGCTTGGCTCTCTTATTTTCTAATACCATGTTTTCAGAAAATATTACTTAGTTAGAACAGCCTTGGGGATCTAACTAATGCTCTCTGCTTGGGTGGGCTTTTATGCATTCTTGAGTTGCTTTTGGTTTGTATCCATGGAAGAACTCTGCCCACATGTGGGCGATCAGAGCAGGGAATCAGCTGGACTGCCATCATTAACATACTTGGTGGTGGAGCAGCCCTGTCAAAGCCCTTGTTCTTGCCATGATGGACAGTAGCTGCTTTTAATTTGGTCCCAGTCCTGTGATTTGTCCCTTTATAAAGAACAAGTGAACTCCTGGGAACAGAGAGAGACTACTTCCCTGGAGGAGGTACTTACACGAAGAATACACCCGGGCGGGGCTTTTCTTTGTCACTTCAGCTTGCCTGCTGTTGTTGGTGCAGTTGAAGAGGCTGTAGGAAAGGGAAGGCAAAGGGGTCAGATGTGCTTCGGGAGGGCAGCTGGGAGCCCTCAGCTCAGGTGGATGAGAAGAGGTGCTGTTGTGTGGAGCAGGATGTACATCAGCCTTGCAGAACAGAGAGGATAGATGGAGCAAGGTTTGCCTCCACTTGGAGCATTCCTGGAAGTGAAGATCTTCCTAAAAGGCAGTAATAAGCTGGAGGAGAGTTGAATACAAACTTTTTTCTTTTGGTCCCTCTTAAACGGTTCTTCAACTCTTCAGTTTAGAAAATTGTGTTTCTGTTTGTGTTTGTTAATTCCAAATCAAATGGAATTTGTTTCTTGATGAAGGCTGTGAGTCACTGTGTTTTTGCAGGCAATCTCCCAGGATTTCAGCCCACACATAAATTACTGCACAAGATGTAGGAGATGCTCAATTAGCATGAATTCATTGCTCCTTGCTAGTATAGCTTATCAAAGGATGCTCGGCATTAATATTAATGGCTTCAGTTGGTCAACTGTAATATAGACAATAATTTTAATATAAAGAACAAACCTTTGTACTCCAGCCTTTTTACATTTTGCCTCTACTGGCATGAAAAACTTTTAGCTGTTGCTTAAAAATTGCAGGGATTGTTCTTCTGGACGTTTTCACCAATTTTTTTTTTGTTACATTGATAAAACAATATATAAACAAAGTATGTCATACGTTCTCTGAGTTTAATATACCATTTGATTAAGCCTGAGTGCATAATAGCATCTAAATTTAAAACAGGAGCAAAAAATGTATCAACAGCATTAGCAAGGGATTCTGTCTCTCATAAGAGGTTTCTTGTGCTGATGGTAAGTCAGGGAAAGAATGCAAGAAAAAGTCCTTGTGTTACCTGTGTGTTTTTTGTGAAAGAGTGGAAAACAGAGTTTGAAGAAATAATTACTCCAAAGGGTTGAATAGGTGCAAGTGGTGAGTAGGAATAAGAGGTAACATGTATTGTGGTGGGAAAATACTTAAAATAATTAGAAGGCACCAAAAAAAATACGGTTGGAACAGAAAGCAAGAAGGGCTTTTACTGGTTTAATGTATACTACTGTCATATTTGTCTACTTTCTATACAGCAGATTGCTATGCAGAGATCTCCCAGACAGCTCAGTGCTTTGGGACGATAACCTGGCCTCTTTCACACCAATTTGTTATGTTACATTAGTTATATTAGTGTTGGGAGCATGTGCAGTGCATAGGGTGCCAGCATCCATCCCATGCAGCATCTAATGACTTGTTTGCCTGTGGATGGACTGAAGAATTCAGCCCTGCATTATTGCTTGTTGGTTAGCAAACAAAATGCTAAAGCAGCTTGAGAAGGCATTGTATTAGCTTTGATTAATTGGTGAATGTGGAGAAAATCGGTGTATTACCAGGTCAAAAGAAATGACCATAGAATAAAATACACATGGGAAGAGGATAGAGAATGACTATCCCTGTGTGTAAACCTGCCTTATCTGTCTGTGGTTAAGACTTGGCAAACAAAATTAATCACCAAATAGTAATGGGGGCTTAAGCAGCTACACTTCAGAGTCAGATTTCTTCTCTGTCTATGTAAGCCTTTGCCACCCACGTAAATACTTAAAAATTCATGAGTTGATAATTCATGCCTGAATTTCCTGTTTATGCTAAATTTGTGTCTCATTATCCTTTGGATAAATAGAACAGTAAATCTGTCTTCGAAGCATATTGGTAAGGGCAGGCACTGCTTAGAATTTCAAAATTTAATAAAAAACATGCACTGATACTTTTATGTTGTGCTAAAAATAACATTTTTATTCTTCATAAAAAGTTATGCTTAAACTTGCAGGGACACAAAACCATCACTGAACAGTAAAAAAAAAAAGGTAGATGGTATTACTTGTACTTCTGGAGTTTTTTGTTAAATATCTGAGATCCTTTTCTAAAAGGAGAACGGTGACAAACACATTTCAGCTTGGACAGTTGTTTGATACAATTTCTAACTAGTCTAATGTAAGCAGAAAAATTTTCTGTAGCTCCTGCTTAGACATGTTTTCCAGATCTGATTGGAAATTATTTTGTGGAGAACAATTTGGCTAAAACATCTGTCTAAATGCTTCTTTTACTTTTCTTTCTTTTTTTTTATAATCTAAACTAGGATGTTTTGAATAACTTGGGTTCCTGTGAGTTGGATGAAGATGACTTAATGCTTGACTTGGAGTTCCTGGAAGAGCAGCATCACCATCGTTCTGGTAAGTCAGATAAACGCTGCCTGTCTTCAGTGAGGTATTGTTATTCTAGAAATAAAAGGTAAATACGTGCAGTACAATTACTTGGAAATAAAAAGAAGTAATTTTCTTGGGAGGGGAAGAGTGGTATTCATTTCTTAGCGTTATTTCTAAATGTGTTTGTAATTAATCAGAAAAATGCTCTTTACACAGCACTAGGACTTAATATGGTCAGTTGTGAAATGGAAGTGATTTTTACAGCTACAGAAGAATTTCAGTACCGAGGGCAGACCCATCTGTTTTTCTAAATACCTAAAATGGCTGCTGCCTACCCCAGGAACTTAACAAAAAGAGCATTGCTGGAATAATTGCAATCACATTTTGTGTGTGCCAGAATAAAATTCTTGAAATAAAGGTTTGGCTTGAAACATGAGTGTAACTTGATCGTTTTTCTCATGGTTGGTTAAAGCCCTCTTGCCCTGTCTTGACTAAAAGCAGTAAACTATTGCTGTATACTGTGCTTACTACCATTTTATAATAGGATTATGCAAGGTAAGTTGAGGGACCTGCAGTGAGGAATGCTGCATTTCCTTTGGCTGGGATGTGAGACAGCAGGGCCTTGTCTGTGAACAGGAGAAGTCCTGCTAACTCAGCAGGGTTTGGAGAGTCTTCAAGCCTATGTGAGATTTGTGCTTGATCCCAGATAGAGTTCTGAGTTTACTCTGTTGTGATGTTCTCTTCTGACGGTGCCGTGCGTTTAAGCACAAGTAATTCTCACCCTCTCTTTTACCTGCTGTTCCCTGATCCCAGTTTCTCCATTCACCCACGTAGGTGCCCAAAGTGCACATTCCTGCAGACTCATGTGGAAGTGGGGTTTTTGAGACATGTGCTGGCTGGTGTGGACCATCTTCAGTTCTGGTCCCTTCTTTGATGCAAATTTAGCAACGGTTACAGATAAGATGCTCGAGTTATACTCCTGTTTGATATTTTCTGTGTATGATTATTCTGTGAACATATCTGCATTATCTCTATGATAATTCTGTTTAACCATTGTACTGTGCTTTTTAAACCCGTTTGCGTAGCTCCTTACTGGATGAAACAGCTGTTCCATTTTCTTTGGTAGAGAGTATGGAGTGTTGCAGCAGTAATATGTGCATGATCCTAGTTTTCTAAATTATTGGGAGCTGGGATGCAGCAAATGAATTGCACAGAAAAGGTCCTTTCTAACCTGTACTGAATAATGCTATTAACTGGTTACAGAAAGTGAAATGACAGATAAAGAAATATGATTTCAAAAAGCCTAAAAACCAAAGATTACATTTTATAACATACAATCGTATGGGGTTTAGACTTACGTATTCCCTGGACCTGTTGGAAACAAATTAACTGGCAGAACCATTTTCCATAAATAAACTTCCCTAACACGTTGCACTTGGCTTGACCTTTGTTTTCCTTCTTTTTTTTCAAAGCACTGAATCAACAGTGAAAGAAAAGTTATGTCCTGTATATGATTACAAAGATTTGTAGCAGCTTCTGGAACAGTTAAGATAATAATGTCTGAGCGACATACTTGATGGAGAAGTAATTAAGATGGAGATGTGATATGACACAAATTCTTCCTGCTCTTGGCTCATTATCCGGAGCAAATGAGGTGCTTTTAAATCGTTGTCCTTTGAAGAATGGTGACCATTTCTATTCTGAGCCCTAATGTAGAGACATACGTTGCAGTATGCACATTGTCTTTTAACACAAATGTGTTTATTTTAGTAATATTTGCTCTTTGGTTTTATTTGTTTGGTGGTGAATCTAGCTGCAAAAAATTTAGGATTTCCCTAGCTGTCACAGTTGTTTTTAAGTCATTCAACTGGAAGAAAGACGTGGAAAGATAGAGCCACAGTATGAGTAGACTCAATTTCACCAAATAAAGCTGATGTCTTTATATTGCATTAGGATCTGGCACAAAATGGTTAGTGTGGTTGTAAGTCATCATCTTAATTTGTGTTAAGATATTGAGGTAATGTGCTTGATTTTTAGTGATTTACTGTTTGAATACCACTGAAGTGCATAAAAGCCTTGAACTAGATACTGACATCAGAACACTTTTAACAAATTGCTTTTCTGATTCCTGTGTTAAGTTGTGGCCAACTTCCAGGATTTAAGACTTCAACAAAAATTCTTTTTTACTAATTCCAAGTCAGTCCACTCTCTGTTTTAATTTCTGGGCTTCATTGTTTTCTTCCAAGAGGCATCTCTATTCATACCTGAATAGAATTCTTCTAAACTTCTTAATTTAAGTTATACTATCAAATACTTTTAATGCAATTTTTTCTACAGGCATCAGGATCATGTTGAAGACATACAGTTAATTTAATGCAGAGCTTTGTGCTTTTGTAAGTGCATCAGATTGAAAGTGATCATATTTCTGGGTGTGTACATCTAAGTTCTTCCAGGTAATTGGGAGGCAGTGTATGTTTTTTAAAAGTTCTTTAATCCTGCCCACTTCAGAAACAAGAAGACAACAGATTGCACATGGTGGATGAGCCAGTACTGTTATCGTAGAATATATTATTCTAATGGCATTTGAATAAAACCAAAGGACTGTTTAATTCTTGGAGTATGTGACTGGCATAGAGTAGATGATTTTCCTAATTTTTGCCAGTAGCAGGTTTGTTGAACTCTTTGTAAAGGCTTTTTCAAAACAATGGGCTTGAGAGTTTACCTATGGCTCACTTCAGTAAAATTCAGTCAAGACAATTGCAGACATACAGATTTGTGAGCCTCCTTTTCCTTGTGGGTATGTGCTGTCTATCCTGTATAACTTATGTCAGCTTTACATATTGAAGACATTTTATTGCACTGTTTGTTTACCTTCCTAACAAGTTTCTCTAATACTTGCAAGGGGTCTGAGTATCTTCATGCTGAAGTCAACTGAGAGTTAATGCATGTGTTATTAGTCTGTTATCAAAATAAAGGTGTTCACGAGTATAAAAATATTGCACAAAATGCCGTTTTTTTAAATGAAAACATTAAAATTATGCTCTTCTGAAAGTTAAAGGTATTAGCAGTACTGTGACTATTTGTAGTACAGTAAAAATCCTGTTGATGTTCTACATACAGATGCTGATTGTAGCATTTATTTGGTTAAGGCCATCAGTCCTAGAGCCATATTGCCATTCACTTATGCCCCATGTGGCTCTTGATGAACAATTCTCTGGGGAGTTACTATAGGGAGAAATGTTCCAAGAGAAGCTCTGTTCAGTATTTTAGCAAATAGATTGAAATATGAAGAGGTATAACTGGAAAATTATTCATTCAGTTCTTTCTTCAGTTGTTACAGAGGGATAACTAAGGAATAGCTAAGAATAACTGTTCTTCAAAAGGCTATGAAAATTTATAATGACAAATTGCATGAAGACAAGGGCTAACATCACATTTCTAACTTAAATATCACAAGCTATTCCTTGCTCAGGAGGCCGTATACAGCAAGCAGTGTCATTTAAACACAGCAGTCCTGAAGAGTACTGCCCCAGTTAATAAGCACTGTTGATGAGTTGATTGATGACAACTTGAGAATTCTCTTAAATGCCATTAGGAGCTTCAGTTTTTTAGAGATTTGTTAGTTAGGACACGATTTACAGTAATTTCTGCTTTTAGCTCTTGTGGATGTAGAGAACAGTATTTGTTAGTGTGAGGATATGTCTCCGTCTTTGTACTGAAGCTGACAATATCATACTCATTTAACAAAATAATTGTATCATATTGATTTACCATAATTTTAGTGACCATTTATGAATAGAAAATAAGATTATATTGGAAAGATTTCTGGGAGAATTGGCTATTAAGAAGTTTTAAAGAGGAGCTACGAGCCAGTTGGCAGGCAAGGAGATGTTGTTCCAGAAAGTGGAATGTGTGTTAATTAAAATACAGAGATAGAAAGGAGAAAGAGACCTCTTTCACTGTTTGTGGCAGTTTTTATTTATTTATTTATTTATTTATTTATTTATTTATTACCCCAACTCATTTTTTACTTGTGTTCTTGTTCTGTCTCAGCTTTTCCCTAATGAGCTGGTTGCCCTCCAGCAGCATCCTCAGGAAATGGGGTTCCTGCAAAAAGGTGCTATAAATCCTTATGAGTACTAGCAAATTAAAAGATATCCCAAACTTTTTTCTCTAATCATACAATAGAATGTAAAGAGAACCTGTAAACCTCAGGCAGATGCTTCTACTTTGGATGTAGATACCTGTGCTTTGCTGGTTTTAGCATGGCTTTAGAAGTCTGGAATTCCCTCATTTCCAGTTTTGTCTCCTTAAAAGTGAGTTTACTGCTTTAATTTGCTACTTTAGCTTGTTTTAAAGGCTGTATTCTAGAGATAAAGAATGTAAGACAGAGACTTTTTATTATCCCACCTAACGCAATTGCTTTGAAATTTAATAAAATAATGTTTATACAGTACTTGGTGAGCGCAGAGCACTACTGCATGCAAATTCAAAATGTTAATCAGTGTGATTTGCTGAGAGTTTTGCATACTGTTCTTAAGCTGGAATGCTTAAAATGAAGCATAATATGACATACATGGTGAGTCTTGAGGGTGTTTTTTTATTAATCTAAGTAAATTAGACTTTTAAAATATGCTGCAGCGTTCATTTCCGGTTGTAAAATAATGAAGTCAGCGGTTTCTATAGCGGGAAGCCATTGCAGGTTTATGGAAAGTGACAGCATTAATTTAACCTCATTCATTTTCCTTTCCCCTTGTGAAACATGACAGATTTGATTCCAAGTATTGATTAGTCAAATGCATGAGGAAGACCTTTATATTCAGTGATACAAGCAGTGGGGAATTTATTCAAGCAGTGCACGTTAATGTGCGTGAGTTGTGTGCTGGTGTTGTGCCATAGCCTATTGAAAACCAAATGGTTTTATGTGGTTGGTGTTGTCATTAAATCAGGACTGTAGTAAATGCCAGCCTTTTCTGGAAGTTCACAAAGCACACCTATCCAAGGGCTTTGGTAATTCCTTAAGTATTTGCCATTGGTGGCATGGAACAGGTGCCCTGCATCTTCCTACAAGGATGTGCGTGAGTACCTGGGATTTGCAGCGAGCGGTCCAGCTGAGAGTTGGGGGACTGCTCCTGGTGCTGAATATTAAACGCATGCTCCTGTCTCTTCCCCATCAGGCTCCACACTACGCAGTGACTATTCATGGGTGTGATATTGATTAGCTGTGTACCTAGACTGGCCTGTGCATCCATCATGTTGTGGCTGGAATGCTTGCTGAATAGTTTTGAATAATGTAGCTTGCTAAAATTTTTAGGAGAGATTTGTCTTCGGCTGGTGCTTTGGCCATTTTGGATTTAATGCCTCAGCCTCAGCTGAAAACCTGTGACCCAGTGTACACATGAAGCATAGTTACTTCACCCAGCATATTTCAGAAATGGAATTATTTATCTTATTTGCTGGGGGGAAAAGAAGTGGAAATATGAAATTTTGTATGAATATGAAACTTTATAATCCACCAAAATCCATCAAAATGTTATTTAGCTATTAAAAAACCGAAAAATTTCAGACATGGAACAGATTTTGATCAAACCTAAGTTAAGACAATCTCTGTTAGAAGCATTTTAAGTGTGTTCTTAACTCTGGTAATACATGTTTTGGTACTTGCTCAAGGTTTATCAGTGAAATGGCAGATTACAGCATGGGTTTTGCAGAATGAGGGGAAGGCAGACAGGTTTTTGAGATGGACACACAACTTAAAAATACTTAGTGTAAATGTCAGATTACGCATTCATTATATCAGAATATGGTCTTTTACATCAGTACATTAGGCATTAGCAGCCTCACCAACAAAAGCACAGTGTACTGCTCTTTTTTAGGAAGCAAACATCTGGCATTTGTATTGTATTTCTTTCAAATCCAGCTAGCCTGCAGATCAATTGACATCAACACCCAGCCAAACTAAACTGTTAATGTAATGACCTGGTCATATTAATTAGGTAGTTGCTGAGTTATTTTGAATGTGATGAACACACTGTGTGAAAATTCTGTGGTGAGTTTGGAGTTCCTCCTGTGTCTGTTAATTCAATGTAGTAATTATTTTTATTAATTTTTAATAGACAGTAGGAGTGCTGAGCTGTGATGAAACTCCTTTGGTCTTTTGGTGGTTATTTTTTTGACCAGGAGTTTGTCAGTGCAAGGAAAGCAAATTTTTCAGAGGTTTTAATTTGCTTTTAAATAGATAATAGGAAAAAAATACCCTAACTATGCATTTTTATCCAACAGTTGCTTAGAACTAGAGAAGAAATACTTAGGTAATTTGAATGTATTACTTTGCTTGTGAATGTGTTGTTGGCAGCAGATTGTTTCTGTGTTTATGAACAATAACCTATTTTGATTTTTAATTGGAACAGGACACTCAGCTCCTTGAGCACTTCTGAAACACTCATCATTGCCAAATGCTGTCTTTTAGAGTTGTGTTACAGATCACGTTAAACTAGAGCAGCATTTCTTTAGATTTCTGCTTGAAATATGTAATAGCAGTTTGGTTTATACTTGCAGGTTTTCAACAGAATAAAGACTGTGACAGTAAAGTAACAGCTCTGTGTCTCTGCCAAAGAGCAGGTTTAAAGATTATTTAGCTAACTAGCATCTTGCACTGTCACTACACATTCTGGATAATAAAGTAATAAAAAAGTAAGCAGTACCAATAATGAACAAACCAGAAAATGATGTGTGACTTCACTACATTAATTACAGCACTATAGAGATATCCTAGCACCAATTAAAAGGGAAAGTTCATGTTAGTTTTCAGTTTTGCAAGACAAAAGGTCTTGTTGAATAAATGCGTGCAGTTCCTCTGTCAAACTTCCTGTGGTGAAGGGAAAGCAGTATGAGCCAGAACTGTGGCCAGCCTGATTTCACACATACATCTCAATTCCAGCATAGATTTGAAGTATGGAGTGGAGAGTCACATGCCACTATCTAGAATACATATCTAGAAAAAGTTGTACCAGAGGGATTTTTTTATATTTTCAGAATGACCTATTCTACTAAGCTGCACATTTTCCCCTGAAGCATTGTTTTAATAAATATTGCACAGTAATGGAATAACTTAAGGTCTCCAGGGAATGAAATAAAACTTGTCATCTTCTAAACTCTTCTAACCATGATTTACAGTTTCTGAAAGAGCACTGAGCATGGAGGAAAGGGATTTTTGCAAATGAAAGTATGTGTAGCGGTATCAAATAAAAAGAGCTTATTTGTGTTAGGCACAATTAACCATTGCACGCTTGTGGCTAGGCCTGCCTTAGGACTCTGGACGTGTAAATTGCTGAGAGTAAGGAGAAGAAGAAATAATGAAGCTAGTGTTAAATTGGAAAGGAGCTAGTTAGAAATCATAGGCTAGTACAAGGTTAGTCTTCCAGCCTCCTGGAGAACCCTGGTCCATATTCTGGAAGAGAAATACTGGATTGAGAGTCCTGTTTCTGTTCCTTTATTTATGTAAACAAATGGTGCAATCTTATTTCAGTTTTAATTGAGAAAAACAAAGCAAACCACAACCTATAACTACTACCAAATTAACTTTATCCTAAATCTCTTTTAGTGTATTTTACTTGAAAAGTTGAGTTGTAACCAAACCTAGTTGATGAGCCACAGGAGGCATGTAAGACTAGCTTCTAGCTGCACTTTCCTCAGAATATGTTTAAAACATGTCTGGAATATAGGTAATTTGCCTGTTCTGTGTGTTCTCAGTGGATCAAGGAAAATATCAGCAAATTGGTATTTTTAGCTCTGTTTTGGGTGTGAAGAGTGGTGAAGGACTGATATATTCAAATGGTGTGAGTATGTTAGATCCCTATCTGACTGTTACAAATTTTATTAGTGATATGTACTTGTTAATCCTACTCAGTTAAGTGGAGCAATATCACAGAGCATCACATTATAATTTAGATACCATGAGATTTTTTTCTTTAATAGACAAGAAGGGCAAAAGAGCAGAGTCGTGAACTTCAGTGTCATTAAAGAATAGAGTGAGATGCATTTGTATGGTTATCATGGAACAATTAGATTCAGAGTCTGTATCTCAATTTCCTGCTCTTTCATAATTACAGTGTGACATTCAGTTACAAATCCTTATTCATATTGGTATGGTCAACCATCATTTACTGAAAGAACCAGGACAGTAATTAAATTAGGCAGATTGCCTTTCTTCATTCCTTTGATTTTTTACATATATTGAGATGAAACATCATCTTTAATAATATCTGCAGGCAGAACATAAATGCAATAATAAACATTATGACAAATCAAAGCATACTGTCCTATTTAAAGCAATTCTACGCTTCTAGATGGCAAAGTTTAAGTAGGATGCAAAATGCTGCTTTTCTGTCCTGCTTTTGAAATTTACAAAGATCTGGACTGGATGTCTTGCTAAAATGAAAATGTGATGAGAACTTTAGAGGAGTGTAGCCTATCTTCTGAGTTCTGTGAGAGATTTAGGGAGTAAGAGAAACAGTTATGAGCTCACAATTATTTTGCAGGACAGCCATAACTCTTTTTATATAAAAAACAATTGCTCTTTCCATACAACTTCTGCAGTGATCCTACTTCAAGGTCAGACTGAAACTGTATGTGAGTTAGTGATGGCTTTTGACATTTTGAAATATTTTTCTCTGAGGTCATTGTAGCTTCACTCTTAGGTAAAGAAATAAATAGTAGTCTGATAGTTAAAACTTGGATCTATCTAGGTCTCCTGGGTTGAGCTGGGTTCTCTGATGGCGATTTCCAGCATTACCATGGGCTTGTCACTTAATTTAATTGTGGTACTGAAAGTGGTACTCCAGTAGGCAGGGGGGTTTGGCAGTGAAGTTTGAGAGATACTCATGATACCAATGGGATGGAGCTGCAGCGATAACTAGAGTCATTTCAGTCTTCAGAGGCCAATTATGTTCTGGTTTGTGCCTCTTCATATGTCATTCCAGGAAGGGGAGCAGACACTGCCATTGCTGTTGCTGGTGTGTCTGCTACTGTTACTGCTCCTGTGATTTTTTTATTTTCTTCTGCAGAAAAAATGCCAAAGCAAACTACAAATTTGTTTATATAACAGGAGGAAAAAATATTGCAAAAGCCTATCATACTAATCAACTAAAGCTTGGGCTCAAATATAAATTACTTTTTAAATATTTCTAAAATCCATCATTGCTGAAAGATTGGGTTAAATCTGCTGTAGTGTTTGAAAATATTAAGTGACTTTATTGTTGTATGTCTTTACCTGAATCTGTTGTGATGAGAGAGCTTGTTGTCACTTCTTTTGTCCCTGTGAATGTTCTGTCAAATACTTCATATTGTTTGGATTTTGTTGAATTTTATTTATGTTTTAACCTCCAACTTCCCTTGAGGGGGAAGGAATTCGCAAATAAATGCTGTGCAGGTAGTAAGCCCTGAGATTTATTGCAACTTAGGTTTGGGTTTAGAGGGAGGATCAATAGGTAAAAAATGCTTTGGAGGTTGGTTGGGGGTACAGGGTCTTCCTGAGAATGTTTTGTCCTCTTGGGGACTCCTAGAAAGAAGCCTTTGATTTTGGTTTGTATAGCCTAGCTCGTTTTCTGCAGTAAGGACATTGTTCACCTTTCTTTGCCAAGGGAACAATTTGAGATAAACTCTGAAAGGTAACCTTGAAGAAATTTTCTGGTTGTACCTTCTGTACTTAGGCTTATTTTAGGAATGTTCAATATGACCCTAAGTGAATAATGCCCAGCCATCTCCTTACCACATTCCAGTTCTCAAAATTCTTCCATGCAGCCCTTACTGTAGGGAACAGCTTTACAATGGAAGTTTGTCAAAGCTTTACAATGAAAGTTTGTCAAAGCAAAGTTTGCCTGCCGCTGCTTCAGTAGCTTTGTGAAAGGACAATGCATTCCTCGTGCCTACTGAGGGTAACATCAGTGTTAGAGGATTTGGGGCTCTTTTTCCCCCCTGTTTTCATAATGTTGTGATGTCTTTGGGAAATAGATTCTGTTTCCAGTTAAGATTAAAAGGAAAGTGTGGTTACAGTGGGAAATATTCTGAATGCACGTTTAAGAACAAGTGTTTGGTTTTTGGTTGCAGGGTGGGTAACATGTATATGCATGGATCTGCAAGTGGCAAGTCATGCACAAATTGTCATTACACCGAATCTGTGTGAATCTGTGGGTATCCCTAAATTGTCTTTCTTTTTTTTTTTTTTTTTTTTTTTTTTTTTTTTTTTTTTTTTTTTTTTTTACACAGCACTAAGCATTTATGAGTTTGATATTTAAGGAGTTGCTGAACCATGCACTAGGCTGTGAAAAGTTGGTTACTGGAGACACTGGCCCCATGCAGCATCCCTCAGCCCATGGTGCTGTGTGTGTGTGTGCTTAAAGTAGCCTTTGTATAAATGTTTGTACCTAAGGACTAGCCATGTACATAAATGTGAAACACACCTGACAGACCAAAGGCATTCCTCTGAGCTGTTTCAGTGTTCAAAATGCTTTAATTCCTTACATCCAGCTTTTGATAGTGGTGCTTATTTGTGACACAGTAACTGCTGAATCTGGCATGGTGAGAAATGAAACAGAAAATTGATGGTAAATAAGTGTAGTGCTCTTCGGTTGCAGGATGGATAATGTGCTCATTTTCACTTCTCTTTCTAAATATTTCCAGTCCTGCAAACACAGTTCACATATGTTTTAGGAAAAAAGGATTAAAGCAATGTCTTTGCAAAGGCTAAGGAAACCAGAGAAGGCCCTAGGGGCCTGAGAAACTGTTGTGGGGAAAAAAAAAAAAAAAAAGTTGGTAGTAAACTTCTTTTTATTATAATAGATTGATTTTGCCAACTGTCAAAAGCCCAGGCATCATGATTAACCTGTTGAAGATCTACCTGACAACCAATTTTTTTCTCAGAGAGGTTTTTCTTTATAAAAAAACCAATTTGCTATAAAAATATACTTATTTGGAGATTGAAAAGCAGGCAGTAGATAAAATGAAGGTACAGCTGTGTTATAATATTATTTTTGTGCTTTTTCCCAAAGCTGTTAATTTCACAGAAAATAGTTTTGACAAGTCTGTATTTCTAATACATTTTCTTTGTGAATAAGACACGAAATAACTTGATTTCTAAGGTTCAATTTCATTGTTTTCTTCCCTACTTAATCTTTAATTTGTTTGTCTCATTTGTCGATTTTTGCAGGATTGGGGGTTCAGGAAAAAGTACTCTTTATGCTTCTTACTGATGTGATGTACTTGCAAATTATGGGGTTTAAGCTAGAATGACATAAATACATTACTTAACCATCTTACTGTCAGCATGTGCTGGATTAAATGCAAATAGCTCCTGGTTCTGAGCATATTCAATCAAACCCCTCAGTTTGCAAATACAGCAGACTTGTATTCACAGATGGGCTGTGTGGAGTTACATGGAGAAACTGGTGGCTGTGTTTTTGAGCATCTGGAAGGGGTGGTTTTGGCTGTGGGACAAGGTTGACCAGGCGAAAGTCATTGCCTTGTACTGAATTTTTATGGGAACTCATCCTGTGATCCTTTGACACTGAGTTCACAAAGGTCATAAAGAGTAGGGGTAAATGGAAAGGGGAAAAGAAATGAATAGAGGTAAGAAGGAAAACTGGTATGGAAAAATTTCACTTTTAGCTTCTGGGAAAATAACATGCTTTGGAATGAAGTTTCTCTAAATTTGGTTCAGAATGATATATGACAAGCAGCTTAAAAGAATTTTTCAAACTCTCCCAGCTTTCCAATACCAGCAGAAGTATTATTCTGTCCCTCTCTTGTGAAAAGAAATCAAGAGGTTGAAAGAAACCCAGGTAATTTGTGTTCTGCAGGCTGTGGGGTTCATGAGCAGAGGTTGTCTGTAACACATGTGTTCCTCCTGCATGTGCTGCTCGCCCTCATCCCCGCAGCAAACACAGAGGAAGGAGTGATGGAGACCTGTGTTAGGTGGTACATCTAGTTTCACAGCAGCCTGCACTCTTGCCTCATCTGCAAGAGAAGCTCCTGAGGATTTCTTCCCCTGGAATAATGAGCTGTTGAATCAGCTCAGTGGTGTGCACTAGATGGGTTGCAAAGGATATGCAGCAAGGCGAGAGGAGGTGACAGAAAACACTGCACTTCCTTTCAGTGGGAGAATTTATATTTCCTATATTTTCAAGTTGTAGGTAAAGAAAGATACTTCTAGTTGTGTCACTTTCTTAACTAGAAGTGAGGTTATTTTGCTTCCCCTTCAACAGTCACATTTAGCACATATTTTCTCCTCTTACCTGCCAAGCTTTCTGTAGTTTCCTGAAATATGTAGGAGCCTATGTTACCTTAGATGGCATTCGGATTTATTATGATTACAGATTTATAAAATCAGCTACTACTTCTGCAAATTCAGCTCATTTTGGAGTTGTCATGCAAAAAACCACCATTACTTTGTCATCTTTAGTCCTTGACCTAATTCTGTTTGCTTTCTATTAAAGAAATGTGGCTTGATGGGCTTCTTTCTACTGTGCATTCTTGTTCACAGCTCATATTGAGGTGTGAGATGCAGACAGCCTGTATATTTTCGACCTTTGATTAGTTCTTGATTTCAGTTAAGTTTATTCAGGTAACAGTAATATTTGAAACTGTAGGTCAAAGATGGTAAGTCTTGCTTGCTTTCAGGCTTAGAAGTCTGGACAGCTGAGATGAGTTTGACAGGTTTTTACAGCTATAATGATGAAGAATTCTGTCTCCCAGTAGACTGTTTTGTTTCTTATGTTGTAGAATGGAATCACCATGATTATTTAATAATTCTAGTTGTATTTATAAATTACAGTTTAGGCATTCTGGAGTCATCAGAAGTCCTTGGAGATTAGAATACTTTCTAATTATGTGTAGGAATAAATTGTTCCTATACTTTCTGCTGCAAAAATTTAATTGAAATTTTGGTATCTGATCAGTGCTTAGGTCACTGCATTTACTATTCTGTTCAACTTCTTATCTGTATGAAGGATGATTCAGCATGTTTTACATTTACCACTTAGCCCTTTGATCTAGCCTTTTAGAGTTCATTATAGATTCAAATTTATTCTATGTCCTCACTCATTTGTATAAATGCATGTTCACTACTTTTGGGGAAAAACATTACTGGTGTATCAATGATTACTAGAAAAAACATGTTTTTCCTTTGGGAAACAGGAATTTTTTGGTGCTTCAAGAATTTGCTGTGAGAACATCTCAGTGGAGAATTAAGAATATATTTAGCCTAAGGCCCATAACTACCTCCCCTGAAGTCAGGGGGATTGTACACTTCAGATTTAAGCTCATTCATAGGTGACCTCAGTGCTTAGAGCCTGAACTTGTTACATCCAGTGCCTCCTGTGAGACTGATTTTTTTATAGCTACTCAGTTTCTGTAATTTGCCTTAAATACAATTGTGCTGTGGCTAAAAGTATATGTGAGTACAGTATTGCTAACATATGGTAAAAGACTGAACTGCATAGGAATGCATAGCTAATGTATGGACTGATTTATTAGCAATAGCAGCATAGTTTAGAGGAACAAAAGGTTGTATTGTGGGTAATGATTATTTTTCCGAAAAACAAATTTGGGCATGACATCTCTGTTTAATTTCATGTGTTTTCCAAGAATGGATATTGAAAGGAGGAGATTTGAAGATAATACAAAATTTTTATTTATGTTGCAAGGAAAATTAGAATTGGTAGCAAAGCACAGTGTGCTTATTTAAATTAAAACTATCTTTTTGAGGAAAAAAAGGCCTTCAGAAAATACTCCTCCCTAGTGAATTTTAGTCCATAAAAATTGCTGTTTTCTCAAAACAATGAGGACATAATATCTGACTATTTCTTGATCATCCAAGCAGTGTAGAAATAGGTAGTAAGAAGGTTTCATTTCCAAAGAAAATTTTTATTAAGCAGATTTTTTTTTTTATAACACTTGGTACACTCAGTAGTCTGATCAGACCTTGGAAGCAATTATGAGGGGTAGAAAGGAAACCCACAGCAAAAATAACTTATTCAAGGTTCATTTAGATGAGGTTAATTTAAAATCTCAGCATGCCTTTTAACCTGCTAGACTCCTGTTCAGAAGTGATGTGAGACTGGTTCTTTAATATAAAGCAGAAAGAGATTAGAAGCTGATTAGGTCCTTTGCTATCTCTGATCTTAAATAAATTAATTTTGTTTCTCTTACATAAATATAGTGCCTGGATATTTGGCATCTATCAGAAGAAATGACTGAGGGGGCTATATTACTTATTGTTGTAAGTAATTTCCAGTGTCACCCTAGCAAGTTGAATTGTCTGGGTCTAACTTTGTCTTTCCTGGCAGCCTTGATCACATATGTAGGTTCCTAAATAACTGAAGGAATAAAAAAAAAAAAAATTAAATCTGAAGAGGGGATTCTTAATGAGAATATTTGATTTTCTTACCTGACCAAGACCATAATCTCACAGTTTCATTTCTGATTTTTGTATCTTGAGCATGTATTTTTGAATAGACTTTCCCAATAGGTGACTAAAAGTGCTTTCTTCTCTTCCACACAAGATTTTTTGAGCACAGGATATTTATAGGCTTTCCCATCTCTGACATGATCTAATACTAACATCCACAATAGCCCCACTGGGAAAAATTAGTCAAAACCCAGTGAAAGACTCAGAGGTTATTTTGTAAGAGCTTGTGTGTTGTGGAATCAAATCACAATTTCGGGAAAAGCAGTTTTGTCTTAACAAGCAGAGGCTAAATCTACTGTGTTTTAATGGCATCTTAGCTCCTACCTGAGTATGCAGTCTGTGCCATTAAGTGATTTAACCTCTACTCCTTACCCTGCTGTTTAGGTACCAGGTAATCAAATAATTCATGGGGGTGTCATGCACTGATTAAAGTGGTTTTATGGAGTTGCGGAGCACTGACAGTTCAAGTATCAGATGTTAGGATTTGATAAAAATCAGAATGCTGTCCATACTTTCTTTACCTGATGCAGTGTGTGCATGCAGTAAGTGTGCAGTAAGCATTTCTGCATACATATATGCATGGATGCAGAAATAAAGGAGGTTAGGTACAGACTGCTTACAGGAAGGAGTTGGTCTATGAAGCCATTGTTCTTTAGGTTGTTAATAATGTGGTGAGCTGTAATTTTTCATGTGCTGGTACAGCTTTTTGTACTTGGCAGAACTTGGCCTTCTGCACTTAAATGATCTCAGTAGTTTTGGTGGGTTTTTTTTGTTTGTTTTTTTTTTTTTTCTTCTTCTATCTTGTTATTATATGCATTCTGTGCAGTATAGCTAACCAGATTGCAAGAATAAGCTGATAACTTTTCCTGCCTTTTAGTGTACCCCAAAGTATTTTAAAAATAATAGCCAGTGTGCTGTCTGAGCAGAGGATAGGATTTAGAAACATTTATCTGTTTGTTTGGGGCTTTTTTTTCAGTCTTTTACCGTAGGATTTAATGTAGTAGCTTAAAAAGTTGTAATTGTATTTACCATAGCAAGTACTATAATGAGTGTTATACTGTATTTATTGTATGGCTTTGGACTGTTTTCTGTGATGTTTTTTCAAACCCTTTTCCTAAACTGGTGCTAATTCTGACAAATTACCATGTACTGGCTGCAAAGATTTAAGTGTGTTTGTGTGAGGTAACATTAGAGAAACAAGACTTCTTGCATGCTGAAAATACTTAAAATTCCTTGTTTATTTTTCTTAATTCTTGAGGTGGCAGCCAAGCAATGCTGCTGAGTCATTGCTGGTTTATTACTTCCACGGTTTGTCACTTGAAAGTGGAAAGAAGCTGTCACCTATTGTGGAGGTGACACAGCAGATGCTATAAAAAGGGAATTCTCATGGATAGTGTGAGAGTTACGTAGAGTTTCCAATGAACCTTGAATTTCAGCCATCCTCAAGGTGCAATTTTGGTCTTTCTGTTAATGTAGCAAATGAGTTTTTGGTTGTGATCTAGGGACTTCTTCATGCCCTGTAGCACTTTCTCAGTATTTAGGGAATAGTTTGGAAGGGAACATAATATTCAATATGTTATTTATGTTAGATGATTTTTTTTCAGCATTTTTGGTAAAAAAAGCATTGCTAAGGTAGTGATAAACTTTTAGATGCATATTGGCTTTGAGAACAGCAACAAATGTTTTCTGTAGTCCCTATAATTTTATAAACAGATTTACTTTAAAGAAATGTTTGTGTTAGGAACATGATTTCAGTTTCCAAAGAGTGCAGAACTTTGCTTTGATTTTGAAAGTAATCCTAGCAGACTGGTTAGTAAAGATGTAATTTTGCTCCATTTAAAAAATGTAAACTGTCTTGATTCTGTTGTTGTTTCAGACTGTCTTCCTTGGTGTTTTATGATGTTAGAGTTGGTTCAGCTCTAATGGAACTGGGGAGGATGAAGGATAACCTGAATTTCACAGACTCTTGTAGGCTTGCTAGTTTCCTTAGACACGTAGTGTGTTTTAAACACTAAAACAAACAGATGTAGAAGATGTGAAGATGGATTGAATCAAGGACCATCATTTTAAATAGGTGACTGTTGAGTCAGATGAAAGAATTTACTACAGTGACTTTGGAGGGAGTGACATTTGAGCCATGATCCTCTTCTCATTTGCACCCAGTAGGGAACTGTCTGGTAACGTGAGAGCTCGTGTATCTTTCACATAATTCAGAGGGGTTCTAACAGTGTAGCTAACACTCAAGGGCATTGTGCAGATTTGTGCATTCTCTGCAGAACCTCTAGTCCAGAAGTCAATAATTAGGCTGTCACAAAAATGTTGCAGTTCCCGTTGTTTGATTTCTGGGTTTTGAGAAGGAAAAAAGGAAAGAGTCAGAAGGGGAGAAATATTTTTCTTTTTAATTTTGATCATTTTTTTAAAATAAACTGTGTACAAGTAAAGACTCTGTAAACATTAACAAAGAATGAATATATTTTAAAATTAGTTTTACTTGAAAAATAACCTAAATTAAACCATTACTAACTTTCCACTTATTGTTAGTATTTTGTATACTGAACAGCTTTTTTTAGGGTATGTTTTATGGCCTTCCCAGAAACTTTAACTGAATTACAGACGTATTGTGGGCAAGCAAAAATAAATCATATAGTTTACAGGAAAAGTGTGTAGACTCACTTCAGGAAATTTGAGATTGCTTCTATCTGTGACACAGGTTCTTGTATAATTCTCTACAAGATACTCTGCTCATCAGTGTGTATCTCTCACATTAGGTTCCTTTTGGGCTGCATTCTTTTTTCCATAGGTGTTTATATACTGTGATTCCAAGTGCTATAATGTATCCTGCAATTTAATACCTTGCAGTTAGTGTTTTGCAAATAAGATTTGGATACCAACTGGATTGTTTGAGGAATTTCTTGTTACGCCTTCTTTTGCTGTAATTTTGCAAGTGATGTTTACTCTTAACAAAAGAGAAAGTAAATAGCTTTCAAATTGACAGTGATGAAACCAAATGCTCCACAGGGAGCTTGGTGTCTTGATTGGCAGTGAATAGAAGCAAACAGGAGATTCTGATCTGGAGTATCAGGAATGAGGAGCATCAAGTGCTGCATCCTCAGGCTGTGGTAACGAGTCTGTACTGAGGAAGGGGCTGGTCTGAGGGCTCCAGTGCTCTGTGCTGTCTTTCCAGATCTGTAAGTGTGCTCTCTTCATACATATCCTCCCAACATGTGAAGTGTATTTCGTTCACAAGTATGTTTTCTGTACATGCATCCATATTTTAGCAGAAGCTCTACATCCTGAAGAATCGTGAAACATTTTTTTTCAAAATAACGTTTTGAATTACATTGCAATCAATATTAATGGGTTATATCACTAATTGTATTCTTGGTTTAAAACCCGTTTTGGAAAACAAACTACAGCGAGGCAAAAATACTGCAAACCACCTGAGCCATTTTTGTAAAGTACACTTACCTACCAGTATGCTCCATACCAAATCATAGGTGGGATTGTTTTGTGACTTGCTGGATCCTGTGGTTGTAAGACTTTCTCTGTACTGTTTTCTGGTATCTACTAGTATTGTGAGTTTAGGTGCTTCTACTGTAGAACTTACTAATTATGATATTGCTAACATCTGTTTGTTTGCAGAAGTGGAGAAATGCTTTCTTTCAAAATGAGAAGAAAATACTGAAATTTTGAAAGAACACATAATTGACCATCCTTACTTGTGTGAAAATATTTTGACATCTTTCACCCAGCCAACGAACACAGATTTCATGAGCCAATATGAATCACTTCAGGAAAAAAACCAAGTAGTGTTTGGCTAATGTTAATGAACTAAGCATCTGTCTTTCTACACTGTAACTGTGAAAAGGCACAGTATCATCTCGCACAGTATTGGGGCAAGTGCTCATGTCAAAGAAACAACCCATCCCCAAGACACAGGTGTTTCCTGGTCTTCCAGTGGTTTCACATCTAAATGCTGGTCAGGCCTAATGCAGTGCATATTGTGATGGGGAGGTTGCTGCCTGGAATGCCACGCCTGAAAAATGAGCAGTTAAATGAAGTCATATCAATTTACAGGCAAATTGCCTGGTAATTGTTTTTATAAGTTTCAAATGTTATTACTCAACAGAAATCATTGGCAGAATGGTATAGCTTTATACATAATTCAGCATCATGGGCAGATCATTTTAATGCATTATTCACTTCAAGGAGGTCTTAGTTTCCTCAGTGTGCCATGGACTTTAGTCAGGAAAGCTGAAGTTCAAAGTACCTACTAAATGTTTTTGAGCCTCTGGTTGAAGAATCAAATGTGTTTGTTTAAAATATAAACCAATTATTCTTGAATTATACTGATCACCATGGTAACCTACATCCCTTGTATTTTGTATGATATAATTTAAAGTCGCTTAGCTGGAAGAAATAAGTGGTGTCAATTACTGATACATGAATGTATCCTAATTATATTAATGTGAAACATTTTTGTAGGATGAATATTTCTTCATGCATTGGAGTTTCATGTCATTGTCATAATTAGTGTCAGAATTTATGCAAACTGGAATTCTGAGAGAGGTTTGTGTTAATTGTGGTTTGTTTGCTTTTGTTTGTTGGTTTTGTTTGGATTTTTGTTTTGTTTTTTGGGTTTTTTGTGGGTTTTTTTGTTGTTTTTTTTTCTTTTCCTTTTTTTTTTTTCCTTCCCATGTCACTCTTACATCATATGTTATATTCATCACTTTTTAATTATTTCAGTTGGTTACTTTTGCTTGCAAATACAACTGGACTGTATTTGAGAAGTACCAGATGCCTGTTAGGTTCTGCTTTAAAGCTGTAGTCACATAGATACAGATGTGTATCTATAGAATGTAACCTCTATTATTTGTCTTTTATTTATTTTCCTGGCAGAACATTATTGATGTGATCTTGTTAAGAGTCTTGAAGTTTCTGGGAAAGTTTCCTTGATCCTGATATTTAATGGATTTTTGGTCATATACTTGATTAATCAAACTGTTGCTTATTTGTTTAATTAATTAAATGCAGTGATGTTTGAAGGCTCAAAAAGCAATGAAGTAAACAGTCTATAATTGACTGAAATGGGAATTCTGTTTGGAGAGCTGCTGGAGAATCAAGTTCACTGTTTAATCTTAAAATGCAGAACACTTTTGTTTATGTATGCAGCTCCTGTTCATTATGCTGAAATTGAGCTGAAAATTGTTTTCTTTTGCTGCCATTAATTTTAGTTTTTAAATTCAAAGCAAATTAAGTTGCTAACTTCAGCAGCTATTGAGATGACTTCCTAAATATGAGATAAACTCAGTCTCCAGCTATGTCTAACAAGCCTCATTTTGCTGGGTTGTTTCCAAATACCTGCAGTGAAAGCCAATGTATTTGAAAAAGAATTTGTCATTATTGCTCCAGCTAGTATAAACTGTCCATTGCCAACAGTAGTCAAATAACCCTCAAGCTTTACTGTTGAAATGTTACATGCCAGTTTTTACCTCTTTCATTGCAAATCACTTCACCAGCAGCATTCAGATCACCTTAGCAGAGTTGGATAGCACAGAAGTTACAGATGGGAAGAGCTAATTACCTCATCTGGTGCCTTTGTTTTTGTTGGTTTTTGTTTTTCTTCTTTTTTTTCCCTGCCAGTACTGGATTTTCACTACAGTGTGGTTCCTTTCAGCTTTTCGTTATCTAAGTTATGAAACTGCAGCCAGTTGCTTTGAGAGTTTCTGTATTTTGGCATTTTTCTTATTTTGATTTTATCTAGCATTAACAGATCTGAATGATGTGCTAATCAACTGATGGCTTAAACCTCTTTGTAGAAGAGATTGAGTTCAGTCTCTTAATATACACAGAGCTAAAAATACAAGCAGTTACCGCATTATGTTTGTTTTCATTCATAATCTCCATGAAACAATATGATTTCTTCATTGTGGTGAGGAAAATGCCCAGGTAAATACCATCTTGTTCAGTAAGTAAGCTTCTGTTGCATATTCTTACTCTAATCTGCTCACTTTCTGACAATACTGAATATCTAGACTTGTACATTGTATCTGATCTTTTAAATCATTACTGGAGGAAAGACTAAAAAAAGGAAGAAGTTAACTACTTTTCTCTTTGTGGTCCTAATCAACAGGTTTTTCAATCAACAGAACTGTGAGCTGCTTTTGATTTTTATTAGCAATGGCTCATTAGCCTAACAAGAAACCCAGAGGCTATGTTAAGCATTCTGATGTTGCCATGAGGGAAAAGAAAAGGTTATGGTAATAAATGGAGCATATTTGGTCTGGAATCGTTTTGAGAATAAATGTAGGGCCTTGTGAGACTCTCCCGTACAGAGTCATGCTGGGATGATGTTTTCAGTGAATACATACACCAGTCCCCAAAATAATATAAATATTCTTGTGTCTAAAACTCTTAAAGAAGGTGAATGGTTTCACTTTGGTCAGGTAAATTACACTTGAACTTTCAGATTCACACTTCATCTCTGTGTTTGACCATCCATGAATGCCAAGGTGCCTAAATGTGAGCTTGAATAGTACCAATTTCAGTAGATTGATTTTGGTTCTCATGTCACTCTTAAAAGGTAACTTGTTCTTCTCACCTTGGGTGTCATTAAATGAAGTGTATTTCCCAAAGTGTTCCATGTTTACATGGAAAACAAATAACAACAGAACTCAGTTCAGTTCTCAGTTTCTTCATCTGAGGGTTGGAGAAGAGCTTAGACTCCTGCATATGCCACGACTGAGGAGATCCTGGAAGAGTGTAATAAAGGTAGTAAGCACTCTACCAGGGTTAAAGGTGAAGATGTGCAGGGATGTCAGGATCACACATTCCTCAGCAGAAACCCAGTAAGCTCTTCAATGATACTCTCAGGCAGATGGTGTGATTTGTAGTGTTGCCCTTTGCAGGGCCAGGAGTTTGACTTGATAATCCTTGTCAGTCCCTTCCAACAAAGGATATTCTGTGAAATGATTTTTGTTTCTTTGCCATAATCCTTATCATCTTCTGTTTGGTGTCAGTTGCTCTGAATGAATACAACTGCTATGAAATAAATAATAAAATAATGATATTTTGAAATAAGAAAGAACTCCCTCTGTTATACATGTTTCTCTTTGTATAATCTTTGTTGTAAAAGAGAATTTGGATGCTGCTGAAGGATTTGTATTGCCAACTAGAGTGTGAAAAAAGCTAAATTTTAGCAATCAAGTAAGATTCCTTTCAGATTATCCAGAGCAAGAGAGTTGTAGCTGTTAACTGCTTATGCAAAGATTTTAGTGACAGAAGACTAAAGTTTTAGTCTACTTTCTGAGGCTCTATCATGCTGCTGTGTATGATAAATTGTACCAGCCAGAATATTCATTTAGAAACTGGAGAAGCATAACTGCTGTCATAAATGGACATACAGTTACCTTGGTGTAACAGTGCCTCACTGCTTTATTTTAAATTAACTATTGCTTCTGTTGTTGCAGCTCTTTTTCATATACAAGTGTCAGCACGGTTTTATCCTTTACTCCTTAGCAAAATAGGTTGCGACACCTTTTAATAAACTGCCTGAACAGCACAGTGTGGGTTGATTTTTGTGGTGTTCAGGTCTCCAGAGTCACTGAATTTGAACTGTAACAGCAGCCTCAACCATCTAAGACTCTCTGGTAGTCTCTGAAAACTTCAGAGTAGCTGGAAAATGAGTGATGTATCTCTACTATGTGCAGCATAAATAGTGTTATGACAGTGTTCAGTTGTTTGAGTGAGGACTCAATAGAGCCTCAGAGGCATTGAGGGAAGAGCTCTGGGGGTGTGTGGTCAGCTGCAGGTAGCTGGTTCTGTCGTGCCTATCTCCGTGAGGTGTCTTAATGCACTTTGTTACAGTGCCTTGAATTGGCAGGACGAGTGCGGAGGACGCCAGTCTAATTGAGAGGAGGAAGAAAGTCTCTGAACACTTTCATCTGTGACTGTGTCTGTCAGAGAACATGAAAGACTATTCCTGTGGTACTTAATTAAGCCTTGAGTCTTTGTAATGAAAACAGCAAACAATTAATTAATGATTAAAAGTAACTGTGCGTCCTTTGTGTAGTGATTTATGTACATAATTAATGCGGTAGCATTTTAAGGTGTTAGCTGTCCTTTACAGAGCTGTGTAATAAATGGTGGCTTCAGAGGGTGTTACTTAAGATTCAAATTAACATTTGCTCCAAAAAATTCTCAGTGCTAAGAGGATAACTAGAAGCAGAGTAGGCCCCCCTGCCAATTTTCTGTGTGTGAAGAGACATCAGTCTTGCACAGGGACTACTTTATTGTTCATACCTGCTCTAACTGGCTAGACAGGCTCTTGCTGTTTCTAGGAAGATGATTTAAACTGCTTTGTGTTCCTAGGCTACCAAAATGACTGATTAGACAGCCCTGTTGAACTATAGATATGGGTACTGGTGGACTGTTGAAATCAGACTGAAGTCCAGCATCCAAAGAGAGTGAGGTGTTGTATTTTGTAATTGTTAAGCCTTTTGGATCTATTAAAGCTTGGTTCAGTTAAGCCCTACAACATCAGCAAAGCAACAGGCACACCTGTGCTAAAAAAGTTGTGTTTTAGTTTTACTTTTGCACGTCAAAAGTAAAACTTTTTTTTTGATTTTGCTGGACCAAATGGGAGGTTGAAATTCAGAAAACATATGCACATTACATTGATCTACCCACAGGAGTTTTGCTGTATTGGTGATGGATTTAGGAATGATGGCCATTTTCTGTTGTGTCCAGCCTCTTCATCTGCACTCCAGTTTTGTCTGAAGAAGGTTGTTTCAAGGTTCACTCTAAATGCACGTTCAGTTTAACTGTGATACCTTGCATGCTTAACTACCTTTACAAATCCTTGAGCTTAAAATAGTATCTCAAAACAGTGCACTACTGTGCAAAAGAATATACTTTTATGCTCCTGAAAATACAGTTTCAACTCCAAGCATTGATTGGAAAATGAAGGTCTAAGGGAAAGCTGTGATTCAGTGGCTGTAAAATGCTTAAATTGAATATATGAATTTAGGAAGAAGCAATTCACTGGCTATAAAATGCTTGAAATATCAGAATTAAGGCCACAAGGAAAAGTTTCTGTAGAAGTCAGCTTTGGTAGAAATTGGTAATTTATAATTATTCTATTTCTCACTCTACCTATGATTGTAGTCTAGCTACATTTGGGGTAATAAGGAGTTAGATATAAATAATTCAATAAAGAGGTGATAATTCATTTAATAAAAATTGATTTGTAAGTACAGGGAATTCCTATATATAGAAATTATAATAAAAAGGCCAGAATAACATGGTAACCTGGGAGTATCTGTCCTGGATTAGAACTATGTCTGTTCTCATTCATTCTCTTGTCTTTACCTGTGAGACCTTAGCAAGAGAGAAGAGAAACTCGTCTTTTTGTAGAAAGTATCTTGCAGAACTTAATATATTTCTATTATAATATGGCATATGCTCAAAACTTCTTGTACTCAAAACCTCAAGGAAGATAACAGCACAAAAATGCCAGTTTCATGTCTTGTATAACTTTCTGTACCCTAACAGTATTCTTAAGCATTAGGGAAAACTTGTTTCTCTTGATTTTCTGATATATGGCAGAATGTGGAGAAATAGTATTTTATCCTTTGGCATCCTCATCCCCACTTCCCCTCTAAGCCTTCCATCAAAATTGCTCTTCCTGTCTATCTGATGCCAGTGATTTCCAAAATGTGTTGATGGGACAGTTTGTGGTCCTGAGCTGTGACCTCAGACACAGAGTGTGTTGTAGGTAGGATAATTCTGATAGTGTTTATTTGTTTATGTGTCAGTAAATTTAATCTTTACCTGCATCTTTTAAAATTATTTAAAAATCTTTTATGACACTGATAATTTCAGCAGTAATTAGCAACCTGGTAACAAGGTAATTGCATCTATGGAGGCTGTGTTTTCTAAGTAAATGTTTTAGCAGTCTGCCTAACAAGCCACACCAATGAAAACAAAAAGCAAAAAGAATATTTCATCTAGAGCAATTACTGATTTACTCCTATCACTGTAAAATCAACAGAAGTTACTGAGAATTTGAATGGTAGTCCCTCTCTATCTAATACCTAATTAATGAAGGTTAATAGGATTCTTAAACAGCAAATCCTTCTATAAAGTGTACCTCTGTTACTGTTCCCATTAAATATCAGGGTCAGGGTCTTGCTTATTCCTTTGCATAAAACCTCCCTGTGGGGTATTTTTACAGTGTAAGGTACATGGTCCATGCACTCTGTATCAGGGAGGTGGTGGTCTGTATCTGAAGTCCATAAGAAATTAAGGCACTGGAAAGATTTGAAAAGCAATTTTAATTTCAGGCGTGATCATGGTTTTTTTTCTTAGTGAACCAAAGTGCTTTTTGGCATTAGCAGTAACTTTGCTGATCAGGTGCTCTGTCAACATGGAAATCTCAGAGGGTAGGGCTCTAATCTACCACTTGGAACCTTCTTCCTTCCCAAAGCATCATTGCAGCATCTGGTGGGGCCTGTGATCCCTTTCAGTCCTCCTTGGCTTCTGGGATTCCTGCTGGGATAAGTCTGGAGCAGTACAGTGCTGCACCAGGAATGTATCTGGTAGTGTTGAAATCCCTAAAGTAGAGCATTTTTTTGTTTTTTGGTTTTTTTTTTTGTTTTTTTTTTTTGTTTGTTTGTTTTGTGGTTTTTTGTGTGAGTAAACTGACACTTCTGAGTTTCTGTGCGAGTATCTGAATAAATGCACTATTTTTAAAAAAAGGAAAAAAGTACTCTGTTTCTGACAGTAAAGGTGATACTTGTTTGGTATTAAGCCCTTAAGAAAATGAAAGGACTTTTTTAAATTGACTAGCCTTATATTGACTAGCAAGTAGGGTGGGTTAAAGGTTTTTTGCTTTTCCTTTCATTGGTTCTGCAAGCGAAAACTGTTCTGTCGAGATTTCAAGCTGGTGCCTGGAAGGTAGTACTAATGCAGAAGTTTCTTGAGTTGTGGTTAGTTGAGACATCTACTGTGGAGCCTATCAAGGGAATCCTCTCTCTTTTACATTGGTTCATAATTTCTTGCAGTTTTATTTACTTGTTTAGAAGATATTGTGTAAGTATCAGTGTATGTCACCCAAAAATTCCAACAAGATGGCAGCGTTTTTCTGTCTTTCAAGGACATGTCATTGGGGATATACCTGTGTATGACTGAGTGCCCTCCAGATGCTTGTGACCAGATTGCTTTTAGCAGTAGTAATTTCTTGGCCCACACACTTGTGAATTTTCATTGTCCTGTGAGAAAGTATAAAACCCCAAAGGGTTGTTGCTTCCCTTGCTTCTAGTGTGTCACCAAGGCAGAACCTGGAGATTGCGTAAATACATTTCTCTATTTTAATTAATTGCTAAATTTCAATTTGGTTTTGATGAGTTAATTTAGAAATATTTCTTCATTCTCTTTATATTCTTGGCAAGTTAGATATTCCACAACCGAGGAAGAGCAAACACAGCTCAGTGTGTGTTGTAGTTGACTGTACAGTCTCTATACATCAGCAGGATCTCGTGGATGCTTAAGTGCCACAGCAGGTTCCACATCTTTGTGTTACATTCTTTAATTGAGGTGTGGCAAACTCCTACTGAGAACATTACCTGTATCCTGGACTTTGCATAAGGTTTTACTTTTGATGCACTCTGTATACACATTTTCACTGCGTTTTTTTCTTTTTATTGAGAGGCATTAACTGGGTGATTTTAACATAAGCCTGTTTCTGCACAAAGAATACTGAAGTAGAGATTGTATCTTAACTCACAGTTCCGTTCTGGTTTGCTAACTCCTTCTGGTTTACTAACAATTCTCTTGTGCTCAACTTGAATACAAGGTACTTCCTCTGTGTACTTCAGGACTATGCCAACATCAGAAAAAACATGAAGAGTAATGAAAGAGTGACCCCCATAACTGGTAGAAACTTCCTGCCCCCTAAGTTTTAGCTGCTAACTCAGACAGCAAGCTGAGGGCTGTTAGTTCTGGCTGATGGAGCCAGAAATCCTAACTTCTACCATCCTGAAAAGACACCACTTGTTGGCTGTTTTTTTTACTAATGGAATAGTTTAAATTAGTTATCTAAGAAGGAAAGTTTCATGTATCCCACAGTAAATATGTGTCTTTGAGATCTCCATGGTCCCACAGTCATCATGACTCCTCTCTAACTCAGTTTTCAGTCTTTAGCTACTTGTTACATCTTTGACTTGCATTGAGGGTTTGAGGAATGCTGGTCCTTCTGTCATTCTTGACCTTGCTTGGGGGCTGGGGAGCTACATATATCCTCTGTGAAGCTGCAATGAACCACACCTTACTGTGTAACCTTCACTTGCTGCTGTATCAGAGGGAACTGTGGTTCTGTAAAGTAATCACTCCTTTCTTTCATGTTTATGTTCTGACATCATTAATACTGACAGTACAGCTCTGGGAATCATTTGCTAGTTAGATTGAACAGTCTTTCTGCTGTCTCAGCATTGACAGGTTGCAAAATGTTTAATGTATTACTTCATATTACAAACACATTTCAGTAACAAATCCATTAGCAGATCTAAAAATCAAAATAGATGCTCAGAATTCAGAAGTAGGATCAATCTAAAATTTTAATGTATTGCTCTTTCTTAGCATTTTCATCTGTGGGTAGCAGTTCTGTACATAATGATTGCCATCCACAGTGCTGGAACAGTCGTACAGAGGCAGGGAAATGTAGTCAAATGAAACCTTGGTCAAGTGTTTAATCCCAGGGGATTGCAGGTGTTTCATAACAGTATTTTATGCTTTATGTTGTTAGACTAGGCAGTACCTCTGATGCCAAAGCCAGTAAAGAGATAGTGAATATATGAAGAAAAAGTAAAAGCATACAGTGAGAAATCTTTGCTCAGTAGGAAACGTGTTGCCCGCTTTTTAGATCTAAATGGGTGCTTTAGCACATTTTATGCATGGATTCTCACATCAGAGTACAGGAATTACTCTTTCAAATGCAATAAAGATAATTTAGATAGCTGATTTCCCAGCTTTTTCATTCTGTTGAGTGTATAAAGCATTCTATCTAGTTCAAATGCCACTGGTGGATAGAAATTAGTGATATAGGACAATTATAAGAGGTGTTTTTAAGGAAGATGATGTATTAAGTGTGTTTCCTTCACCTTTTGGATATTTATATTTTGAATGTTTTTGTAGATTAACTGCTGTTCATAACATTTCTATTTAAGATTTTATCTGAAGTGAAGTTTTATTTTGATTAATACATATGATATTTAAAATATTGGGTGACTTCCAAATAATTCTTGTTTTTAAATTTGAGGGCTTCCAGCAAATGTCAAGTGTTAATCTTAGGCCTGCTCTTAAATTCTAATCAGCTAAGAGCATAATTGTTCAGTAGAGAGTGAAGTAAATTACCTTCTTACACACAGTGGCTTACAGAACTAGTGGGAAGGAAGTTCCAGAATTGGTGGCCATGTGCTCCAAAATGCAAGGAAATGCTCTGCATACTGAAGATCCCATTAGTCACCCTCCCTTTGAAGAGACAAGGGTAACCTTTGCGCCCTGGTGTCTGAAGTATTCTTGAAATTAGTGGGACTCCTTCCAGTGAGTGCCAGGATTTTAAATTACGTCGTACAGGGGATGGCTGTTGACATTTGGATGAGAATGGAGCAGTGTTGTTAAGTGCTCTACATTTTGGAAACTTTGGAGCCAATTTGTTCTGATTCTCTCTGTAGGTTACAACTTTTCTAGAGCCTGGCTCTTTGGGCATGTGCTGCTTCTGTGTGCAATCCTTTAGGAGCAAGCTGCATACATATGCAGTAAAGGGGAGTATTGTCCCTTGAAAGCAGGAGGTGAAGGCTGGTGGATATAGCTGAGTTTATATAAGGCCAAATCCCCTGATACGCAGTTGTGGGCAAAAGATAACTCTGGAATCACTATGAATTAGACAAAAAGTGGTTTATCTTAATTTTTTGGTACTTCTAGAAATCTGGTCCACTTGCACTTTGCTAACTTTCAGCAGGATCTGTTGTACTTGACTGGTTCCTCGGATGCCTCTGGCATGACATCTGAAGTAAAGATCAAAGATTTCCCAAGGGGAAGTGGAACGTGGGACTGTGAATGTGTTCTCACTATTTAAATAGTCATTAGGCCAGATTTTGCTGGATTCACAGATGCCCAACCAGTCTTCCATATTCATGAACACTCTTCATCTGCTTTGACAAATGGTGCAATTTGAGAATTGAGCTTTCATCTTTTTGCTCTGGATTCACCAACCTCTGAATTTCTGAACCCAGTTCACCTTGGGTTCAGAAATTCAGAGGTTGGTGAATCCAGAGAAAGCTCCAGGTGAATCTGGCCATTTAATTTTTATCTTCAGCTGGAGTGTTATTCAGTGAAAATCAGTAATGTAGATTTTACTCCTATTTTCTGTACATCTTCTGCTGGTTTAGAACATAATGGCCTTTTCTGTGGGACAGGTTTTTGAGCTACCTTTCTGCCAGCTTTTACAGAATTTCCCAGTATCCTCTTCTGTATTAATAAAATTTAGAGCTTAGTTTATCATGTGATGGAGAGCAGGAGGAAAAACATGTAGTTCTCTGCTGTTCAGGGAGATGAGGCAAAAAGATTTAGTGCAGGTTCTAAATCATGTTTTGAATAAAACATAATACTTCTCAAAAAAACATTTACAGTATTTCCTCAAGTAAAAACAACAATATTAGTGACTGTGCCAACACTCAACATTTGCAACTCCCAGGTTAATATTGTCAGTGGGTACTACTGCATTCAGTTTAAAAAGTGCAGCAAATCTACCTGACCACTAAATGGCACTCTTTCCTTTTCAGAGCCAAAACCAGAGGAAAGGTGTTTAAATCAAAGCTGAGGGATAATATGCAAATGTTTTTTTTTTCTTATTATCTAGTCTCCAAATTGTTGTTTGTCACTAAAAGAAAACTGACTTATTTGTTCATTCTTTGCTTTGCATTTGGTATGACTGGTAGAATCTGAACAGAAACTGATGAATTTGTAATGGCTTGGGTTTAGCTGTTGCATGGTTTTTATAACTGCCTTCTGTAGAGAACTTCACCCATAACATGAAGAGAAGCAACTGAATTTCTTTGCAAGTTAAATTTTTATTTGATTCATGTTAGGAATTTGAATTACTCCTTATTGCTAATTTTTTTTTTGATGTTTAATGAGGTTAGAGCAAATCTCATACAGGCCTTGGTGGAGACCACTGAGCTCTGGTTATTCTGTTTGCAGCATCATTCTGTATGAATGATGCATCATTGTCCTGTGTGGTCTGCTCTCAAGTTTTTCAGACATTTTCATATGGGTGCCAGTACATGGTGAGTTAACAGACATCTACATGTTATGCAGACTTGTTACCTATGCAGAGGAAAATATTTTTTGAAGAAATTAAACCCGTGTAGTTTTATATCTCGTTTTCTGATACATGATTCTTCTTTCACTCCGTTGAGTTCTGTGGGGCTGCAGTGTAAATATCAATATCAGATTTGAAAATTATGGCAAGAGGAAAATGGTTTAGATAACTTTGTTGAAGAAAACAGCCTCCAAAATGCTTTTCTACATGCTAATGCTAGTTTTCTTGCCATGACCTCTTGTATAATTAAAAACACTGGCTTACAGGTCAATACAACTGGAGCATCCCTATCACACCCTCTGAAGTGTGACTTGGAATAACCAACTTTTTTGACTCTTACCTCAGTTCATCAAGTCCAACCTCCCAAATAGCAAAGTGATTATAGTTTGCCAAGTTATGCCATGCAACTTTAAAATATATACTTGAAAAACACACATCTTAGTTTTAATCTTAATTTAAATATGTCTGTAGACAGTCACCAATTTTGTTTAGTATTTGGGTTTTTTTTTTCCCCCCAGTAGTTAATTTGCTTTTAATGCTACTGTTTGACTTCTGTTTATTTAGGGAGGTCTGGAATTTCCACCTATACAGGATCACATACAGTGTAGTGTATCTTTCAGTCATCTTTTTGAGAAGTTGAAATGGTAACCGGCTTGAGCCCGAGTTCACTGATTTCAAAGTCACCAATTCCATGTTTGTATAGCCAAGGCTTGTGTTGGATATTTTTGCAGTGGCAGCACAAGGAGTTGCTGGTTTACTCTGAACCAAAACTGCACTTCAGAGGCGTAATGATAGTCTGTATTCTTTCTTACTAGGGCTGTAATCCTGCACTGAGCTCCATTTGAAGGGTTTGTTAAAATCATCTGGTTTAATTGCTCTTCAAGATTGCTGAGCTTGTCTCACATTCCTGTCATTTTGATCCCAACCATTTTTGCCAAGCACAACCTGTTCTTATTTCAATTTATTTGTCTTTAAGGTAAAATACATTGCCCTCAAAACTTGGTTGGATTTCAAGCCCTAGTGATTTTCTTTTTTTTGTGGGTGTTTTTTTTTTTGTTTTTGTTGTGGTTTTTTTTTTTTTGTTGTTGTTTTTTTTGTTTTTTTGGTTTTTTTTGGTGAAAATTTGAGACTTTTAGAGAAAGTGTGAAAAGGCCATCACCATAATGATCAATGGTTTTATTGCTTTTCAGAAAGATGCATACATATTACTTGGCATATGCTTTATCTGCAGAACAGATGTATGGCTAGAAGTTTGTACTTCTGAAAATCAATTGGAAAAATTATGCTGTTATTTTGACCATTAATTGGAAGAAATCCTCAGATCATTTACAAACCTGGCATTGCAGTGACCTGTACTCTTCAAAGTTTTGCATCAGGACTATAATATTGAACTTCTGGAAGAACCACAGGATGTGCCTGTGCCACATGTCAGATCAGATGATCCCAGTAGTTGCATTTGGCCTTGAGATCTAGTAAATCATGTGCAGTAAGCACAAAGCATAGCAAAATCTGCAAGCTGTGCAAATGGGCAGCCTTCTAAAACTGCAGGTACATCAAATAGTATTCTCTTTCCCAGTTTTCTTTGTGGCATGGGAGGCTTTATATCATTCCTCAGCTGCCACTAACCTTTCTTGTCACCTAGCCAACTTGTGAACATCATTTCCCTGGTATTGCATGAAAAGCTGTGTGAACAGCTTAGGAAATTGCTGTACTGATTATCTTCTGGAGTCCATCCTCTGCTTGCTGTCGCAACACACCCGTAAAGAGCCTTCACTTTGCAGCCCTCTGAACATCCAAGTGTTCTTCCTTTGCACCCAGGTTTAGTGGGTGCCTGCCATAGGTTCCCACAGGAGGAAGGTGTTGTGTATTCTGTCTTATCCCGTGGTTTAACCTGCTCTTCCTTAAAGCCTCTCCATTTCCCCTCTTGGTTCAGAGGTCTCACTAAGTGCTCATGCTGGCCCCTCATGCTGGCCCCTCCCTTTGCTGCTGGAGTCCTGAGTGGTGAGGCTGTGGGTGATGCCCTTCCCACTTTGCTCATTTCCCCCGTGCTTTGGTTACGCTGGAGCAGTCCGCTGGAGCAGTAGCCAGCTGCTTGCTTATGCATGCTTCTTTGCTGGATTGTTAAATGACTGCAGGGACACTTGGGCTCAGTTTGCTTTCTTGTATGAGTGTATCACCTTGAAGAGAGCAAAGGTATAAAATAAATTGTTTGCATTTTATAATAAATATGGACAATATGTTCCCAGAGAATAGAAAGTGAGATCTTTTCTGTGATGGGTCCTCTGTTCATTTCAATGTCTGGTGAAAATTTCTAATAATTGGTATGTAAGTGACTCCTGTGAAGGCAGGGATGAGTCTGGAATGGCTATGACCAATGTGCTGCTGTAGGGGCTGATCACTGAGTTGCTTGTCCATGGGGTTGACAAAGGCTGTCATTCTGTAGCTGAAAATATGTACAGCTCTACTGGCAGCTGTACCTGGTGCTCCTGCTAGTGACTGCTAGCACAGCTATAATAGAAAGCCAAATAGCCTCCTACTCCTGCAGAACAAAAATACCTCGTGTCATTTTCCTGGTGAGCCTTTGTTGTTAGAATCTGCAAGGAAAGCTGACATTGTGATTTTATTTAATAATTTCTCTTGGGAAACTGTGCTTTTGGAGGTTTATCTGTGTATTAATTTCTTAAATAAATTTCTTGTGACTACAGCCATTTGATACAAACCACAATAAATTAATATTTATAAATCAGTCTTTATTTCAGCTAGGCCAAGAATAATAGTTGAAGCCAGGAGACTGTGCTCCTGCAAATACTTGCTATTGAGTTTTGGCAGTTTTACTTTCAGTGAGTGACAGTTGAGGATATTGTTGTCAGAGTAGTCATTCCTTCAGGGGATTGTATTATGCCTACAGAAATGCCCTGCAGGCCTTTTTATATTCCTTCTTTTAAGATTCCGGTGTCACAGTCACTCCTGTTTCTCTCTTTTTCTTGAAGGCATCACAAAACATAAGTGGAAACCCAGATGTGATCAAAGGCGTAACTAAAACTATTATTCTTGTCTTGGCTGAAAAAGGAAGTTGGAGGCAGCTGGCTCTTGCAGCTGGTGGCATCCCTCTTGGGATTTCCTCCATGTCCTGTAGGAAGAGAGATAAAGGTTTCTCAGTTTCTGGTACCTTATGGCTATTACTAGGGCATGGCTTTATGCTTGCACCTGAAACTACCACTTCAGTACTACCTTTTCCATTCTTACTGGAAAAGTGGAGTTTTGGACTGCTCTGTTTCCTTCCATCACCCAGGACCTGCCATGTCTGTCTTTCTTACTACCCAGTGAGACAGCATTGCCAAGAATGTCAGAGGCTCCCAGAAGGGGAAGTCTGGGTGAGCCTTGTTTCCCTGATGAACCCATTTGCAGCTGTATTCCATGGTAAATTAATTTAATTAATTTAACCAGTTATCTTTGGGAATAAACTGATGCACTTGTTTGGCCCACATGGCGATTACCACCATGCGTCTTAGACCAAATGACTGATGACCACTTTTTATTCTTAGAGATACTCATACTGTTCAATTATGAGATTTCCTGGAATTGGGCAGAATTAGGTATGATTGGTGGGGTTCCAATCTTCAGTCTTTCATTATAACCTTTCCCTCACACAGTTGTGTATTTATGCACACAGTTCTTATTCATGCTTGTGTCACAAAACAAGTCATAGACTAGAGTTTTAAAAATACAAGCTTGTGACATCATCCTGACTGATAGTGTTGCTAAAAGCTAGTGAAAGTTAGTTGTTATTTTAAAAGTTCTATTATTAACACTCAGCTAATGCTTTCTGACATTGAGAAGCAATGTCTACCTACTGGATACAGAATATGCCTTTATTTTTAAGGGTTGATTTTTCAATTCCTGTGTAGGCTGCTTGGAACAATATTTGCTTTAAGTAGTTCACTGTGAATAAGAAAGTATCTCAGAAGCAGCCTCAAGCACAAATAGATGCATTTAGAATGTTTTAGGTGTACAGCTGAAAAACTAACCCACTTAATTTTCTGTAAATGCAGTTACAGTTTCTCCTGGCCTTGCTACAGTGATCCATCATTGCAGGAACTGCATCAAGGAATGGTTGGTTATGGAGAGATCAGCAGGGTGGCCAGAGCTATGGAACAGGTTTTAAACAGGAACAAATGCAGGTAATACAGCCTGTAAAAGAAATGATTGGCTAAGTATCCAAAAGAAGTCTGTAAAATCCAGAGTGGAAGGTGAAGGGGAAATTGTGCATTGTCTTTTCCAAGACTAAAACTAGGGGAGTCAGATGAAACAAGCTGGTGGCAAGTTTAAAGTGGACTGATAGGAATATTTCTTCACATAACCTATATTCAGCTTTGGGAGTCTACAGGACATTGTGGATGCTACAAGTTCATGCAAGTAAGTAACTGAACAAATTCATAAAATCCCTGGGGGATTAGTAAATACAGGCATAACCACTTTGTAAGAGGCAAGTCTGCAAATCACTGTAAGCTAGGGGAGGCTACTTGAGAAGACTGATCAGGAGTTAAAATGCCACCTGAGGGATCTTTCTGCCTCAAGAGAGACCAAACTACAGTCGTTCTCTCAATACAGTGGAGTTAACAGAAAATATGTAAGAAGTGGGCCACCAGAATTGTCATTACCTATGGGATTATTTTAGGAATCGGTGTTTCCATCACTTACCATGTCCCTAGGATCCTTAGGTGATCAGGGCATGCCCTTTCATTCAGGATCAGAACTAGGGTCCTTAGGTGATCAGGGCATGCCCTTTCATTCAGGATCAGAACTAACATCAGCATTCCATTAGGCATGAACATTGGAAAATTACAGTTTAATTTCTTATGCATGGAGTACAAGATACCAGACCCAAATTTCACTTGTGGCTCTTACTCTGTATTATCACAGTGGCTTGTGACAACAAACTTAGGATACAAAAGCAAGGGTGCAGATATTCACTGCAGAACTGCTGGTGTGAGAGAACATACCAGTGTAGACAGCAAAAAGCAGGTATGTGTGTGCAGCCTTTGTGAATACTGTAAAAGAGCCGTGAAACATAAGAACCTGATAGAAAGTAATTCATTTGCCCATAATGGGCCTGTAATTGTTGCTATTACAAAATTTCTGCTTGTGACTATGTTGTGTTTAAGAACTGGGCCTGTGGTTTTATTGCAAAATTATTACAGCAAACCCTTTGGGGACTGTGAGCATATACACACATTCTCTTAAGTATTCGCTTGGCCAATATTGTGAAATGTAGCTGTTTCTAAAGGACAAGAGGCCCTAGAATAACTGTTGAACAAATGAAAAATAGAGATCCATTTAGTTTCCTTTTTTCTCCAAAGACCATCATCAAATCTAGAATCAAGCAGTAGGAAAATTAGGCTTTTTTATTATTATTTTTTAATACTAGGTGCTTTTTTTTAAATATAAGTAGATGGGCAAAAATAGCTTTCACACAAGGTACCTTGACCTTTTGTGTTGCTTTAGAGACTGAAAGTCTCCTTGGGCTTTAGGGTTTAATAACAAAGTAGTTAAAGACTTTATTGTGTTTCTGGGGTTGGGAAAGAGGATATGGATCTGAATTCATACATGTGGTTTTGCTGAAGTGTTTCATGCAGGTGATGTTTGGGGTTGATGGAGAGATAAGTCAGAATGCTGGTTCTTTTCTCAGCCCTCTGAGTGGCCCAAGACTATCAGAGGACATATCTGTGCAGTTAGGAAGGGATTAGCATGGTGGTTAATCACAGTTCTTCCTGGACATACCAGAATTAATAGACTGGATTTCAAGATCCTTTCTTACATGCTGTTTCTAATGTCAGCAGCTTTCCTGGCAAAATAGCTTGAGTTGCGTGTTTTAAATGTTCTCTTTCTTTCCTCAGCTCTTCACTTGTTCTAATCTACTAAAGGAATTTTCAGTGTAGCCACTCTTCCTTTTTGGTTGGTTGGTGTGTTTGGGGTTTGTTTTTTTGTTTGTTTGAGCAAAATCTCTGTTTTAATTATAGCAGTTCTTCGTCCTGAATTTCCCTTATCTGAAGAATCTGTATAGGGGTTACATATTTCTCAGCTCTTCCTTGTCCTTTGCTCAGAGCACCTCAGAGGGTGGCTCATTTCCTGAGCCTTTTCATGGCAGAGAGACATTTAGGAAAACATGTGCCAAGATGTAAATGCCTGCACCGAGAATTGGTGTTCCAGAGTTATTAAAACATAACGTCTGGCCTTCAGTAGTAAAAGGGATGTGGGATTGGATACTTGGGATCCAGATGTTGCTCCCTCATGATCTAGTCCCCTGTCTCCTACAGTGGCAGCTGATAGACATTTCAGGGTAAAGAATTCAGTGCTTTCCGTGCTCCTGGCTGCTTGCCTAGCTTTTGACCAAAGCAGAAGGGTTTTTGGTACAAAACAACGTCTGTTTCCAGACTTGATCTGTCTCTTGAATGATGAGAGCTGATAATTTTAAACTTCATAGGCATAAATGTAAATACTTTGAGTTGTCAGGATAAGTGCCCAGCTTTCTGAAACCTAGAAATATTTCACTGTTTTCATGTCCCTGTGTCATAATTCCCATATGCTTCATTGCACACTGCTTATGAACATTTCCCTTCTGTTTTCTCTAAGCAGGTAGTACTTGCTGCTAATTTCATCTTGCATCTTGTGTCAAGGGAGACTTTTTTTTTGATAGCAAGCAGTGATAACCAGATTTTCTTTCTCCTCAATTAAAAAAAAGGGGGGTGGGGGGAAAGGGTGTACAATTAAGTGTTCGAAATAGGTGATGTAAATGACATCCCTAGAGCTTAAAAATCTTTTTATTCTCTGGAGAAACACGTTCTATTCAGTAGCTGTTGAAGGCTTTCTACTGTCCTACTCTTTAGGGAATTAAAATTTTTTCACTGGTTGGTTCAAAGTAGAAGAAAAATGTTTAATTAGTCATTCTCATTGTTCTTGAAAGAAACAGCAAAGGGAAAAAAAGCGCTATTGTTTTTCTTTTCCAGATGTAAAGATCTGTTTTGATAGTGAGTGATGTTCTGGGACTGCTTAAACCAGCTAGGGTAAAGCCAAGCCAGCACTCCTAGTGATAAATATATGGGGTACTTTTAAAACACTTGGCGATGGAAGAAAACAAGCTGTATGCGTCATTAAACTGAAGGATCTGGGGAGAAACTCTGCAGCTTGAAAAGTAGTACAGATCTTTGTAATAGTAGTCTGTGAACTTAGATTGTTTTCCCTTTCTGTAGAGTTCTCCTTTGCATGACTTGTAATTGGTAGGCAGTGTCTTTTGTTTCACTGAGAAAAATATGTTTCTTTAACATATAGTAACACATAGTAACCATGTTCCTCCAATTGTGTTATTTCACTGCAAATCTTAGATTGTTCATGTATTGGTTGAATTGCGAATAAAGGACTGAAAAATACCATCTCACCTGCATGCAAATTGTTTTTTTTTTTTTTTCTGAAGGTATTCACTGTATAACACATTCTGACATACTAAATGTTAGTTTCTTAAAGAAACTGCTACAGGTAGTGTGAAATTGGCTGATTGTTCCCCTTGTTGGTAGCTTGTACAGTTTTTTCCACCGTTCTGGAGGTATGCATCAGGAATAATGTAATAGGCTGAGCCAGCTGATTACACTCACGGCTTTGCCAAGCACTAACTCAGATGACTGAAAATTCTGCTTTCCTTACTGATTCACGTGGGAAGGCTGAATTTTTTTAAGTTCTTTCTGGATGTTAAGGAGTCAGTTGGACGCATGAGAGGATTCATGATTAAAAGGAGGAATTCCTTAGAAAAATTGTTTTTCTGATGTTTGTGGTGTTTTGAGACTCGAACAGACTTTGATTCATAAAGAGTACAGCATGTAGACATCATGAATGGTCTTTTTTGGGGTAATGTAAGCCACTTGTAGATTAAAAAATGAAGGTGTAGAAATGAAGCTACACTTAAGAGTTGAGTTTGGAATGTAAAATGCAAACAATCTAAAGTAAAACAATGTCCATCCCCATCAGTGTTAAAATTGAGAATCCGTATTCAAGCATGTTCTCATTATTTTAATGCACGTTACGAACAGATAGTAAGAGCTTACACTCCAGTAGGTGAGAATTACTTGCTGCTGTGCCATTGCTATTTCATGACATTTTAGTTAATTATACTGTCCCATAATGACTTATGACTGTGCACAGAGACTTGAGATAAAAAGGAGGAACTGTAGTGGTTTTCAAAAGCGAGACCAGAGTACTGCTGTTTGGAATAGGGGGGATAATAAATTCGATGAGCTCCAGTCACTGGATGACCACTGGGTTTTCTTCAGCTGTAAATTAGGGGATTATACAATGCCTGTGTAGCATTTTTTATTAAACAAAAGCAATTTCACAGTTTAATTCATTTGTGAAATTTCTGTAAGGAGTGGGAGACTAGCAGCGTCTTCTTCGTTACTCGTGATTCCCTCTTTTATCTTTCTTTGTATCTGCTCTGATGGACAGTGCCTGATCTAGGGCATACCGTCCCCTGTGATGCTTGTCACCAGACCTTTTACAAGTTCTAAAGTAATAACTTGATATTCAAGTAGTACGACAGGTCTTCTGAAGAAAAATATGTGTGTGCTTCATCCTTTATGCTCCCTGTTTTATCAGTGTTTGGTTAAAATTCAGGTACTGAATATCAGTGGTGCACTATGACAAGCCTATCTTTTTGCGATTCTTTGACTGCAAATAAAGAGACTAAGAGACATAAATGTTCTTATTTGCACATCTTCAGTTGCTGGTTGTAATGAGAAAATACTTTTTTATAAATTACTTGGTGCCTACCAGGCAGAATCATGCATGCTAGTAGGTGGTCTGCTGATTGTACATAATATAGTAGGATGTAAAATCACCTAACATTCCATTTTTCTTATGTTGTCTCTTTAGTTCATTGTAGTTTGCATTAGTTTCATCTTAATCTGTTGTGCATCAAGCTCTAACACAAATCCTACTTGCATGCCTGTAGTCAATATAGAAAGTTCTCTCTGTGTGTGACCATGTTTTGGAGATGTGTGTCCCTGATAGTGACAAAGGATTGAGTAATGCTGGTTCCAAAAAAATAGGGAAGGTGAGGCTTCAATACTGGTCAGTACTGGTCATCTTAGGTGCCTTAGTCACTTAGCACAGTGTGCACATTAGTATTTAAAATAGAAGCATAAACAATGCTGGACAACATCAGATGAATAAAATGCAATTACAAGCACTCCCTGAAAGGTTTCCTTCCTGACAGCTGCCTGTACTCAGCCATTTGTGCTGCCTGCTGAATGGCTCAGAGCTGCTCAGAAAGCAAAAAAAGACCTTTGTAGAAATATCCAGCCCTCACCTGTTCCTGTTAGTGTTTCAGGGTGTTTGTGGAGCACCAGTGTGTCCTGCTGATGTGTGCTGAGTTTGGGCTGAAGGTAATTCGTGACCTTGGGGTAAAATGGCACAATTGGCTCTTCTTGACCTAGTCAGGGCAATGTGGGTGAAGTTTTACTCCAGTTTTGCTTCTTTTGTAAGGGGAGCATAGGCTGTGCCAAAGGCATGTTGTCTGTGGGCAATAAGGAGGCACATGATTGTGGAGAATGGAATAATGATAAATAAATGTTCACAGTTCGGCATTCCCAGCTGTACCAATCTTGCATAAATGTATGTACTTGTGAAATGTGTTCTTTCTGGTTTTGAATTGCTGAGAGTTTGCCACAGTCATTCTGGTTTTACAGGCGATGTTACTGGATCTGTGTGCTTGTGTGCACTCTCTGAAATAGTTCTGTGTGTTATAAAATACTGCGTGTCTTTTTAAACACAGGCCACCACATTTCTTCTTGCTTATACATTATATATTATAGTAGCAAATATAAGAAGCTGTCGTGCTTTGTTCAATAAAACTAACTCTTAATTCTAGCTTGTATTTGTTTCAGAAAGGTATACCTTGGCTGTAAAGGAAATCTATAGCTTCAAAATCAGTAGGAATAGTCACTGCTAAAAGCTGAATTACTAGTGGCACTTAAATTTCAGAATTTAAGAACGTGTAAGACTTGTAACATACACAGTTATCTTTCAGAGGTCAGAAACTTTTGGGTATTCATTTATTAGTGCTAATTGAGCCAGGGATCATTCTTCCAGTTCTAAATATTGTCTAAGTTGTAACATTCAGCACAGGAATACAGATACAATTTTTATTAAAAGAAAGCATGACTCAGTATATCAGATATCACTTCTAGACCACTTGGATTTGGCCTTTTTGGAGTAAAGTGAGTCATAACAGTTAAAGGTGAAAAATAAATCCCTAATTAGATTTTTTCAAATGTATTTTCTTACAAAGTCTAAAATATTTGAAGGTGGGAGGTTTGCCTGGAAACCACCCATTATTTTCACTCTTATTTTCAGTCTGTAATGAAAAAGAACTAAGAAGTGAATCATACTCTGATGTCATTTATGAAATATAAGTCCTTTTAGGATTCAGACACATCAGTGAGCTAGAGCAGACTGACAGCAGATCTTGTGCTAGGTAAAACTTAGTGAATGATCAGTCAATGGCAAAAAAAGTGCAAAGCAAGCATGTTAGGAAATGTGAAAAAAAATGGCATTTCCATTGCATGTGACCACAGTGAAGTCTGATTAATCATTTGCATTTGTGTTAATCACAACACGAATCTATTGTTTCTTTTTTTTTTCTCCTTTAAAGTAGAAGCTGAGTTCGCTGTTTACCACTGATATTTTTTGTCTTTGCAGTGTGCCGGGAGGACTCATACCAGTCAATAGTCTCATGTGCTGCTGTAGTACTTACCCCTGTAGAGACGACAGTGGATACAAGGAAAAAAGAACAGATGATCATGCCTGATGTGTCCAAACAGTGAGTTATTCAAATAACACCAGCTTTTACAAGTGCAATTTAAACACCAGGCTAGATTCCTTCTTGTGGATATGCATATACTCCCTCCTTTCTCTTTCATCAGGGCTTTCATAGGTGTTTCCAAAAGAAGAAACTGGCCTGAGGCTAAGCTGCTACTTTTGTTCATTAGCCTACATTTTTTCCCAAGACTTTTGGTAATGACATATATAGAGGGAATGGGTGTTTGTACTCTGAGAAACTGACTTTTTAACAGGTTTGATAAGGTGATTTTTTTTTGTTTAAATAGGCCTTTCATTCTTACAAGTACTTGATTTTTATGATACATAAATGCTCAGCTTATCTGAGATATTTCAGTATTTTCCAGTGACCGTTTTACCCCTGTGATACAAGATATGATGGCATCTTCAAAAGTGTGGTAGTGTTCTTCCGGGGAAATTCTGTCTACTTAATTAGACTGTATTTTGGTATCTTGCATTAGATGAGAATCATAACCAAAGAGTGCACAGTAACATTTGCCTTGTAATACCAGGCAGGATGGTTATTTCTTAATGATTGAGTCCTTGGAGAATAGAAATAATTTTGTTCTCATGAAGAGAAAGGAAAAAAAAAAAAAAAAGAATTGTAAGGCTTTATCACAACACAAACTTGGGGTCTGTGCCTTTTAAAATGTGGAAGGTATTAAAAAACATGACAGTGGATAACATCATTGACATACTTACCACTTATGTTTAGTTTTCTGCTTCTCTTGGTATGTACAAATTTAGCTTTGGACTTGTCTGTGGAGTCCTGGCTTGCATGCCTATTTCAGTAAGAAAATTAAAACATCCCCTCACATCCCCAAAAACCACTGAAACATCCAAAACACCACTGGTGGATTAGAGTAGATTAGATGGGATGTGATATTGCTTACAGATCTGTCTATGACTTAAGTTTGTATCTGACTGTGGTATCTTTTTCAATGTGGTGATAAACCCATTTCATCTAGTTTACCTGTACTTAAAATTTAACACAGTATGTTACCTATTGTCTAGGTATTACTGCAAAGGCCTTATGTTTGAAATGCTGCTAGCATCTAATTGTTGTAGTGATTCAGTTGTGTGGCTCTCTGAATACCAAGGGATTTGAAAGGCACTGGGCTGCAAAATACTGTGCTGAAGTCCAGAATAACCTTTCTGGTTAGCTCAAAGCAGCCCAGAACATTTTTTCTTCTCTTTGCTAAAAGGGAAACCTGCACTGTTGTTTGATTGGCTTTTTCATCTACTGTGATGAGATTCAGCATTTAATAATACCTTGCAAATTCAAAGTAGGAAACTCTGGTATCTGTTTAGCATGTGCTGAATGAAGCCACCTCCTCGATTTTTGGTGTTTGGGTTTTTATTTTTATTTTTTTTACAACCTGATTAGTGATATTTTCTAAGAACACAGACACAAGTAAAGCTTGTCTTAAGCACTCAGAGGTCTCATACTCTAACCTCTTGCTACTCTTTGGATACTCATATTTAAAAATATGACCTGTGGCTCTGGAATTCTTCTGATGCGATGCCACCTTGTGCTTAAATAGATTAAATGTATTTGAACTTCTCCATATGAAACTGCATCCATGTATTAGTATTTTTAGACCAACATTTCTGAAAAGTACATTGGAAATGAAACAGAACCATCTTGCTTGAAAAAGTTTGCAACTGGAATTCAGTAAATTTTGTAGAAACATTTGAAGTAAAAGTAGGGAGGTGAAAGCATGCAGCTTCAAGAAAATCTACAGCATTATGAACAAAACATCAGCTGCTGTTCACATCTCCCATTTCACCCTGTGCTTCCTACATGGAGGTAGTTTTCTTCATATCCAGTTAATGGAAGCAAAACAGATTCTAATTCCTGTGTGTAAGTATCCCAGTGTTACCTGTCTCCAATGCAGACAATGCCCTTGACACTTGTTGAATTAACTGGAATGCAGACCCCAGGTATGAGCTGGTCTGCATGTGTGGATTATAGTTATTGATACTCATATGGGAAAAAACATTGATCCTTTGATTTTTATGCTTATCTTTGTTTGTATGGTTTTGACTTGCATGTCTAAAAACTGTGCATATCACAGTGATGATGAGCAGTGGCCAGTCATCGAGGTCCTGTAGGGAAGAAGTTTCTGCCTTCAGACCCTACAGGGACAGAGTATGTTTAGATTAACTAATGCTTTCTAAAGGTACATAAGAAAGTGTGTAATCCAAACCAGAAAAAACGCATATGAATGATAATAAAATGTTAAACAGATACAAATAATTTAAAATAATCTTGTATGCCGCAGTAAAATTATATCCAAGATCTTTAGGACTCAAGAAGCTGTGAAGACTGGGCAGAGAAAAAAAAAGCTTTTAATACTAGTTGTGTACTATTTGATTAATGATGTTACTTTGTTTTAGAAAGAAGCTGTTTAGTGTTTTTAAATAATGTATTTGCTTAATGTATTTTTTTTGTAAGCAGCAAATGGTGCCAGAAGTGGTAGCAGCAAATCTAAATGACATTTTGTCAGTGATTAGATCTTACCAGGATTGCAGGAGTAAAAGGCCAATTTTTTTCCCTCCCCTGTATTTTTTATTGGAAGCTCAAACCATTTCATCAGGGAGTAATTTCATAGTGATACACAGGTAATTGCTGACTCGTTGCTTGTGCACTGGGCAAAATCCCTACCTCAGTTATTCACCAGGGATGGATTTGGCAAGAGGCAGAGCATGCTTTTGTGGTTTTTGTCTTTCCAGTCCACAACAGATACCGAGACAGAGAAATACACGATCAGTGTGAGGTCAGGGTGAAAAATAAGAAATGTGAGCTCTGCCTTACTTTGTCTTCTCAGCCCTGCATGTTGTCTAGGATGTTGCATTAACTTTGCTATAATTTGTAGAAATACAAGACTTTAAAACCTCTTTCTGTCTTAATAGTTGAAGTTATTGAGGCCTCTTTGTGTTGCCATAGTGATACATCAGTCAGTTGTTCTCTAAGGTGCCCAGATGCTAAAACAATTGGAACATTTTGAACAGCGAGTTCTGCTTACAGAGTCCTAATTTTAGTCCTTCCTATCTGAATTCACATATAAATAAATCAGCTGCTGGCACAGAGCAATGGCATGAGGAATCCTCACTTCCATTTCAAGTTCTTATGAGGAAGCATGGGAGAGGAAGCATGGCCCAGGGTACTGTATGTTATGCTGTAAATCAATTCAGCTTCAGCTTCACTGGGCAAACGCTCAGCTGAAAGGTCAGCCTACAAGGGGCAGTGTGGAAAAAGAAGTGTCTAAGACACGTGTCCCTGAGCAGACAGTGTTCTGCTGCTGTGTGATGTTCATGTGTAAACACAGAAAACCATTAATGTGCTACTAGTGCAGGGAAAAACTATAGTGAAACTTAGGTGCACCATTTTATTTAAAGATTCAAAGTTAAGCTGGTACATATGTACTATGATTAGTTTCTTTGGATATGACTGCCCTACAGTTCAGAATAGCTGTGGCAACATGCAGCGCTCTGAGCTGGCCAATTTAAAGGTGGTTTGTGCATTAGTACTTCAGCTGCTGTCCCATTTCTGATTTTGATTTTTATTTAAAGATATTATTTGCTGTTAAAGTGTTCTTAGAGGTACAGATCTTGCTATGTCATGAAGCAGACACACTAATTTGACAACTCTTTTTTGTGTCAGAAATATTTTAATTGCCAAAAAGAGGTAAAGTTTTTAAACTGAAAGAAGGTGAATTCAGACTTGATCTAAGGAAGAAGGTTTTTATAATGAAGGTGGTTAAACACTGGAACAGGTTGTCCAGAGAAGTTGTGGATTCCCCATCCCTAGGGACATTCAAGGTGTGTTGGATGGGGACCTGAGCAACCTGATCTAGGTGTCCCTGTTTATTGCAGAAGGATTGGATAAGATGGGCTTTAAAGGTCCCTTCCAACTCAAATGTATTCTGTGATTTTACTTTACGATTCTAAATATCACAGATCATTTGACAACTCTTCAGACTCTTAAGATCAAGTAATTTTTTTTCTGATAAACGCCTGAATGAGCCTATGAAGTGATTATTTCCAATATTCTGTTTGTGCCAGAGCTGTTCCACTTGTACCTTGCAACTGTACTTACCTGAGCAAGATTTTTACACATCAGTTCAAATACATGAGAAAGCTTCTTGGAGTCACAGTGGCTACCTGGGTGCTTGCTGATGGAAGCAGGGTGCTAAGGGCGAGAGTTACTGCTTTAAGGCCATTCTGTTCAGCACTGTTTAGTACAGATGCCAACCCAGGACTTTGGTACTGATACAGATTGGAATCTAGGAAGATTTTGGTGCATATATAGTCTAAATTTATTAGCTGTAGTAAGCATATTCCAAAATTTAGGAGCTTTTTTCCCTCTCAGTTTCAAGCTGTAAAAATATAATTGTTACATCAGAAGACTGGTAATCCTTTTTGACTCTTGCAGCCTTGCCTAATTCCTTTCAAAAGAAGTTCTAACCAAGCTGATTATGTATCATTTTCCCCTTATTCAGTTGTAGGTTTTCTTTTAATTTTTTTTCCCCCTCTAATTTTTGTTTTTTGTTTTTGGTAAATTCCAGGGAAGTTTCTTCCCCTTGATGTAACAGTGTGGTTATCTTACCTCTGTAATTTTTGATGCTTCTGTTGCGATCCTGTTATTGAGAGATGCCTCTGCCCAAATTAAGCTGTAAACGAGGGCTTGAGGTGATCCCAGCAATATGTGCACAAGCAGTTGCTGCTCCACAGTTTGCCACAGTGGGAGCCCTTGTCTGGATGCATTACCCAGGATGTGCCAGGCCTGGAGCCAGGCCACCCTGCCACTCCATCCTGTGCTTATCTCATGGCAAAGTCCTTATGTGGTCTTAAAATCACATTTGCCTGTCTCAAACACAGTTTAGGTCCTTACAGCTCCTCAGTGGTGATGTGAAGTGTGGTCTCTAAAGCAGACAGCTTGTCAGGTAGTGGTGTCCACATCATGATTTGTGAATGCTCTGACAGCCCTTTCAAAAAGGCATCTTCCAGTAACGTGAAAAAGGGTTGCTTTTCACTCTTGTTTGGAAAACTGGATAAAACATGATTGGGACAGTGGGGTATGGAAGCATGCGTCGCTCTTTGGGTAATGCAGAGAATAGGGATGCCCCGTGTTGCTCTGGAGTGACAATACTTTGAAAGCTGTGATTCCAGCTCAGCTGAAAAACCTGAGACATCAGCTGGATTACACTGTGCTCTCCACCACTACATTTTAGTGATAACAGGTAGGAGAGCTAGAATTTTTATATCCATTTCTTTAAAGCAGGTACTTTGAAATGGAGTAAACATAAGCAGTGTGTTTATGCTGTCAGTGGTCTACCTTTACATTCTTTTATCTGTTTTGCTAGTTGGTCTTTAAGCTCTATTTAGCAACTTCAAGGGGAACTGAAAATTTCTATTTACTGTGTTATCTGTCACATGGTGTCCTTGTACATCCTGTATTGGTTTTTGCACATAATGGGAAAATAAGTTATTTTGCTGTACTCTCGTCTCCTTTGAAATGGGAAACTTTTCAGAAAGTAGTAAAAATACAGAATTTACACTTCTTTTATTGTCTGCTAGTTAGTTGAAAATCCTGCCTGACATTGCCTCTTGTCTAGGCTGCTCAAATTTGTAACTTCTTTCTGTTTGCTTTGAAGAAAAACAAAACAAAAAACCAAACTCTTTTGCTTCTTTTCCCTGTGTCCAGCCACTGCAAAAATGAGAATGATTTTGTAAAATCAATTATAACATAAGTAACAGTTGTGCAAAGGAAATACAATTGCACTGCAAAGTGAATATGGAAGAAAACTTCTATCTGGTTATAGAACGGGGAGTTCTCACGTTCCTTCTCAGTCACTGCACCCATCAATTTATAGGAGAGCTTGACAAGAAAGCAATCTACATGTGTTATTTAAATATCTGAGGAAGTTATTTGCAGCCAAGGGATTAAGCAGTTCTGTACACTTTAATTTGATCATGAGTTGCAAATGTTGAATAAGCTGGTTTTTGAGAGCCACTAATTGCAGTTACGGTACTTAGTATTTTCAATATTTTGTAGTTCAGCTCCTGTCTTTTCCTGTGTGCTGGTGAATAATGCAGGAGGCAGAGGAGTGATGGCAGTTGTCCTATGGAGGAAAGGTGTTATGTAGATTTTATCTATAGCCCTACCAAGAAAGCTTTGATCTTTTGCAAGTCGTTTGTAAAGCTTCCTCTTCCCTATGAGAAGAGATTTGGTTTCTAATGCACCATAAACTATGAGTGCTTCAATCATTTCCCTTTAAGTATTGCTAGTGTGACTGAACTCAACTTGATAAAAAGATATAGGATGGAATGTTAAGCAAGGTGCTTCATGAGGTCACTTTGAATCAAAATGCGGAGGATCAAGAAAATGACAGCATTTTCTAGTTGAGATGATGGTAACCTCAAAATGAGATGAGTGCATTGTATCATTGTGTAGCTAGTCTTCAGTAATAAAAGAAAATTCAGGAAATAAAAATGTGTAGGGATAATACAACTTTGCTGTTGATGTTTCTGAGCACCGAATGGTGAAAATTTGAATAGAACTTTTGGAGTCAAAATATAGTTACTGTAATGTACATTGGCAGAGAGTGTGGCCAAAGCTGATTTCAAACACTGAACTGCACAAAGGACAGTGCAGGTATAGTAATCTGGGATACAAATTTCCCCTGCCTTAAGAGCAAGCAGTCAACAACATAACTGCATCTACAAGTACAATTTCTGAACTAGATCTGAAATCAGTGTAAGAAAAACATTGTCACCAAATCACAGTGGCATTTAGAAAACAGCTTTGCCTAACGTAAGATCACTTTGTTTCATTCATATCTGTAAAATTCTATACCTTTATGATACCATAATGTCATTCCAGTTTTGGCCATCACCCTAAAAAGAATGTCCTTTGGAGTAAGATTATCAATTTATTTATCAGACCTGAGAAATTTTTTAAATTTGTAAGTGAAGTTAAAATCTATGCATTCCCATGCATCCTTCTTTTCTCTGTTCTCTGTGAATCATCATGTTGTCCACCAGGCACTTCTGCAATAGAGGAAGCTTTAATTACGTAATTTGCTTGTCCTTGATATCCACAGATTTCCCTAAAAGAGATACATCAAGATAAGTAATTGTGCACTATTTATTTAGAGAGCTTATTTGAAGATATGCCTTTGTTACATATATATATGGGCAGGTGTTTAACGTAGACTTGGTTCCAGAATGAAAATTTTGTCTTATGTGTACTGTAGTGTTTAGAAGTGTCTGCTTTATTTATATAAGTGAGAATTACAAATCAGAACACCAGTATCAACTTAAATCCAAAGCAGGAGACTCGCACTTGGCAACCAAGAACTCATCTAAACTGATAGCCTTGAGTAATCATTGCAAAATACTCTTGGCATGTCTGTTTTAATTAGAACAATAAACCATAAGACACAGTTTCGAATTTTAATTTTGTGCTGAGATTTTTGCTTTGTGATGAAATAGAAATTATTATATATATATATATCAAAACACCTTTATGTCCGGAACAAGTCTAAAAGGAGATGTAGTTGAAGTAAATAAAATCTTACCTGGTTCAATCGACCTTGAAAAGGAGGGTTACTATAGGTAATGCAGGCAGAGAGGTTTGAGACAGGCTTAGGCAATTGAAAAGAAATTATTTTATCTGGAGATCTCCATCTGAAGAGGTGCTGTTCTAAGTTGTAGCGTTAGTCACTTACAGCGTTTGTTATGCTAATAAAATGGCAGAGTTTTCCATTGTCTTATGTGGCAGCTGCCTAAGTCCTGAAGAGCACACCCATCGTCTCCTGGGATGACTGCACAGGCGCTCAGGCACAGTGTCCCTCAGAGGCAGGGCTACAGCTGGGCATGTGGAACATGACTCACTGACTTTGGATTTAAAAGAAAAAGCAGACTTCATTTTTGTCCAGTCTAAGTTCATGTCCAGCATAGACACTCAGAACAAGCATTGTTACACCCTCAGTTTCATGTATTAAAGGAGATGTACAGTTTTTATTTACCAGGTAAATTCAAGGGGCTGAAGGCACTTGATTTCAGGGCAGCACAAGGAATCCTCAAAATAATGGCCTTACTGTCTGGACTTCTCCTTCATTTCAGAAAAGCCATTTCTTGGATAGTCTGAGTGTAAAGTTAGATCATATAGGGGTTGTTGAATTTGTATTTCAATGATCAGTTCCTGTAGCATCCTGTATCAGTTGGGAAGGCAATGTTAGATCCTGTTGTTAACCTCGATTCCTGGTGTTGCCTAATGAGAACTTAGAGTTGCTGTGAAGCCTCACTGAAGGAGAGGCTTTTAAAGTACAGAACCAAGAGATTCAGGAGCAAGCCCATTTCACTCAAGTGGGGATAATGAGAGAAGTGCTAGCTGTGCCCATTTTATTCCTTTTTCTTGTACGTCCAAAATCTTGAAAGTATACAGAAATTATTTTGCTGTAAAATCGGGGCAAACAGGTATTAAACTTCTTTAACTCAGCCTTTCACTAACTTAAGTGGAAGTGCTCAGTCTTAGGAACCACTCCAGAAACAGAATTATACTTTCTGGTCTGTAAAAGCATAGGCTGTCAGTAAACTGTAACTGCAGTTCTGTCTGAGACACAGCCAGAAACTGTATTTTATCATCTCACAAGGAAATTACAGCAGGTTTGGGTCTGTACCTTTGGGCAGCAGAAACAGTCTAACAGAAACATTATCTAACTGCTGAAGAGATGAGGGTGGGGTGGTGGGGGAGGAGGGACCAGGGGATCATTTGTTTTTTAATTTAGAAGCCTGTGGTGTTTGTATTAAAGTACCACCTCAATTCTTATAAATTAGATTTCAAAACATAATTGCAGCATCAAATATAAAAATTAATCAACTATGTTATTACTTGTGAACAATTAAAGCATCATAAAATGAAAAAATATGAAGGAAATACACTTGTACGTGTAATGCTAGGATTGCAAAGTACTTTACTCGGTTAGACAAATGTATTGTAGATTAAAAGTAGAAAAAACAGTGCAAGTACATAGCAGAAATGTATTTGTTTCACAGTAATTTAATAATATCGCTGAAGCATAACAAAGAACAGCATTTCTTATAAATTTCTTACTGTCATTGGAAGGTGAAGAAATGAGGGATGTCACAGAAAAACTAGGTAGATTTGCATTTATAATTGCATGGTGTAGTTATTGGACTATTGTGCTGTGCTGTTTAATAGCTCATTGTATGATTCCACTGAAGGCATTGTCAGGTATTCTTTTGAATCTGATGGGTGAAAAATAATGGTGTTGTGGTGGTGGTATTACTGACTTATTGAGGGGTTTTCTAAACCAGTTACTTTGCAGAACATTCCTGAAAACCATCATCCTGTGCAGTAGCTATGTTGGGGTTAGCTTTGTTAGAAAATACACTACTCTTGAGTCATATTATCATGACTTAAATAGGAATACCACTGGAGCAAATGTAGGTTCAATCAGCATAATGCTTAAAAATATATAGAGTACTTCATGGTGCTTAAAGTTGAGATAGTACCTGCATCCTAGAGGGGAATGAATTATGTGAAAAAAACATATATACCTGCATGCTATGTTTCACATACTGTCAGGAGGAACTCACTTTTTGTTTAGCACAACTAAATTGAGAAGGATGTTCCAGAAGTGTGCTTAATCTAAATATTAGTATTTCTAAGAGCAAGTTTTGGTCTGTTTTGCTGAGTAAAAAAGAGATATTAGAGAAGGACAGAAATAATTTTAAGAACAATCTCCTTATCCCCACCTCTAGCTTCAGTTTGTTTTGTTCTTATTTTTTTTTCCTGGAGGTAACAAAAAAATAGAGGCAATATTCCTCTTTCTCTACCATGTACATTTTTCAGTGTATTTGTGAATAGCCCTGGGAGCAGTAATTTTAATAACCTATCAAAATCTATGTTTGCAGTGAGTACTGAATATGTTATTTTTACTTGCATGGATTTACTGATAGCAGAGGTGGAAGACTAAGCTAAAAAAGGAGAAGTGCTATCTTTCTTTCTTTATCTTCTCTTCACCCTCCTGTTTTTTTCCAGTCGATGCACTGGCTGTGTTGGCCACCATATGGGATTTATAAAACATAAAAAAACCAACGAAAAGGAAGATGGGAAATGGGCAGGTGGGAAGCAGAAGAAATAAAAGTGAAAAGACTGTGCATCATCACACTAGGACACATGCAGTGTCAGTGCAGTTGGATTGAGACATAAATTTGCAATTATATTGGAGTAAAGTTAAGCTGTAAAGACAAAATATTGTACCAGATAAGTGAATTTAAAAGGGCCGAAAGCTTCAAGAACTATCTGTACAGTTACAAAGTGAATACAAATGTAAGTTTTTCCTCCTGTGCTCCACGAGCAGGATTAAGCTCTGTTATACTGAGAACATCAACTGGCCCAGCTGCTTTTTATCAATAATAGCTGCAGTAGCTACCATCTAAAAAGATGTTCGTGAGGGAAGAATATTTTTTGGTTTTCTTTTCCTGTGCTGAAGCTCTTAAGTATTTCATGTGTTTCCAGATCCATTTACTAGTTCTTTCTGGATGTGGCAGGATTTCACTCCAATTGTTTTGGTTTTGGAATTTAATCCTCTCTTTATCATTACATAAAGGAGTAGTTTGTAGCTTTAGTTGCACATCAAAAAATATTCACTGCTGCTACATTGATTAAATGTGCAACAGCATGTATTGCAGATATATCCACCTAATATTAGTAATAATCCAGATTTAGAGCTTCCATCGCAGCAGCCCACAACATCAGCTTGTGTATAGCTTTAATAAATGTCTTCAAAAAATAGAAGCGGGGAAAGTAAAGGAGGCCAATGCTTTCATCATAAGTGTGATGCGACATTTTCAAAAACAAGTAGATATCCATCAAAATATGATAGGTTCCAACCCCTTTTTCCTCCCAGATCAGCTGTTTTATATGTTCAGTGCATCCCCCTAATCCCAAGAGGATTCCTTTGATGAGCAGTATAAGTAGGAGGAGGGAAATATAGATAGGAGGCTACTAGGAGTGAGCTATTGGGAAAAATCAAGGGAAGCACAGGCAGGGAGAAAAGGGAGGTAGCTTTGAGGTAAACTTCCCCATGTTTTAATTAGTCATGCTTATAAAGTGTACTCTTGATAAAACTCTTTATCTGCCTGTTTATTCATTTGTTTATGCAGAAAGCCTATAGGGTATTCATCCAAAAATATGGTAATGTTCCTCTAATTTTTGTACTGATCTACTGCTCCATCCCCAACCCTTTATTCAAACTTTTTAATACTGATTTTTCAGGAGCATTCCAGCCCCACTTCCAGTTACCTTGTTATTATGTCCTTTAGTAAAATCGACATATTTATGTACAATTTGAATATGTGCCCAGGTTACCGGTTTAGAAGATGTGAAGTTGAACAGGACTCATCTCTCCTGTCAGCCATAGGTGCAAAGTGACAGAGAGCTCAAGTCAGAGCCACAAAACAACCTGGAATAAACAATGACGAGATTTAAGAATTATTTTAAAATACGTTTCTTGATGTTTTGATTGCATCGATCTAAAAGGTCACGTGCACACAGTTTAAAGGCAGAGCAGGAGAAACAGAACTATTTGACAGAAGAACTAAATGGCAAGGTGATGCCAAGTTATTTTGTCTTACAACAGCCTCCTATTAATAGGGCTGCATTTTGGGCCTTATTTTCGTGATCGCTTTTAAAACTTAATCTGATGTTCTAATGTCATTTTTCTATTTCTTGTCGGGACCTGTATAAATAGAAGTGGTTGATACTTTTGACTGGAAAAATTTAGATGTTCTCGACAAACATTTTCAGAGATACAGTCTAGATAAACATTGCTATATTGACTATTTGTTGTCAATTCTGACAAAGTGTACTTCAACACTCTAAAATAGGTAAATAAGAACCTCTTCACTTTCTTGTCCAAGGAACAGTGCACTCTATTTGGGATAATTTATGGAGAAAATAGAAAATAACATTTATGGGTCAGTGAGAAAGCACAGGTGTTCAGAAGTAAGATTACCTATTGCTTTCTAAATCCTGTGCCTGTGTTGTGGGAACAAATACACATAAAACTAGTGTTTGCTATCAGATGGACTTGAAATGGAACTATGCAAGTAAGGTGTGTAATTATAATAACAAGTACTATCTGCAAGTTCCCTACTCTTAATTACGCTGTAGATTAAAGTCAGAGAATAAATACAGTGCTGATACAAACCAGATTATTTAAGAAATCTTAAGCAGGCAAATCATCATTCTTCATTTATTCTCCCAGAAATGAGTTCTGTTTTTCAAAGATGTCACCTAAAACCAGGAATACATTCAGAGGGCTTGGAATTCAGTCTGGATATGTAACAGGAATGAATCACAAAGCTAAGCCATAGTTTAAAAAGGAGTCATAGTCCTAGTCAGGTAGGGAATTTTTATATGCACTCTAGCAAGGCTTGTTTTTCTTCATATTTAAAGTTGAAGTTACTAAAATTCACCTGTTCAAAATAATATTTGATGCTTCCAGGTTTGTGCTATCTACATTCTTCTTCCTGAATTATTTTATTGTAATACTAAATACTAAAATGTAGTAAATGCTTTAAATTTCAAATTATATAAAGCAAACCTGAATTTATAATGAATGCCTGATAGACTTCAGGGAATCCATAATTTAGATGGCAAACCCACTGATTCTAGGTACAAAAACAGATTATATTTGAACAGGCAAAAGTTAAATACAAAGAATGATTTTGGTTACTATGGGAACAGTTAAAGAAAGCTTTTTCAGCATTGCAAGCCACTGTGTGTATACAAGAGAAATGATGTTCTTCAGAGTCAAAGAAGCTATGAAAGGTTTTCAAGGAAAAGGCTAAATAATAAGAAATATTTAAAGCAAAAGCCTTTAAATGTATCTGTAGAATACGTTGGTGGTTTTATATTCTCTCTTCCTGCTTTCCCCCCATTTTTCTGCCACTAATTTTTGGAATTAGAGGTTTTTTGAGTTGTGTAGCAAAAAGCCCTTTGCAAAGAGGATTAGTGAATGAAAGAGCAATGTAAATAAGTTATTTTACTTCTGGCTCTGGTTGTAAGAGATCTAATCCTATCTCATAAATTTACTTCGATGAAGGCATTTGTGCTATAGATTCACGCTTCCTCTCACATACTTTTCTATTGATTCTTGTAACCTGGAAATAATGAAGGACCAAGTTAGAGGAGGGAGAAATGGGGAAAATTATCAAGTCTGTATTTCACTAAAGCTGAAGTGCTTTCAAATGCAGTTGTACAGTCACGTTATATATGCTGTACTTAATATTATTGCTAAACCAGGTGTTAATCTTTTTTTTTTTTTTTCTTTAATAATTGTAATAGTTTCCTCAATTTTTTGTATTTGTTAAAATAAAAGAAGGCAGACAGGTACTAATTACAGCATCAACTTTGCAGTAGACCAAGTGTTGAAAGTATCTAAAGCATCTTTTATACTTGATCTAAATCAGATATTTTGTTTATCTATTGAGGAAGCTTTAAAAGTTTCATCATCAGGAATGCTCAGTCCTGTGTGGAAACTAGCACAATCTGCAAGAGTTTGGATCATCTGAAATGTGGTCCCTTGGAATAAAAAAAAGTGGTATTTGAAATGAATGAGCACATTTATTGCATGACATGGCAATGAATTTAACATGGAGAAGGTTCTTTGATTTCATTTAAAAGAAATAAACTGTCTGAAAAGTGTGTTATCAGCTATTATTTAAATATGTATTAAACAATACTGTGCTTAGTCTGTGTATCTTTCAAACTTCAGATGTGGCAATGTGCTGACATTGAACTAAAATCCAGCAGTTACGTAAATTACGCTAAATCTGTCATCTGATTTTCTGTGCTCACTTGTGAGGTGAGTGCCTACCTTGTGATGCTGAGTACCAGCTCTTTGATTTTTAATACTGAAGCAAGAGTACTATATTTTGAGAAAAAAACATGTTTGGGGGCACTAAGGATATATACTTAGAAGTCTCAACTCTTTTTGGATGCAATATTTACTATGAGATTGATAAGCAGCCTTTTCGCAGTTATATATAAAAAAAAGAAAGATACTGTTGTTGCAGGAAATCCTTCTGTGTCCTTATTGAGAGACCTGGGAGTAACTGACAGGCGTGTGAACAGTCACAGGTGAGGGGAAAGTTTCTAGATTTAGACCCATTTTTGCTTGTTTGGGACCCATATTGTGCCTGTGTATGCAGGTCTTGTTTTCTTACAAGTCACCGTTAAAAAGCAAGGAGGTGTTCTGTATCTTGCAACCACATTTCATTTATAAAATGAACCTTTCTGGATTCTGCATTTTGGGGAAAAGAAAACACGTCTTCTCATAACTGATTTTCACTTTCACCCATGTTCATTTGTTTAGATCATTTAATAACCTCTAACTTGAAGTTGTTGTCAGGGACAAGTGAATACAACACTACTAGGGTGAGATAATGCTGGGTAGCTCAGTGGCCATTTCAACTTCACAGCTACTCACTGGCCTTGACATCCTCCTCCATGAAGAAGGAGGCCAGTAAGTTGTGTCATGGATGGTTTTGTGCTGACCTCTGTCAGTAGTCCTCTGTGGAGTTCCCACTGAGCACCACTGCAGGGGGCATAGGCTCCAAATGTGTAGTTGCCACGATTTTCATGTGCTGCTCCGTTACCATCCTGAGCCTTTCCAAAGCTGTATTGAAAAACTGATGAAATTGCTTTGAGTGGGGACTGAGACAAATCTATTGTGCAGTTTGCAGACAAATTGTTACCGGGACTGAAATGAGTTTAGTGCTCAGCATGGCGTGTTAGAAATCCTTTTCTGAGCTGTGTTTCCCATCATCTGGGCTGCTGGTATCCCTGATAGCCAGGGAAAGAAGCAGTGAGAGCAGGCACAGCCTGTACATGGCCGGGAGGAACGAGCAGGGATGGGCCTCCTCCGGCCGGGCAATAACTTCAGTAGCACTGACACAAGGCAAGGGCTGTTTTTCTTTGCTTGTTGATGGCTGCTCTGAAGATGACCTCAGAACATGTCAGGAAAAGTAATAAAAGACAGACAAGAAGCCTGGCTTTAGACAAGAAGAGGTAATGAGTACATTTTTATAGATTGCTTCCCTCACCTGGGCCAGAGAAAGGTAACTCAAGCCTAGCCATTGTCGAGGCTTCATAAGCAATGTTACAGGTACTCTGGTGATTTGGGGCAGTCAATACTTCATAAAATGATAAGTTTCTTTTTGGTCAAGTAAGAGTGACCTTGCATCCCTTAATCTTACAGCTGGTGTTGGCCTGATTTGCCACATTTACCTGTTTTCTTAAATAACCTTTGCAAAGTTAACAAAGGGCAAAATGGTTCATTCAGAAAGCTTAACTTTTGTGCCCTGTGTTTGCTAGCACTGGTTATGGAGAAAGCATAATTCTGTGGAAAGCCTGGTAGAGTCATTCTTACTGGACCAGATAATTAATTAATTCTTAAAAATCTTGTCTTAAAAATAGTTATTTTTGATTTTCATACATGTTCTTGAGGGATAGAGTTACTTTTCTATCCTGCAGTTTGCCTAAAGTTAGGTGAAGTAAGTAGTGTTACTTAATTTCAAACTAATTTTCCCTGAGCCCTGAATATTTTCTAAAGTACTTTCCAAATATAGCTTCCTTATTATATATAATGAAATAAAGTCAGTGGTAAATAGTCAAATATAAGACCAGAGATGATAAATGAGTGTACTTAATAATGCATCACACTACCTTGTGATCATCTTCAGAGCAGTAGCTTTTGGAGGCAGTAAGAGTTTCAAATCTATAGGGAAGATGTATAGGCAGTGTACCTTTGGGGGTCTTTAACTGACCGTACGGGAAATTCATGTGTTGCCTACTTTTTCTTTATATCAGGGCCAAACCAGAATAATGATATAATGATGAATAAGGCTTAGGGAACCCCCAGCTATGCAGAAGGAATTTTATTTACTTGTTAGCTGCAATTTTGTTGGGGTGAATGGGGGGAAATACTTCATGTGAAATGGGATTCCTGTGCCATCTGCATTGGATTCATGTGTACCTTGCCAATAAATCAGGCTGTCCAAGGCACTTCCACTGCTTATCCTCAGAGGTTTCTTGTCTCATAACAGGGAAGCTGCACAGATATTTCTTGAATAAATATGTGTAATTATGCCTGTAGGTGTCAGTGGTTCAATACAATGCCATAAGAGGAAACCTAAAATAGGTGAGCAGCCTTCCTTGGATTCCAGAAACAACAGTTAACTTAGTGCTGTCTTCTTCACTTGTTAGTTTTACTGAAAAATGGAGCATTTTACTTTGAATGAAATGCTGCCTAAAGTGATTGGAGTATGTCTGCATATCACTGTTGGCATAACAGTGGCGTACTGTCAACTAGCTACCTGGAAATAATCACAGATTAATTATTTTTAGCCATTTATTTTTTGGTTGATAGAGTTGATCAGTGCAGGAAATGGTTTTATCAAGTATGGTTTAGATTTTTTTTCCCCTTTTTCATATTGTAACTTTGTACAATCTGTGGGAAAGAACTTGATAGTTTATATTTGTTATACTGAGTAATGTATCATATAAACATTCTTTGGTGGTGGTGGTGAGCAGAAGAACAAATGTTAATATTTGTTCAATCATCATGCTTTTTTTTCCAAGAGGAATTAGCATTTGATCATTTTGATAGAGCTGTTGTGTTTTGTGAGGCATCTAATCTTGAATCTGTACTTGCTCACATTAAGACATTTTTTTCTAACACTGCTGTGCATTATGTGATCAGGACTGCTGCTGCAAACATGCACTTCAGCCCTGTGTATCCTGTGAATGCTGATGAGCAAAAAGCAGGTTTGCTGTCTTGCTGTCTACTCCTCAGGTTTCTTGGGGTTATGAATCCCATTGTATATTGATGACACAGAGATAAACTTGTTCATTCAAGCACACCTATGAAAAATTAATGTCTGTTCTAAAGATCTGTCACTTCGGATGCATATTGGTGGCTGTGTGAGCACATCACATCGTGTATTGGTCGAAGGCTGTGGTTTTTAAAATGTTGTTCAGGATAGCTTTATCCATCTGCCAAAGCAGAAATGAAGGAAAACCTTTGGTCAGTCAAAATTTATTAGGAAACTTTGATTGAAGAAGATCATGCCTATCCTGAGGTTGCTACTTCCTCCAGATAGTGATGAATTAAGGTATTTAAAAGTAGGAACTTTAAACCATGACTTACATAGCTAGATAAATATAAATGTGGCAGCTGCTTTACTGTCTTCAAAAGACTAATTACAATCTCCCTTTTCATATATTAATGCACATACAGTGATAAAGCAGTTGAACAGTTGAGATTTGCTATGTAGAATTTAATTTCCTGACATTAAAAGGTTTATGTATTTAATGATAAAATGCCAGATACTGCATTATGGTGAATATTTTTGCCCAGTAATTTGTACTGGCCAGGAGTAGCTGCTCTCCAAAAAACTGGTAGAAAACATACCCTTATGTGCATGTGTGCTTGTAAAATGGGAGGCCTTCAGCATGTATGAAAAGTACCTTTAGAAATCAAGTAGCTATTGATTTTTTACTCTCTTTGTGGCAATAGTGGAGGTTGTTTTGTTGCATTTTTTTTTTTTTGCTGAAATACAGTGGCTGTGTGTATTAGAACATTATGAAGTCAGCAGAGCTTATGAGAGCCAGTTGGATTCATATGGACGATTCAATGCTCAAACCCCCCACTGACAAGACAGAAGTATAGAAGATTTGAAAATTCTTTTTTTGTTACTTCTGTGTCTGAAAGTCATAGATTCTGATGTATTGAGTTTTGCAGAACTCAAGTAACTTACCATAAATGCACTTTTATCTGAAGTCTGAAACTGTCATAATGAAGTTAATATATGTTAAAAATTCAGCTGCAGTACTATGAAGATCTGCAGAGTTATTCAAATTTAAACAAATGACTGGTCCATTGAAATTTAAGCCTGTGCATAAGTCTTTGTGGCAAGCTTGTGCTGTTTTATCCAATGTTCTTTCATTCAGCAAAGTAGCTGGGATGATATATGTCTGTGAAATGTAAATATAAGTACATTTGCATGGCAATATTTAAAGAACTTCAGGAAAATAAGTAATGAAATACAGAAATTAAAGATAAAAGTATTCTTATTTCCAACAGAACTAGTCAGAAATTTCCAACTATGGCAAAATACAAAGGACAAAGCTGTGATTCAAACAGATAAAGGTTGTGTCCTTGTAAAGAGTGGACTCTTCATTTTGAATAATTTAAACTATTTCTTTCTTTTGAGGTGAACATTGTAGAGCAATAAAATCTCTTGTACCGTCTTAACCATTAAAAAGAAATTTGGTGATGTCCTACCTTTTCTGTCCTTCATTATATGTACATTTAAAATTCACTTTTGATATTAATCATACTTAGAAATCCATTTGCTAGCCATAGTGATTTCACTAGGGAAGACTCAAATCTTTCAGGGTAATGGAGTTCTAACTAAGTATTAGTTATTAGGTACTTAAGATCTTACTCTTTCCAGATGGCTATGCTTAATCTAGATCTTAGACACTTCTGATGGATAAAGATTCCAAATCACGTTCTGAAAAAGTAAAGAAGTTATTCTCATAGTCCACTTGAATCAGGTGGTAGCTCTGCACCTGGCACAGAAGCTTTCCCAGGCAAGTGTCACCTGCTGCAGGCTCTGAACATTGTTCATTGTGATTGGCACTGCACTGAAACCTTCCAGCTGTGAGGGAGGTTTAGCCTGCAGTCTTAAAGCATCTACCTCAGCATTTCGGGTAAGGTTTCTACATAATTGCACAGTTTGCTTGAACTGGAAATGAAAAACTGTTAGCAGTGTTCTGAGTTCATGCAGCATTTACTTAGGCCATAGTTATTCTCACCTATGGCTCATAAACAGTAAGGTTCAGCCTGCTTTATTGCAGCATGTCCCTCATCCCAGACCCACTTTGAGATTAGGTGGGGCTGGGATGAGCACGTGTCTGCTTGCTTCAGCATCGCTTGGGAGCAGAAACCTAAACTAGACAACTTAGGAAGAGAAGTGAATGTCTGGAGAAAATTTAGTATGCTACAGTAGATATTAGCAGAAGTGGGATTTTTGTAAAAGCCCATCCCAGTCAAAGTCAGTGCCCTTGAAAAACAAAACAGAATATCCAGTAGAATCCACTGCTCTTCACATTTTTTTTTCATACTTGCTACATAAAACTAATCCTTCTGTGGCAATCATTAAAACAAATATCAACTCATTAGGAACAACCATTAAAATAAATCTTAACTATGAACAAATCTCAATACTCATTAAAATAGGTCTCAGCTCATTAGGATTTTTAGTATACAGGTTGAAAACAGAAGATGAGATCATTTTTAAAAAGAAAAATCAGGTGTCAAGGCCTTTTTTGCTTCTTTTACTTCCTCAGCAGTGGGAGGACTGGGGCTGCACAAGGAACTGGGAGGGGACACAGCCAGGCCAGGTGACCCCAACTGACCAAGGGGGTATCCCAGACCATATGGCATCTGTTCAGTGTATACAGCTGGGGGAAGAAAGAGGAAGGAGGGATGTTTGGGTTGACGGCATTTGTCTTCCCGGGTGACTGCTGCATATGATGGAGCTCTGCTCTCCTGGGAATGGCTGAACAGCTGCCTGCCCATGGGAAGCACTGAATGAATTTCTTGCTTTGCTTTGCTTGTGTGCAGCTTTTGCTTTACTCCTTGCAGTGTCTTTATGTGAACCCAGGAGTTCTGTAGCTGTTGTTGTTCTGATTCTGTCGGTGGTCCCGCTAGCGGGGCAGTGAGCGAGCAGCTCTATGGTGCTTACTTGACAGCTGGGGCCAGACAGTCCTGCAGGAACTACTGATACCACAGCTGTCCATGATGGTGTTCCTTAGCTGATTTTTCATGATGCTGTTTGAAAGAGAGCTACCAAAATCTTGGTGTATGGCTACAGGTCCATACAATGGAAACTTTAACAGTTGCATGTGTATTTTGCTCTTATAGTGGAAATGTTTGTCTTTTCTATTCAAAAAAGATACCAATGCTGACAATTTAGAGGTACATCTTTTATGACATAAAATTTTTCACTTAAAAAAAATTCTATTAAATCAAAGTCATGAAGTGTCTTTCAGTCACTCTGGATCCAAATCTTCTCTGAAACAGTGTTTGTATTCATTGCATGAATACAGTGCATGGTGTATTCATTCACCCCTGCCTCATATGGACTTGAACTCTGGTCATTGTTTTGTTCTTCAAATTAAAGGAAATTGATCAATGAGAGTTTAAATCAGTGGCTCAGTTGAATAGGAGTTACCCATGCATGCCTGAGGTCTGAGTATGAACCATTTATGTTTAATTAAATGTAGTGGTCTGAGTGCAAACCAGATCTAATCTCTGTTTGTTACAATGCAGGAGTGAGCAAATCCAGTTAAGCAAAAGAATAGCAGCACTCTGTGGGATCTAAGGGGCTGGAGCCATTGTTAGAATCTGACACTGGAGCTTCATCTACACCAGGAATAGATTGTATAGATGACTTTAATTAATGCTGAGTTGTAGATTCTGGTACTAATGAATTTTTAAAATTAATAGAACATTGTTGTAGGAAAGAACAGCTCTGCTCAAAAAGTTTCAGCCAAAGACAGCATGCCTTTGTATTAATTCAGTTTTTAGATAAGCATTTAAAGCTACATTTCTAAGGTTTTAAAAGCTCAATATCTTTCTTTTAATATTTATTAGACTTTGTGGTGAGATTTTCTTGGAAACTCACTGATTGTGAGCACACTTATAAAAGGGTGATATATGCACCATCTAAGGGATGCAACAGGGAATATAATACCATATTTTTCTCTAAAAATTATAGTGGTACTCTTAGCCCAAATAATGCAGTCTTTTTCAGGAGGTTCAAGGCTGATTTTTTTTTCCAGAATAAAATCCAGATTTTATTCTGAAATCTCATAATCTGTATTTGGGATAGCCTAAGAACAGAACCTGAGGGAGTGTTTATTCCTACTGAGCTCAGAGGATATGGATGCTAATCTGTACCCTTAATGTTAGGGATAATCCTTCTACATTTCCTCTAAAGATTCTTATATGGAATCCCATTAGGCAGATAATAAAAGATTAAGTTTTTATCAGTCAAAACTATCTTGGCAGTATTAAATATGCTTTTTTTAAAAAAACAGAAGTTGCTAAAAAGCCACATTCTGAGGTTTAAAAATCCATAAATCTTCAGAAACACAGACAAAAGCAGAAAGCAATCCCAGAAGAGATGGTTTGTTATTAGGGCAGAGACATCCCCCCGCCCCCTTAGTTGTTAGGCCATTGGTTACTTTCATTTACTGAACCCCATAGTATATTTGATTTATACAAATAACTACAGTGATTTATACAAATAACTATTACACTGAAAAATCAGTGTAATAGAATCTTGGGACATTGCAAGGGTGAGATATGGCTGCCTTTTTTCTCAATCTCCTGTGGAACGTATTTCATTCCAGTCTGTATTTCCACTTCTACACTACCACTGGTTACAGGAGCCGTAGCTGTTGCATTGTCTTGGTTTTTGTGAAGGGTAGACCTATCACTCTTACTAATTTTTCTTCCCTATAGGTTCATTTATGACAGCCTAGTCAAAGCTCCCGGTGATGTCCAGTGTTCTTGGCAGTAATTGCACAAGTAGAATTTCCTCAAATATTGCTGCACAAGAAAATAGAAATGTATAGTTCTATTTATAGAATTGAAATGTGGTAGGGAAAAAGAAAAATACAAGAACATTGATTGTATAGGTTGTTTATTTTATTTAATCAACTCACTGTGACTGCCAGCTAAAAATGAATGTGGGCTTTTGGGTTTGTTTGTTTTTGTTTGTTTTTTTAATTCAGAATTCATGAGGTGCTTGCTGAAGCAAAGCAATTAGGTTAAGATATTTTTTCTTCTTGTTCCAGTGAACTCATGCTGTTTGAAGCCCAACGATATTGCTTTAAATCTCAATTTTCTCACTGTTGCAAGCATTTTATTATAAACACATTGAAGAAAAAGAATCTCACTTGAGTTATATCAGCATGCAAGAAAAGAGCATTGTTAAAACGTTCCTTTGAAAGATTTTAGTGTTGTTAGTACTGTGCAAGATCTGAGGAGCAGAGAAGTCATTTGCCAAATGTAGCAAAATACAAAAACTTCATTAGTTTTGCACAAGATTTTTGGATGGTGTATGACACATATAAAAATGATGTATTGGAAAAAACTGCTTTCAGATGCTTTTTGTGCCCTCTGTCCCACAACTGGAAGTTGGTTTTTACAATACAACACCTTTAGTCTGCTTACCTGCTTACATGAGGATTTTGTGCATTTGCTGCAGGGTTTGGTAATTTGAAATGCTCAGCTGTATAGTCTAATCTAGCTCCAGAGAAAAATCTCATCCTTTCTAAAGAATTCTTTGTTTTCATTCTGAGCAGGGCAGAGTACGTTTAGGATGTTCAAAGCTAGTGTGGTGATGAACATTGTAAGCAGATGGAATCTCTGGAAAACTGAAAGTGTTCTGTTCTGATTTGCAACTAACATCTAATTCAAGATTAAAATCTTTGTTTGTATATCTTGAATTTAGAAGTCGTGGATGTATGATGAGAAGATACATCACATGAAGAATGGTTTCTGTCCTTTTAGATGTTAGGCATGCACAGATACCTACACAGATGAAACTCCTTAGTGTAAATTCTGCCTTTGTTCGGATATATACAATGCCTTGTAAGATGTTGAAGATTGACTTGAGTGATTGAGAATTTGAAATGGGCCTCTTTTTTTCCTTCTTATGAATATAATGTAAAAGATCATCTCCTGTGCAGTATTATAGTTTCATATAAAAACATAAGCTTGTGTGGATATATTTAACCTTAGGGAATATCAACAAAGATTAACATTAGACAAGATAATTAAACCATTACTTTTTTTTGCTGTCAAATCTGTGATGGGGTAAGAAGTTTCATTTTGTTACTGAAACATTTTATTGCTCTTAAATTTGTATTTGTATCATATATTATGCTGCATTCTCATGTAGCCTCAGTATTTCCAGAGTACTGCAAGGTTCTGTAAATAAAAAAATAGGAGATTTCCAGGCAATTTCATATTACTTTAATAGATTATAGTGCAAATTGACACATGCAATTGATAATACTTGCTATAGTCAAGCTAAAATGAATGAAAAATCCCAAGCTTTGTCATAAAATATGTCACTGAGCCCTCGATACCCATCTCTGACATGGCTGATTACAAGTTGTCTTCTCACTGCAAATACATAGCTGGATCTTTGCCTCCAGATGGTAAAACCTTACTGAAGATGAGAATCAGCTTGATTTCATATTGACTAGCTTTTCCTGTCTCTTGTGATCACTTGGGCCCCAGTCCCTGTCCACAGCCCTCTTTCTCGAAGATTCAGCCAGTTGCAGATGCAAGCTGTGTATTTTTCCCCTTATGGCTGTCTGTAACCAGAGTTTTACCACCAGATCGCATTACCCACAACAGATGTGGTTTGTGTAAACTCCTTGCTCACACCTCTGCCTACTCACATTCAGAGTAACCAAAACTTTTGCTGCCACCCACCAACTCTACATTTAAACCCCAGGTTTAGAAGCTTGGCATGTTCAGGTGCCAAGAAACCTTACACAGTTACTTGAGTGCTGCCTTTGCCCAGCTTTGCTGTCCCAGACCTGCCTCTCAGCTCCTTCCCATCTGTCCAGGTCATATTGCTGAAATTTAAGACTCTCTGAAATTAATTTATTCCCAGAAGGGGAAGGAAGGGAAGACTTAGGGAAGACTTAGCTTGTACAGGTCATCTTCATTTCACTGAGCATAAAAGGTGTTACAATGCATGTTGGAGTGTGGAGGGTGGAAGTGAAACACAGATGTGGAACCTGTGCTTTTCTTCTGGTAGAATCCCCCTTGGGACAGCAGCACCTTACCAGAGCTTCTGCCCTGGTGGGTATGTGAAGGAGGCTGATGCTGCGAAATCGCACCAGCTGTTCTGTTTGCACTGAGGACCCCAGCTGCTAAAAGGATTATGACTGTAGAATTTTTACCATTGAACTGGTATTTATTAGGCACTGATTTTTATAATTTGTAATGGCAATTCAATTTAATCCTGATTTGCATACGTATATTTTCCCAGCCTAGAAGAAACACCAACAATGGTGTTTTCCTTGAGGACCAATATACTGCCTTTTATATTTCAAATTATTCTGTGTGAAAGCATGAATTCTATTCCCTGGACTGTAATCTTGAGTCATGCTAGGAGTCAGATGGAGAGCTGCATTCCTTGCCAAGTGACAGGATGGTTTCCCAGAGAAGCCTAGGAAATTAATTATACTGGGCAGCAACCATCCGTATGGTGCGTGGAAGCTAAAAGTGTAGCAAATGTTGAAGGGTGGATGCTGTGGACAAGCAGGTGAGAGCAGCTGCAGCAGCTGTTTGTGGTGATGTGGGAGATGTGTGGGGACAGCACAGCTGGGTGTGGTGGCACAGTAGGCACATGGGCAGGCCTGGAGGAGTGGTCTCGATACCCTGAAAATCCTAAATCTAATGACTTGAACGTACTTGCGTTGTTTTTTTTTCACTAATCATTTCTGTATAATTATTTTAAAATACAAAAAATCTACATTGTACAGGTGGGGTAGCATTTCAGGAGATAACAGGTACTTTTGAAGTCAAATGTTGATGCCACTCCTTTCCCCAATATAAAATGAAGTATTTTGTCTGTACCTTTATGGAATATGTTTTTGTAGGCTTTGCCAGAAGGAATTAATGCTCTGCATCTGCAGTAATGTCAGATCTCCATGGTTTATTAATCTCACAGTAGGCTGGAATTTAAACAGTTTTCTTATGGTTCTCTCCTTCATGTTGCCATGTAGTTCTTAATAGTAGGGAAGAAAGCTACAATCTGTTATGCTGGAAAAGAAAAGAATATTGAAGGCCTCTGTCATGTTTTTTTAAGCACGCTCTTCAGTAACATGAGCCTGACAAAAGGAAGCAGCAACAAAAATTACCTTAAAAGCTGAATAAGGCCCACAGTTCAGCGCTGCTTTCATCATTATTGTTCATTTGAACTGATTAAAATACTTTTGTAAATTATGTGCAGTCAATCAACAACTGGAGGGGCAAATTGGGAGTGAGATCTGCTTAGTGTAGCTTTTATAAATACCTGTATCCTGTCTCTTCACATGATACTATGTTGTGTTTTATTCAGCACTTTGCATGGTGAAACACCAGTTTTGTGTCTGAGTTGCTGGCTGTGGTTCTTGCTCCTATCCACATGCCATTCATGCCACTGGCTCTATATCAGCAGTATAGTTACATATTTTCTTGCCTCTACAACTAAAATACACCCATGAAATACCATGAAGAATGTAAAAAAAACCAACCAAACAAACCACAACATTGGGAAAGAAAGGGAAAATTTTTGTTAATAAAGAGTTGTTTAAAAATATGTGTCTTGGAAAATGAGAGTGTAGACCAGTTAACTTTGTTTTCTGCATGAATGAATAAGCAGTGACTAGACCAGCTGACGGTCTACAGAAAATATTGACACTTTTTAACTGTATTCTCAAGTGTATTTGTATATATTCCTTTAAACTATTTGGTGTTCACATTCAAATTTCTGTCCCTAGTATGGCACAGAAATTATGTACAGAAATATAGATAGAGTTTGGAATGCCAGTTTGTCAGTCAATGTGCCTTCAGCTGTCTTGTCAGGATGAATGTGATACTGAAATTCTGCAGAAAGGGGGTTCTAGTCTACTCCAGTGCTGTTTTTGAAGGCCCTGCTTCTGGAGTATAGTGATCCTGCAGAAAGTATTTTGTCTTTATTAAAGATGAGACAACAAGTTAAGATTCAGGAATCTGTCTCTTCTGGGAAATTGCCTGATACCATCCATTCAGAACAGTTATTGGGTCTTCATGACATGAATCAAAGATTGACTCTCCAGTGATGGCCTGTCGAAGAATCTTAGTATATTTCAGAGAGGGAGGGAGGGGAAAAACTCCTGCACAATTACAATAGAGATTCATGATTATTTATTTTTCAATCAAATGACTAATGTTTTAGACCAATATGCTGTATTCACTTAGTTGAGTAGAAAAGAGTCAAAGTTTGTAGTCAGGTTGCAGGTCAAGAGGTAAAAAGCTAAAAGTCAGTTTCTGGCTTTCAATTCCCTGAGTGACATATATTTTCACCTTACTTAGGGGAAATAGTGGAAGCTTCAGGCCTGTCGTGTGTGTGATGACTTTCCTTATTGGCTCCTTTGATAGGAGAGGTTAGGAAAGCTTTTGGGGTTTTCTGAGAATTCATACAGAATGAAAATAAAGCACTGATATTACCTCTTTTCTTGCATTTTCTCCACAGAAGTAATTGTGATGGGTATTTTGCTCAGATACTGCTCAGTGCAAAGGCTGATGCACTCTTGCATATGTCTTAGTGGTGTGAGAGACTCATTAAAACTATCTATTTGCAGTTGCGCACAAAAACCAGTCCTTAATTGCCTCCTTGGATATGGGCAAGAGCTTAAAAAGAAGCAAAATATAAAAGATTAAAAGAGCATAATGACATCTTCAAAAGATGAAAGATATGATCTAAATGTTAAAAAAAAAAAGAGGAGAAAAGCTTGAAATCTCTTTCTGTTTCCCCAAGTTAAGTAGGAAAACTTTGAAGATGACAGTAATTTCCCATTGTGTTTCATCTTTCTCATAATAACATATTTTGAAATCTGGAATGAGTGTATCACCTAATAATGTTTTTTAGGACTACATAAGTTGTAGTATAAAGCACAATATAAGCAAGATTTTCTTCTACTCTTTGCCATAATAACTAAAGATACTGTGCTCTTTAGTTTTAAAAAATTCTGATTGGATGCGTACTTGGCTAAGGCATTCCTAAAGGAAAAGGAGATTGATGCTGGTGATTTATCAGGTGGTCTTCTACAAATTAGTTGCAAACTCATATCTTAAGGGCTCAAAGTCATGGGGTCTTGTTTTTGAATGAAGTGTAAAAACATGATTCTGACCATTCGTGGTCATGAAAGATCCCATGGTGCTTTTGGGGATAAACCCTCCTGTCCTGGCCAAATTCAGTTTTGGTTAGTTCCCATGGTGATTACTTCATTTTCCCTGCAGTTTTGGTTAGATGTGATGTTCCTTGCTTCCCATCCTGAATCCCTGATATGAGTTGCTTTGATGTTGCTTAGCCTATAGGTTTCAGCCTGAAGGAGATTGCTGTTCAGCACAGAGCTACGTGGTTCGCTAGTTACACAAGAAGTTTCTGGAAAAAAATGCTTTTCATTTGGAAAAAATGCTTTTGCTAGGTAGAAATTATAATTTCAACACCAGCACAGGCAACGTGAATTTACATATTGACCTGTTCTAATGAACCCTAATGACATATATAATAATATGATGATGATGATGATGTCTGGTGATGTATGGAATCATCTCTGTCAGGGGGATGAAGAGAGGTTGTATTTTCCAAATGCCAGAAGTTACTGTAAAATTCTTGACTAATGGTTCAAAGCCAGTATTCAGTTTTTTTATCTGAACACAGAAGTGCAGATTTCCTGTGTAACAAATGCCAGTGTTTATGGATGTGCCCACCCACTATAAAGGGATTGGTGTGCTATGTCTGTAGTAAATGGAATTACTACTTCTGTTTAGATTATAACAGAAGCTCCCCTGATTCCAGAACACCAAGGAATCTGGAGTTTTTCACTGATTTTGACACTGTCTATTTGTAACAAAGTAGTTAGTTTAATTTTCCTGTGCGTTATTTGGAAGGGGTGAATGTGACTAGCATACTGATTATCAAGGTTCTCAACTCATTTTCCCCAAATTTCTTTCTTGCTGAAGAGATGCCAAATTATTCAACAGCTGAGTGAAACATTTCCTTTATAACTTCAGAGTCACAGTTTGGTCAGATGGACTTTGATGGCACTTAACCGAGAGAGGTTCTGTACTGCTGCTTTGTATTTTCAAGAATGTTTTTACTGTACCTCTTACAGGAAAATATTACATCTTTGCAGTAAAGTTGTGTATCTTTGGGGTGAATGGCTTTTGGTATGGAGTGGAAACCCTTTTTCTTAGTATAGTGTTGATATGAAGAGCTTCAATCAACAACCCTGTATTTACAAGTCACTTAAAAGGTTCCTAGAAACCATCAGTCAGTAACCTTTCCTAGTTATTAGGTGTGTTTCTGTAATACATGCTGATGTTTGTTTTTGTGCACATAAGAATGCCTGCATTAATATTGCATGCTAAATTTTTTGTGGAGTGGTTTATACTTGATTTTGTGTCTGTCCTTGTAAACATGCAGGCAATGCTGGGTCTGCTTGTTTTCAAGGAGTTTGGTGACAGCGCTAATTTGGCCTTGGCAGGAAGAGCCTGAGCTCCATCTCATAGCCTGTGTCTAGGCAGTGGGGTGGAAGAAAGTACAGTCTCCTGGCCATCATGACTGAAAAGTGAAGGCTGGAATCTATCCTAGCAGGTTCCAGCCATTGCATTGCTTTGCTTTCCGTGGAGACCAGGATACAGCAGGTACATGGCAGCTATAAACTGTCACACAACTCTCACACCAAAGGTGGGTCTCATTCCAACAGAGGATAAAATGTTCTTTACCCTTCTGTTCTTGCACAGGTGGGTTAAAAGATGGGGAGAAGTAATTCACTAACTCGGGAACACCACCTTCATCTGACTTAGGGTGAAGTCAAATGGTTGACTCAGCTTTTGGAGGAAAAGCCTTTGTCTTATGTGAACGGGAGATTTTTCAGAATTTAAGGATTCTCCCTAAGTTATGACACCTTAGGACTTCAAACAAGATGTTTGGAATCCCCTCCTTGTAAACAGCATCCCTTTGTTTACGAGCAGATAGGGAGCACAGGCACCTGTCCTGGACCATCTGAACTGTGCCCATATGAGATCCCCCAGAACAGATGAGTTTCCCAACCCTGAGTCTCTGGCTTGCAGAAAGAGGCTGTAAGAGTGCAGCCCAAGCTGAGAGAACACCCCCAGCACTCCTGAGACAGATTTCCATTTTAAGGATGCCCTTCAAACAGGAGGTTTTTGGGGCTGGCGTTTAAATTGTTTGCAATGGATAAGGTATAGTGTGCTTCGTTCTCTGCATATCCTGTGATCTACCTCAGGCTGCAGCTGAGCCTCCTGCATGGTGGTGTGGGACATTTCGCTGGCCAGTCCTTTCTGTCTTCCTCACGATCTCCAGCTGGACCCCAGTAAGATGAAGGCTGTCTTTCTGGCTAGGAGGAAGTTTGTGCATAAAACCCCCAGGCTTTAAATGAGGAGTGAGCTTAATTCTTATCTTTGCACAATGCAAATGAATGATCTTTGATCATCATGCTATAGAAGAGGAGCAAAGGCTTTGTGTCTCTAACAATATTTCTGGCTTGAATTTTTAAAATCAATTTCATTAGCATCTCAATACAGCTCTGCTTTTAAAGGCACTGTACTTTACTTAAAAAGATTTTACCAAAATAGCAGATGAAAAATCTCACATTTAATTGTATTGTTCTTTGAAACTGTTCAGCTTTTTTTGCTATCACATGGACCTTTCACCTCTGTCTTAAGCAAAAATAATTGCAGGTCTTCTGAAATGAGTTACATGAAGAGGTCATTATTATTTCATTCAGATGTTTAGAAGCCAGATTTTAGATAATGTTTGAGGTGCTGACATGAGCATTTTCAGTGAGCTACAGCAGCTGTTGTGCAGTTACTGCTCCTTAGCTAATGCTCTGAGACCAGCAGATTATTTATATTTCATTAACATTTAATTAGCCCACTGTACCTATGCCTGAATAATGACAGATGGATACAGTGAACTTGAGGACTATCTGGCTTTTTAAAGTTTAAATTTTTAAACCTGTTTTTCTCTTTCTTCTTGCCTTCCTTTTACCAATCTGGCATTGCAGTAGATTTGATTTTATTTTAATCAGCCTTTGGATACTTAAACTTGGAGAGGGAAGTAAGCCTCATCATAGCATTAGCAGTCACAGAATGCTGTAAGAGTGTGGCAATTTCATGTTCCTTAAGAGAATGTCTCAAAATGACCTTCCCCAACAGATTATGGTATGGAGACACACAGAATCATTTGAAGGGCAGGAAATGCAAAAACAGTGCCAGCCATTTCAAAGGGATTGCTCCAAACATCAGGTTATCCTTGAAATACTGGAAAAAAAAATCTGACCAAAGTACTTGTTTAAAGGAATATTTTAGGTATTTCTATAGTCCTTTAATGGCATGAGAAGCCTTTATGCTTTTCTGAGAATGATTTTTAGGTTTTTTTTCTAAATAACATTTAATTGAAGTTATAGAAAATTATATAGATTCTTTGCTTCTTTATGTGAATACTGTGCTGGAATATTAAAATGCAGAAAATGGCTACAGCATCAAATTCAGAAATATTAAAATATTTTCTAGCATTAGGAGGGAAGTAGTGAAAAGGAAAGACCTTAAAATAAGGAAAAACTATTGTTCTGAAATGCAACGAATTTTATGTGAGACTCTTCACTGATGTTAGTATGGAAAAGTAACAGGGCACATTTCTTTCTTGTAATTCTCAGGAATCTAGTAAATATCCAGAAAACTGAGAGAACAAAAGCAACAAACAGTATTATTGACATCTGTCCACTTTTGGCTCTTTTCCTTGTATCCTTTGTTCTCAGAGGGAAGTCTGCTTTACATCTGCTTAGAAAAATATTTGTTATGACTCCTAGATAGAAGTAACTAGAAATAGTAGACTTTGCTTACAGAGTCTAGAACAGGATTGAAAGCACTGTTCCTCAGAGTGCCAGGGAAATCTTTGATAAATGTGCATTATATCCACACATACTCTGTTCACTTATTGTTCAGGTCTGTGAAGTCAAATAAGTCCAATGGGAATCGTTACCACAAATGCCTAAATACTAAATCTGATTAGATTTACACGGACAGTGAAAAGGAAGAGCAGTCGTAATGTTTGAATTTTATTTTCATGTCCTAGCTCAAGTTTATGTTGGTGCCATCAGTAAAAACCACCAGTAAATTCAACACTAAAAGATTACCTCTTCAGATACGATCAGTGGTATCTGCTTGGTTAAAATGATGACTGGTGACTCCTTTGTGATGAAAACCTATCTGGACGTCAGGTCAATATATGTTTCTCAGCATCATATGGCCAACAGAAACACTGACCCTATCTCAGGAAGGAAGAAAATTTGTCAAAGGAAGCAAGTTTGCTAAGAATTCTCTATCCTGTAAAGCTGAGGGATGCTGGAAGGACAAAAAGCAGCTCGAGCAAGTAAAGGTTGGAAAGACATATGTTGCCCTTACTTCTGCCTGTTGGGATCTGTCAGTCAGTTCATTTAATGTTCTTCTTTCATGACTGAAATGGTTCACCTGGGAAGTCAGTAGTGAAAATGTCCTCATAAACCCAGAGTCTGCCTGGCTGCCCTCTGCCATACATCACTTCCTGGCTGTAAGAAGGGAGAATTTGTCTGAAGTGAAGGAAGACTTTGCAAGAAAAGCTGGTTTATAAACCTGCATCAGGTGTAATGTATTACTGAGAATGAAGGTTTATGCCAAAACCAGTTGTCCGTAATTTCCAAATGCAGGTGTGAAAACCAGGTGGTGACAGTGTTTCATATGTCATATGTGAGGTTTGTGAAATGATATTTGAAAAGAAGTTAAAATAAAATAGCCAGTTTTTAACCACCCCAGAATTCCCACCCGGAGCAGCACCAGGCATCACTGGTGTTTGTGTCTGCCATAGTGGCATTGAACTGTTTTAATTTCTAAGTATGAAGCCAGACACAAAAACTTGTGTTTTGGAAAGATGAATATTTTCATTCTTCACAGCAGACCATTTTATTTGTTGAAAAATTGAATGTAACATTTGTGGTTTAAAATTTCTATTTTCAACCCTCAAAAAAGAGAGGAAATGAAGATTAATACATTTTGGATTAATTTTTTTGTTTTCTTTTGTGTGCATTTTTAAAAGGATGCACTCTACTTCTTTGTAAGACTCTTACAGCTATTCTATCTTCTATGATATCATTATGCAAACTGATGACTGCATACCCCCGGGGATATTGCAATATAAAAATTCTGGTTTTGTGAAACTAATCTCTGTAAAATTAGATAGAAAACATAAGCAGCAAAGCTCTTGAAGAAAATCTGTTGACTCTAGCAATTACATATGCCATTTCAGTGCTGCCAAAGGGTGATGACAACTCAAAGGTATTGTTTACACATAGAAATATATCATTTCCTCTGTTTAAAACTCTTGATCAACACAATATTTGTGTATATTTGTAACTGCAGTTTGAAGGGTTTCCTCAATGCAATTTTCAGTTCATACCATAATTAGTTTTTCACAGTTTTACTTAAAAAAAAAAAAATTAAATTTAAAAATTATATTATTTGGGGAGATGAAAAAATATCAGGATCTACATTTCTAGTTCCCGCCATCCTAAATGATGTCATGGGAGAATGTAGAAGTGGAACTGTAGACTACTAAGCAGGACTTAATTTCTTACATTCATATCTTACATAGTCTGTCTAATTTTTACCCCCAAATTTTGCTATTCACACCATAGTCTGTACAGTTAATACTATTGGGATATTAGATGTGAGTTCGGGAATTCTTGTGGCTCTGATAGAATTTTTGCTTTCAGGTACTCTCAGTAAAATGCATTAGGTTGATCTCTGGGATATTCAAAATTATGAGGAAGAATATTCAGCTTTGAATGCTAATTCCAATAAAATTATAAGAGATGATTTTGTGATTCTACTTTAAAAAATATGAAAACATCCTGATAATAGACATTATTCCCAAACCAATTTTTTTGTGGTAAATATGAGGGGGGAGAAGAAACTTTATGAAGTTATTTGTATCAAAGTTTGCAAAGAGATTATCAGACATATGTCACAACAAATTGGTGTCATTGTTAGGACATGAACTAAAAAATTAGAGCACAATGCTTTTGAAACAGCTACACAAAATTATATAACTCTTCTAAAAAGTAAAAAACACTTGTTTTCATGTATTTCTTTTTCACTATATTAAATCTCCTTTCTGACAGCTAGAAGGAAATTACTGTGATTTAGAGACTGAATCTTTATCAGTAGCTGACAGGTACTAAAAAATGTTAAGTCGATATAAACAGTTATTTATAATAGCATTTAGCTGGAAAATGACAATCACTGAGCATTTGATTTATGTAATTTTCCAGGACAGTAGAAATACCTTCTGCAGTCCACCAGGCACTTTTTATGAGCCTGTTACTGAAGCATGGAAGTCTGCCTGCTCACTCCAGAAGGAACAAGATGAATGCAAAACTGGATAGCACTGTGTAGCAGATAATGCATTTGCAGACTCTGGTCCTGCTTAGATATTCCTTTTTAACTTTGGGGTTTTTTTAAAATCCTGAAGTGCACACAATGGCCAAACTCTGCCTGTAGAGCTACAATAAATGGGAGCATGGCACAGCCATTGAGGATTTGCCTGGTAGAGGCAGACTAGTGGTATTAACTTCACTCTCTTTTCCATCTTTTTTGTGTTTCTGGTGTCCCAGCAGAGGAATTCTTTGTCATGTCACTAGATGCTTAGGTGGTGTTTAGGGTGGAGTGATGAGTCCCCTATCTGTGTCATATGTTACTGAGAAATATTGGTAAAAACTGACTCTTTGAAAACTCTAGAACTGCTCTGTGCCGTGTTATATTGCTTTCTGTGATGGGATGATGGTTGCAAAAGCCAAAATGTGGTGAGGCTATCTTTTACTTTTGACGATGTTCCTGGCAAATACTGAGACAGAAAGCACCAACCTTAGTCTTAACTAGAAATTCATCTTATGACAGAATTTTATGATGTTGAAAAGATAGGACTAAGCAGCTACTTGTTTTGAGGTTCAGCTGAAGAAGCTGTGATGCTTTGGGATTACTTCAGCTCCCCTTAGTTCCTCTCAGTTTGCAGGTGACTGTACAAAACAAGTATTTGTTCATGCCACGCCATGCCATGCTTTTCCAGCTGTTGAACAAAACTGCTTCATTTTGCAGGTAACTAGTCAAAACTGGGTGGACCAGGAGAATTTTGGGGGTTCTGGAGAGCTGGTAGTGTTAGCCCAGGGTTACAGCAAACACATCCCCAGGGAATTCGTTAAAGGGGGAAACGTTTCAGTATTGATAGAATACAGTTTCAGATCCTGTGATGGTGTGAATACACCCAAGTCAGAGAGATGATACCAAGCTAATTTGTGGAGGAGCTGTCCTGACCAGGATTAAATCCCTAGAAAAAAATTGATGAAAGTTGAAAACAAAAATTAATAATTCAGTAATCATAGCCAAAGATGACTCATTATGAAATAGTTTTTCTGTCAACAGACCTGTTTTCCATTTTTTCCTGCAAGGTTGCAGCCTCCACCAAGTGCTTTTGTCAGTGAGCAGTGCCTTATAAAGTAGTGGTGAATTAATGTTGCCCAGAAGGGCTCATTGAAGAAGACAGCCTTTGCTACAAGAATTGCACACTTTTAGATGAGGCCTTAGGTCAGCCTTTTTGTGCCCTACAAGAAAACGGTAGCATCCTAAAAACCAATTGTTATTGTTGCGTGAAGGGTACAGGAGAAAATTTGTTTGACCTTTGCCTTTGCATGCAGATCTTGACAAAATATGGTCACTCTCATTGCAGGTTTCTCTCATCTGTTTGTTAAAGCCTTCCTCTGCTGTGCTACTGCAGCTAATGATTTTACAGTGCTTTCCCTAGCAAGCACCAGCTAATCATAAGGTGCTTAGATTTTTTCCTTAAGTCTCAGTACAGAAATTTAATAGGGGTTTCAGTGCTTCAAGGGAGAAAAGTTAAGTAGTCTGCTAGCTGAGCTTCCTCATTATATTACCTTATGCTTAGCTGCTCAGATGAAATGAATAATAATTTTCTTCCTTGGCAGGATTAGCTCTTCAGAAGCACCATAAGCATCCAGTCAGGCAATTCTGCATGTTGAACTGTTTTTAATACATCCATTTGAATACCAGTTTAATGTGGTTTACTATGATTCTGCCATCGCACATGAAATGGCATATCTTTTATCAATTTTTTTAAAATTAATTTTGAGCTCACTATGTGTTAGGGTATATATATGTAGCTAATGATTCGTGGAGGTGTACATCTCTTATGCACAATATGCATCAGTTGTTTGAATAATTAGATAGAGGCACTGAATGTGGACTATGAAACAGAAATATTCAAGTGGAAATCCTAATCTGCCACAATAATTTAATGAAAAGGTTTGTCATTGCCTCTTGTAAATCTTGAACAGTTATCTTGAAAAGCCACAACAGCATAAAATTTAGCTTAGTGAAACAGAGGTGGTTTTCTAATATCCTGGGGTTTATCACCTATGGAAATAAGTATTTTAAAAATAATATATAAAAGATCACTGAAATTTTAATAATGGAAATGAATTTCTGTCACATTGACTGGTGCTGTCTACTGCCCAGGCTAGCTCCAGCGGTGTGTGGCAGGAGTGGGGACATCACCACAAATTTCTTCTGAAATGTGTGGTGTTTTAAGTAGAGGGTTAAAGAGATCTTGGAACTAGGAAATAAGGTGGAAAAGGTCTAAAATGCTTTGTCACTGGCAGTGCAGAAGACTTTAATATATATAAAAATAATGAGAAAAAAAAGTAATAGCTCCTCTTATTCCACGCACCTGTCACAATGCATTTCCTACCTCTCAGTTACCCGCCTCTCCTGAGAGTGAATTTTTCAAGATTTTTCTAGATATTTTTCCTCTAATGGTTCAATCTCACATTTTGGCTTTAGCAGCCATAGCTCAGAAAAGAAGGCAATCAAAGTTATTTTTGATCCAGTACGGAGTTGTACTTCCATGTGGTGCACAGCCCTGTGCAGGAGGACATGGCCCTGTCTTTGTCGTCGGTACGAGCTGACTCTGTAGCTGTGTCCTATTTTCCACATTAATAGATTACAGCTTGTGGAAGAACACGATAGAGTTCCTTTGGACTTGGGACAAAGGGAAGTGTTTGTCATTTCTTAGCTTCTTAGCATATTATTGCAGGCCCATTTGTCTCATGGCATTGTGTGATGGGATGATGAAGATCAAACTTTACTTGTCAGAGAGATGTGACAAACCAGTTCTAAATTATTGAGTCTCGGTTGACAGCAGTTAGTGGTGGAGAAGGCCTTTGAGTCAGCAATTCGGAAACCCAAGGGTGTTAAAAGAAGGCATTCCTTTCCAGGGAAAGCTGAAATAAATCACTTTGTAGACTCATCTGGCTTTTGTGAGATGTTGATTTGCTTTTCTGCCTTTCCCCCTTCTCCTGCCCCCTCCCCCCCCCTCTTATATAATGATTTATTTAATTCGTCAGTATTTTACCATTCTCAGATGAGCCTAAGTAAATTATCATGATAATAACAGCATGATTGCTTTTCAAGATTCTAATGGCTGCAATCTCTGGTTTTTTTCTGTGATCAAAAGTCATGGTGGAAGGTGCTAAGTTAATAAATTACAGGATCTATAGGTGCTAGGAACAATCTAGGTTTGTCTTTCATGAATGCTTTTGTGGGCTAGGTAGGGTTTCCAGTGTCTGTTGGAGAACAGCAAGGGATGTACATTTTAGATATGGGGTTTATGTGATGTGTTTAGAGTTGTTCTTCTGTATTTGGCTGCGTTAACCCAGTGTAAGTTTGCTTTCTGTAAACTTCACTGAATATTTACTGGTTTTGCTGAGACTTCTTGTCATTAAACTCACTTGGAAGGAGATTTGGGAGAAATGACTGCATGAAGCACACAGAGAAAAGCAAAGGGAGTTACAGTTTTATTTTCTGTTTGTTTCTTTCTATTTTTGTGTATGTTTGTGAAAGAATTTAAGAGATACCCCTGGGCTGGGAAAGCATTTTGCTTCTCTGAATGGGAGCAGTTGCTTGGAATCAGTGAGGGCTCTGTCATTGATACCAGCTGGAACATTAGTCAACTTGTTGCAAGATTTGCCAACAAAACCTGGCCGTGGTAAAATAAAATTTATATCTCCAAATATTTCAGGTCTAAGACTTGTCACATACATTTTTCAGTTCACACTGCTCATTTTTCGCTACTGTTGAGAGCTACAGATTCACTTGCAATTTTTTTCCAAAATGCTGTAGCTTGATTATTTATCTCTTCTTTGGGATGATATATTAAACTAATTTTTGAAAAAGCCTAAGCTTTTTATATATTTTTAAATGAGTATTTTATCATGTTTGTGAAACAAATTACACTGTAGATAAATAATTCAATTTTTCACATTGTAGATAATACTACTACACTGTATCTCAAACACATCCAGTATTTATCTGGTAGTTAGTTTTTTCCTGAGATAAGAATGAAATTGTATTCACACTTAGAATTTTAAACCTGTTAAAAAAATTAGGTATTACCTTATATATTTTATTACTTATTTTATTTTAGAAAGGATTCAGGTAATCGCAGATTTAAAAGCTACAAATTAGGAAGTTTTATTCAGTTAGGTTTTAATGTCTTTGCTTTATTGTATTTCTGTTATTATTGTAAGAGTGAGAACAGGAATATTTTTACAACCTAGCAGTACTTCAGTGGTGTGTAAATTAGTCTTTTCTTGACAATCTGAACTTACTTTGAGCGTCACATTTCAGCAATTGTCTGGGTTTCTTATCATGGTTACATATGGTGGGTGTGTTCTTATAAACCAGTAGGCCAATCAAAATGCATGTGTTAATATTCACTGTTAGCAGCTCAATACCAAATACAAACTATGGAGTGGTTCACCCTTAGTAGAAATCATTAGAGGCACAAGGAAATAAGGAAGACAAGCTCTGACCACTCTTCACTTGTCCACCAGGTGCCTGAAGTTCTTTTGTGCAAAGGTGCTTTCTGTCTTGTCAGTGCCCCTCTGTGTTGGGGCATGGTGTCATCTTGGGAGTAGGAAAACAGCTCCATTCTTGCTTCCTCCCTCTGGCTTGCACTCATTTGGTAAAATAAGGGTGGAGCATGTTCTCATGGCTTAGCTGCCTAAACACAATAAACAAAATCTGAGCGTCAGTCTGACAAACGTAATCTGTAACAGAGCAGGTGCTGGACAATGCAGGTTATAATTTTCCAGGTTGGGATGTCTCTGACATCCAATTTAATCATCATAAATGGAAAAGATTTTAGAAGGTCTTCTCCTGTGAATGTTCCCTGTGGATTATTTTAAGTGTTTCTGATCTGAGCCTGTTCTACTTTTAGGCAACTTCTCTATACCCACTTTACAGTAACTTTAGGTGCCTGAGTTAGGGCTGTGCTTTCTGCTCCAAGGAGTTGGGTTCTCAGCATCTGTTGCCTTGTTCAGTGTCACAACCTTTAAGTGTCTTTTTTATCTTGCCACAAGTGACTGGATCACTCTGCATAATTTACTTGACATATTTAGCTTGTTTTGTACTGGTTTAATGTTTGTGAAGAGAGTACATGTTAAGTGAGTTATCTGAACAGCCGTGAAGAATGGCATTGTCAAGTATTTTTAAAATCTCAGTTTTAATTGCATGAAATTCATACCCCAGATTCAAAATATGTGCTATTTCATCAAGTTGATCTTACTCCTTTTGTCATGGCTTTTATTCCTTTTCCTGTATTGAAGTACTTCCCATGATTGCAAGCTGAAGATCACAGTCTAGCGTAGCATATTTCCTGTGACATTTGACTGACTCTTCATGAGAGGAAATGAGTCTTTCTCTGTAGCAGGACAAGTTAGTGCCCATTATTCCTCACAAGAATATGTCACCTATTTGTTTGAACATATAGCTGGATATTTTTTGTTCTTTACAATTTTGTCAGTGTGCGAGTGCATATGTAGAGATATCAAAGGAAAAATAAATATATTTAAAACCGGTTGTTGCCATTGCTACTGGAAAATAAGACAGAGCTGACTAGGAGATTAATAACTTGATGTGACAAGAATTTTTGTGCTTTTTAAATACTAACAGGTTATGTTGGATCACTATTTATGTGATTAAACTTTGACTACCTTAGATCAGGTCTGTTGGTGTATTTGGGTTTTTTTTTTTGTTTCCTGTTTAGAGTTATGGTGTCTCCTAATCTGTGTTTGTGAGTGCCAAGGTTATAGTTACAAAGTGATAAAACAGATTTTGTAGGGACCTTGTTAGACCCTTCTGTTGCTGTTGGACATACTGAAATATTGTGCTTTGAGTTTTAAAATCTTGACTTTCGGATGATTTTTCATTGGGACTCTTTACACTGTTTATTATTTGGTTTGAATATAAGCAAGGTATAAGAATAGATCCAAAACAGGAGCCATTAATTGCCCTCATTTTCTAATCCTAGAGTGGGCTGAACTATAAGAGGATCTCTAAGATTCATCTGGGTTAGGGAGTAGAGGGATAGGCAAAAAGAATCCTTTGTATAATGAGAAAGGGAAACTTGAGAAGAATGTAGTGTTAAAATCAAGTTTCTTACAGAAGAAATAATGAGAAGTGCGTGAACAGTTACTGCTTCTCTTGTCCTCTAAAGAACAACATAAACCAGATAAAGCCCTGAGGGAATGAAGAGCGTTCTAGCATCAAATGCCAGGAGGAGTGGTGGTATCTAAGCAGTCCCTGTTTTGACTTTAATAGGCAACCCAAGCTTCTCAAAACGTCTGAATTCACCCCCAAGGGAGAGTCAAAGGTGAATGATGGGGTTACCATGTGAAGAGAAGAAGGTTGTGTTTAAGAGAAGGTGCCTTCCTGGGAAGGCTGCTCTCCAGCTGTGTCCCATCTCCTTGTGGAGGTGGCAGCTGTGTGCACATCATCCCTGTCCTCCTGTATGTGCTGTGGTTTTTGTGGAAATCAAACCTAAGCACAGATGCTGGAGTGGTCCAGGACTGACTGTAAATGGTCTCTGGCCTACAATTTACACATAACACGTGCACCTCAGAGCAAACCTGAATGGTCACCAGTTAGGATACAGTTCATATGTCAGCTACAGAATGCATTTGGTCTATTTTTATGATTTATTTCCATCTTTGGTTGCAGATTAAATGTATCACAGTGAACAATCTGAAAAAAAAGTGTTTAAAAGAAAGTAGTTAGCAGATCTGGAGGTCTGCTGCAGGTAAACTATTAAGCTGGCAACAGGCAAAATATCTTACCTTATAATGGAGACTGAACTTCATTCAGAAGAGTTTGCTCTATGCAAAAGTCACCCTGTATTTTGTGCTGTAGCTTTTCTAAAAAAAGTTAGAGTGATGCTGTTTCATAATGCTGTCTGTCTAAGTCTTTTAGGAACAACAGAATTTGTGAAGTTGGTATGTTTTGTTGTGACAGATCCTAGCAGGATTGGCATTAATTGAAACACATCTTTGGAGCAGGAGTGTTCAAAACTGGTAACTACAAGAAAATGATTTGATGAACAAGTAACCTATGTAAGAAAGATTGATTATGGTACTAAAGTTACTTGTTATATATTAGTGAAAATGGTGTTTAATTTGTAGAATTCTTCCTAGTCTTCATAGTCTGGCTTTGGAAACATGTTACATGCAAGTATTATGTGCAAACTCCTTGTTTTTAGTATCAGCCAGCTTTGCATGTTCCATATTACTAGAATTTTCTCCAAAAGAGAGTTGTTGTGACTGCAAAATCAATCGCAGAAAGGTTTGATGTAAAAATCTCTTTCAGAAAGCTGGTATAAAAATCCCTCTAGTTTTCTAAAATACTACTAAAATCAGATGTTAAAATAAAAGGATAAAACGTATGTTACATTTGCTAGAGGTAATGTTTTCCAAAGTGCCTGGAAGTACAAAACACAAATAAATGTTTCTGCTTCAAATATTTGAGCTGTTAGGTTTCACTGCATGCAGTGTAGTGTACAGTGGACACATAGCCTAGATGACAGCTGACTGTAATTCTTCAAGTCAGGAATTTTTGAGTGTGTATTAGGGTGTATACTAAGCTGAATGTGTGTTGTGGCTGAATGGGAGGTTACAAACGAGTCCAAGCTTCTAGGTATGTGGAAATTCTGTTTACTGCCCTACTTGAGTACTTTTGGAAATAGAAGATCCATTTTCAAAGTTTTTGAAGTTTGTTTGTCCAGTCAGTCTTATTGAAACTTTTTGGAATTTTGATCCATAAAAAGGCAAACTTCTAAAGAAAGAATAGGATTTTAAAAATGCTGTGTTTTGCAATTTTTATTGTGGGCAAGGAGTTAGAATAATTGTTAGATTTTTACCTCGGGTCTCTCTATTTTTTAGGCACCAAAATACATGTAAGGTTGTGCTAAGCCAGAGGAGACTTTGTGTCTCAGCCACTTAACCTTTGCTCTTGAACTATTCATGCTTTTGTGGGTACAGTGTTCAAGAGGAGCAATGTCTGTCGCTGTGCTCCACACTCCTTTTGTCTTGATTCTGAGGAGGGCTTTTGTCTTGATTCTGAAAACAAAAGCCTGTGCAATTGAAGACAGGACACATTCAGTAGAGATTTTTGGTTTATGAGTTCATTCATGCCCCAGGTGGGAAGTGACTCCAGCATGCCATGTGGCACTGATTTACCAAAATACGAATATCGATCTAGTATCAATATCCAACTGAGAAGGACAAAAACTCTCTAACAGTTTAAAGTTAGAAAGTGTATGTTTTATTTGGCACCAGGCACTGCGTGGGACAGCTCCCTAAGATGCAGGGCCCCGATCCAAGCAAACACAAAGCTTTTTATTTACAAAAATTATGAATATCCAAAATACAAATGCATATTCATAGTGTTAACACCTCCCATTCTCCGCTTCGTATGGAAATGAGCTTAAATGCCATTAGGCATGCGTAGTGTATTCTCTGAATTGAGTCAGTGGTCTTGAATTGGGTCAGTGGTCTTAAAAAGATGAAGTAACTCATCTTCCTCATTTTTGACCTTTTTGCTTCTCTGAACTTTAACAATCCTAATTACTTTAGTGACCTCTAAGTTCCTCGTGCGTGACTTTTGAACGGTTTCCCACCAAGGGAAGAAATTGGTAATTGTCCTTGTTCCCTACACTGACTTATCAATGTTTCTATTCTTCATTCTAAGCACAGCTAAGCAAACATGCAAATGACAGATCATCAGATATTTGGTAATCAGTTACTAACATCTTAAAACCCATTTCAGGTCCAGATCTCTTAACTGTAGCTGGGCCCAAATTCCTTCCTATTCTAACTAATTTCAACACAGCTAGCCTGTAACTAAAATCTTTTTGTTTCTTCTAAATCTATGTTTCAGCACAGTGCTTAGAGGCATTTGTGTGGCATCTCGCTCAATGCCTTGAGTGGTCTCTTCACGTGACAGTGAGGTTGCTGTCTGTAAATGTACTCTGAGCATGAGAAAGGGGCCTGATGATTCCCCATTGCACCAGAAATACCAATTCATTAGGAAAGGATGCATCTCAAGAAAGACTGCAGAATATATCAAGCAGCCTTTTTGGTGAATGCTTACATTATATATTAGATTTGAAAACAATGGTTTGGGTTGGAAGGGACATTAAAGGTCATCTAATTCTAACTCTCCTGCTGTGGGTAGGGACACCTTCCACTAGACCAGGGCCCCATCCAACCTGGCCTTGCACACTTCCAGGGATGGGACAGCCTTTTCTAGGCAATCTGTTCCAGTGTCCCACCAGTCTCACAGTGATGATTTTCTTCCTAATATCTGTCTTAAACCTACTCTCTTTCAGTTTCAACAGATGGATGAAGCTATCCCCCCCTTTCCTGTCACTACCTGCCCTTCTAGAAAGTCCGTCACTGGCTTTCTGTTAGGCTCCCTTTTACTACTGGAAGGGTGCAATTAGGAGCCTTCTCTTCTCCACACTGAATAACCCCAGCTCTCTCAGCTTGTCTTTGTAGGAGAGTTGCTCCAGCCCTATGCAACTTTCCTCAGAGTGTGATAGATAATAGAGTATCTATGGACTTTTTTTGTTTCCCTTTTTTATAAAGTGACAAATTTAAGATTAGTTCTCAGATCACATTCAGTTCTCTGAAATATTCTATAGTTTAGATTAAAACAAATCTTCACACAGAAGAAAGTGAGAAGAGTATGCTAGTCAGGTTTACAGACATTGTTCATTCCCTCACAAATTTTCTTTCCCCTTTTCTGGTAACTATTGCATCAATCATAGGAGCTCTATCAAATTAAGCTTCATGCACCCCAGTGAAGTTGTTTTTATGCAAATATGGTTCAGTTGCTTTAGTTTCTCATTTGTGAGAATTTTTAGTAGGGAACCTGATAAATCAAAACTGGAAAGCCAGTGGGTAAAGCAAGATAAAAAAGCAGAGTTCCTTCTTGAGTAATGGCCTTGGGGCTTAATTTTTTTTTTTCAATTTAAAGGACATTGATTAAGTTTAGAATAACGTAATTTTGTTAAGCATAGCTTAAACGAAATCTGAAATGCTTTAGGATCACCAGCTATACTGGCATGCTTTGACTAAAGCACAGGCAACTGGACAGAGTCCCCCCATAGCTCCTCCTGTGCATTTTCTTTGAAGCCGAGCAGTGCCCTCAGGGTTACCACGATGAATTTGGAACATTGCATTTGTTCAGCAGGGAGGCCTGTTCGTTTGCAACTCTCTGCTTACTTGAGAGATTTGCATGTTCCCTAAAAGCATTTGTCTTAACCGCACTGTGGCAAACAGTTTCTGTCACTGCAGAGAGAAACCAGATACCAAATTGTGCTTTCAGCAAACAGCGGTGGGGCCACGGGGACAGACTCTGAGAACGTGGGGGAAAGACCTGCCAGTTGGCACCATCAGATCATTTATGAATTGTGTAAGTCTGACTTTTTACAATAATTTTTATGTGCCCATGGGATTACAGTTTCTGACAGAGACAGTTTTAACATGTAGAAAGACAGTAAACTTCAACATGTTCTGGAAAATAACCACCAACACCTGGCGCAATTCTAACAAAGAGCTTCCAGTGGTTTCTTCTTCAGCTTCATACTCATTTAAAGCTAAGCTTTTATTTTTTGTAGTTGTGGTTGTGAAATCTTTCATTTCTGCTCAGGAGACTGGGCAATGGGCTCAGGCATGTAATTCTGCACTTTTGAAGAATACAATTGTTAACTCCTATGTATGTGGGTCAGCAGTACTTACTTAATGCTGAATTGATGGCTGACTTCTTACTATTATAAGTTTCGGCTAGTGAAAAGGTATAGAAAATCCAGTTATGAGTGAAAATAAACTTTTCAAGTTCTTAGTGGGTGGTATTTCTTAATTAGGTTGAAGAAAGAGTCTGAGAATCACATAGTAAATAGGCTCTGTCACTTTATATTGCCAATCACACAATGTTAAAGTCTGTGTCAGCAACATGATGGACCTTCACATCACTAAGTGGGTTTTTCTGTTGAGCATGGAAGGAATTGTTTCTGTGCATGTGAGTAGTGTTTAGATTCGGCCTCTGCATCTGGAGAAGCTTCAGTTAAGATGGTATTGAAATGGGCACTAGCTGGCCTAACACTCAGACCTGTTTTCCAGTAAAAGCCTTTGCAAGGCTCTGGAGATGCAGAAATCCCTTTTCCTTCTGTCTTTATCCCTGTTTAAATCCAGAATCTTAGTATTTTGCATTCTTCCTGACAAAAATAATGTCACTCACTGCTACTTTGTGCCTGTCAGTTTTAAAAGCAGAAACACCAGGGTGGACAGCACTGAGGTAAAGACAGATGAGAAGAGTCTGACATTTAGTTGAGACTGAGCGCTCTCGATTTTGACCAGTAACATGGCAGATTGTTTAGTTCTTTTTCTGGTTTTGTTCTACATTAAAAGTTAGTATAAATTTAAATTTGCCTTTATTTGCCTTCATTGCATGTACTTAGACTGAGAACTCATAAGTGACGTTTTCCTGTAACTAACACAATTTTGTAAATTCCATATGATGAGCTATGTAGTTTGATTTGCACAGTGATCTCAAATTTATTTTCACTTTAAGAGCTCCAGTTTAACTACTCAAGTTACTTGAATCTCGTTGTTTTCTGCCACATTCAATGTTCTTCATAGTCAACTTGTGGCGTTTGAATAAACAGTCCAGAAAACCCAAGTATAATGCAGTTGCATTATTATGCTTTGGTTACTTGGCAGTTTAAAACGCTTTTCTTCCAATTTGGAATTAAAGCCTTTATTGGCAGATGTGGAACTAAGTATAAGCTGAATATCCTGAAAATATTTTGCTTCTGTTTCAAACATTTAATGGTTTCTCTTGGCCTTTTAAAAGATAAAATGCTATTTTAGTAACAAGATTTCCTTCCAACTGAAAATTACATATTTTTTTGAATTATAAGGACTAGCTATTGCTATGTTTTTCAAAGGATTTCCAATAAAATTTTCTCGGAGCTGTAATTCTTTTTCCGTTTGATTGAATCCATTGTACATTCAAGTAACATTAGAGCAGTTTCTTTGCCCTTTCATTTTTTCTTCTTAATGAAGGCTGAGGAGGTAAATTGAGTAGGCAAAGAATGTTTTCCTTGCAGTAGCTTTACACTCTGCAGCAAAGAGTCAAATTTTTGGCTCATCTGTATGTTTACAATGCCTCAATTTCATGTCCCACTTTGGAGCGTGTATGTGTCTAAGCTTATCCGTCTCTGTTCACTTATTTGGTTACATTGTCCCTTTCTGGGCATTGTAGTGGCTGCAGGGGTTTTTCCTTGAGTCCCTGGAGCAATCCCCTTTCTCTCCTTGCATTAACCTGCTCAGTTATTCGTGGTTACCTGCAATAGCAATGGAAGAAATCATGTGCTCCCGCGGTGCTGTTAGAGCTGCAGCACCTCCCTTGCTTATTCCATCTTTTTCTTGTTTGAGGAACTTGTGGACAGATCTTACAGAAGTGGAGAAATTTTAAATTTTGTGCAATGTGTTCCATTTACTGGACTTTCCTTTGACTTGTGAACCTGGGAAGTGATTGCACAGTAACCTGGGAGGGACCTTCTAGGATTGAATCCCATGACATATTTCTAGGTAATTTCAAGTTGCTAAAGGAAGAACTGGCATGTCTCACTGGAGACACAAATAACTTTTTTTTTGTGATCAGGTGTCATCTCCTGAAACTGCAATGTCTGTTAATAACTCCTTGGCTCAACAAAGTAAAATCTTCCTCCATTCCCTGTTTCTGGATGACTCAATATTTCCACTTGATTAATAAAGTCCACTGCTTGAACATTTTATTCTATATTATCCTCTAAAGAGAACAACTCTACATAACACAAACATCTATATTGGATTAATTTGTGAAGCCTATTAATAGCTCTGGACTGAGACCAGACCCAGTGGTAATCAATTGCTTTGGGATAATATTAAGTTCATGACTGACTCTAAATCACATCACATGGTGTTTCCACTGCTGGAGCAGATGAAATATTGGATGTAACATTCTTTACAGCAGTGAAAGTGTGCGGCTTATTTTGCTGAATTTAGCATTCTGTGACAACATATGAGCCCTCATCAAGTGACAGTTTTCTTCTTAAGATTTTTGATTTTTAATTTTTTAAAAATTTCAAATATATTACTACTTGGCACTCTCAGTTTCTTACTGCTATGTCTTCTCTCCCAGTATAATTTTTCTCAGACAGACTAGTTTGTGAGATCTTGTAGGGTTTATTAGCAGTGGAGCTGCTGATGAATAGACTTCACTTGAACATGGGTTTGACACATTGATTACATTTAAAATTTTGTATTTTCTTTGCAGAAGAAAAATAATGAATGTTTTGGAGTTTTTTTATTTCTACTTAGTACTCAAATTTCAGAGTGATAATAAATAAGCTTACAGAATTTCATGCTCTAAGGAGATAATTGTTGAAATTAGTGTATAGAATTAAACACCTAGTTGTATGGAATCATTGTTTTTCGTACTAGAACTTCCCTTACTCTTATTTCACTTTTGCATTTGACATGGAAGATTTCACAGCTTTGCTCAAAGACTGCAGCTTCCAAAACTCACTTTCCAAAAGGGCACCTTGTTTGCCCCTAAATTCTGTTGACTGGCATCTGTCCTACTTGAGTCCTGTGGATCTTCTGTGTTCTGAATGTGTTGGAAATCCACATAGACTGACTTATTTTGGTCAATAGAAGAAAATCCTGGCCATGTTACCTTCTTCACCCAAACACCTCTACCACTCAGAAATGCAGTTTTCAGTAGGAAAAAAGGGGTTATGTGCATTGGTCAAGGTGCATTGATGTACAAGATGGGAAACGGAACAAAAAGCCCTGCTTGCTGAGGAGGTTTCTTTCTTACTCTTACCCATAGAAGCCAGCACAAGTTGTTCAGAATTTTTTGTAAAGAGAAAGAAAATCCTTGAAAGTTATGATTATAGTCTTAAACAGAGGGAAGTATTATTAAATTTATAGAATAGCTGTCAAGTGAATCTTTAATTCAGTAGAAATAATGTCAAAATCTTATTGTATTCAGTAGAGCCAGACTTCTAAACACTTTATAAAAACTTTTGAATGAAATTTTTGGCTTGTATTCAAAGAAATTGATTTAATATATACACTTGACTTCATGTACACATTTAAAATAGATTTTAAACCTGAATTACAGATGCCAGGTACATATGAATTTCCTCTATAGTATACTGTTAGTGATACAACAGAAATGCATTTTTATCCTTTTCATGAATCTGTTTTCTGGATTTCCTCCCTGTTCCTGGAACCAAGTCATAGTACCGGGCCATCAGTCAGCCAGGAAAAGTCTTAGGAGGATTATTCCCACAGAAGAGCTGTTGTTGCTTAATCCACCAGACACAACCCACTGTCAGAAAATCCCTTAATCTGTTTTTTCTTTTGTTAAGGTATAAAGAAAACGAAGGTACAAAAACATCATGAAGTTAGCAATGTTTTGGTTTTTTTCCCCTAAGGCTTCAGTAATTGTTATTATTATTATTAATTCGTTATTACAGAAGGTTCTGTAATTTCTTGAAGCGGGGATTGTCTTCATGTGTGCTGAGATCAGCCATAGCAGTCTTTTAGTTGACACACCACCATCAGCAGCAGTAATTATTACTTAATTAATTATTAATTATTATGTCCAGTGCAGTGTTTGTACTATTCAGTGTTATTACACACATACACATTACTGTCCACATTTATTAAGAAGCGAATTTGAGGAAAAAAAAAAAAGAACACATTAATGTTCTATGAAGTTTGACTCTAGAAGAAATTTAAACATCACTGAGAGAACATTTCACTAAAAATTCAGATGTAATATTTCTTGGGGAGGATTAGTTGGTAAATGCGACTTTAGATCTCCCTTTGGCCTTTGCCCTAAGTCTTCAGTTAGCTGTTGTTAAATTTAGATTTAAAGAATTTGCAGTTTGCTAAAAATTGGCAATATTTGTCTTTGTCAACTGGAAGACATAGACAAACTTATTGTATAAGTGAATTATTTATTACATTTATGTGAAGGGCAAAAGTTCAATTAAATTCATTGGAAGGTCTTTTCACTGTTCATTTATCTGAACTAGATTATATGAGAAAAGTAAGGGTTCTGAGATGTAAGATGCATTAGGCTACAGCAACATAAAGTAAAATAGTGCCTTACTTTTTATTTTACTTGGAGGCTTTTTTTGGGCATGGTGGTTCACAGGTTAATGTTGAACAAAAAGATGATATCAGGATGATAAAGCACAAGAGAAAGAATATTACTTCAGTACCACTACAGAGGTGGGAGGAAATTATTCTCTTGGAATATTGAAGTTACCCACACAGAAGAAAAAGTAAAACTTAATACATAAGTCAGACACAAGCAAGAAAACCCATTATGACTGACTATTAAAAGAGATGGGGAACATATTTGAAACTAATGGCATGCAGAATAGAACTTATTCTGACATACCATATTAAACATGGTGCTTTGCCTAAACTAGAAATGATACATCACCCACTATTTATGAAATAATAGTAGACATGCTTGAAATAGTCAGGAATGGTAGGATGTTTATATAGGCAGTATGCTGTTGGAAATGAGGGAAAGTCAATGCTGTAATGGATTATGTAAATAAAGAAATATAGATAGTATTTGAATATAGAGGGAGACTAAATCAGCCTAACAGTCATAAAATGGCATTGATTTTCTTTGCAAAAAGACAAGTTTGCAAAGTTATTCTTCTTTGTTTGCTAAATATGGTGGCTCTTGAGGTGAGGTGGTTGAGTGGATTGTTCTTATATCAACTGAGGTGCAATGAAGCAGTAAAATTTATACCCCCATTTTTATTTTTAGCAGTGTACATAATGGCATTGGTACTTTAGTCCTTATGTAACAAGCTCTTTTATAAATGCAAGGATGGAGGAAATGATTGTTGTATATTAATAAAGTGAGACTGGTTACCTCATCAAAGTTACTTTTGACAAACTAGTTTTCACTTCAAAGCTATCATGAGAAGAATTGATGTTACCCATTTCTGCTTTCTGACTGGTCCACTTTCCTTCACAGTTACTCTCCTGTAATGCTGAACTTCTTGAAGGTTTTGGAATCCACTGTCAGTACCGACAGTACCCTTCTCAAAAATTTGATATAGAACTTGGTTTTTGGGGGCTGGCCACTGGTTAAATTGGTGGTCAATAGGTTATGCTGGAGTAGAGCTGTGCACATGTGTATCTGTACTGCATGGAAGTCATGGTTCTCTCTGGAATGGTTGGGCATGTGTATCTTCTTGCCATGGATTTATAGGTGTCTGAGACTTACACCTGTGAGGGGAATTCCTGGCAGGCACGCACAGAGTGTTGTACTCCAGCAGTCGTATGAGGTCTTCTAGGTTCATATCTGGTTGTCACAGTTTACAAAAGGCCATTTATAACCCTACACAGCTGAGAGCTTAATGATCCCCTACTACTTGTAATATTAGGAACTTTCAGCCTAGATTAATTTGCAGCTTCCAGTTCTCTTTGCTGAGGAGTAAACCCTTGAGGCTTTAGTTGCACTGCAAGAAATTAAAGCTATACTCATGTTGTTGTGCTGTCAGTTTGCTTTCTTTTATCTAAATAGTGAAAGACAGGCCTTGAGTACAGACAAGAATGTAAAATTCCCAATGCACTAGAGTGAGACCAAATACAAATGTGAGTCATTGGCATGAGGGGAATTTGCCAAAATTGCAAATAAAATCTGTTAGAAATGAAGTATTTCCTGTTGAAAAGATCTGTAGCTTTTTGCAGATGTCAGTGACGGCTGCAAGCACTGAATGCACCGGGATTCAATCAAAACATCTTAATAAATATGTCTTAGAGCAAAGGAAATCGTGAGAAGAATGAACTTGCCTTACTATTTTAGTTCTCTTAACACTGTCTGTCTAACTAAGTATCAATAGAAGGGCACACTTCCTGTTTATATTTCTGTATCTTATCTAGAACTAAGAGGTCAGTTTTATGAAGCATGGTAGGGATTTAATTGTATAAACATGTCAATACACATAATTTTCAGTCAAAAGTCTTGGTTAGATCTTGTAGGTCAAGAGGCAGATGTTCTATTTTTTTTGGTTTTTTTTTTTTAAATGCTATCCTGTCTCTCCTCTTTCAGAAAAAAGAAAAGATAGAAAAATCTTTACTAGATCAAGCCTTTTTTGAGATTTCTCACACATGCCCTGTATGCTCCATGTGCATACACAAGATTACTGAATATTGATGAAATTTTATGTTATGGGTTATGAACTCAAATTACAGCAGAATTTAATTCCTGGTCAGAAACCTGGCATCTGACCTGTTTTTCTTCCAGTGTATAGACTTTGGTTTTATTTTGCTACTGCTCATGCCAGTATAAACCCCTGAAACCTTGAGTTTCATTCTTATGTATTTGGCATAAATAAGCCAAGGCCAACAGTAGAACTCTTGAAAAATATGAATTCTGACCGTACAGTAAAGATAGTAAATAATTCATAGATTCTTCTAGCTAGTTGGGATCAGCAGATCATCATGTCTGACCTCTTCCTTAAAATAAAAATGAGAATTTCATTCAAGTACTCTGCTACTAAGACTGTTATAGCGAGGTATACTTATAACCAAGTTCAGTGTATTTGCTACTATAATCAAAGTGGATCTAGTCACTTTTCCTAATGTAAGGAAGTTGTATGTGAGACAGGTAGGAGTTTATTTCAACCATCATGAAACTTAAGACTGTAAGTGGGGTAAAATGTATGCTATGGAGGGCCTGAGGAAGGCAAGAAATTTAGCAATACTCTGATTAGGGCAGAAAGTGTTGGTGGAGGTCACAGATAGGTGGTTACAGCATCGAGGGTCATAATTTCTGAAACATTTGGAATAAAAAATCCTGGTTCCAGATGTAGCTTGTGTATTTTGTGTTTCAGAAGCAACAATTCATGTTTTAGAAGCAATCATTAATGAAATTTAGGATAAGCATCTATTTGCCTTAAATTGTAGAACATAGGAAAATTGTTTACTTCAAATAGCTTCTAAATTTTCCCAGTGGTTTCTTACAGCCTCTGCTCTGGGAATCTTGAAGAACGTAAGTGATCACATTCTATATTTTGTGTGTTTTTAAATGAAAAGGATAGAGAGTAAAAGTGTTGTTGAATTTTATTGTAGTGGTTCTGGCATAGGGGATTCCCCTTCCCAGCCCCCCAACACTTTTTCACCATTTCATGGGAAAAGTGCTTTTCTGTGTTTCTGTCCTTCATTTATATAAACTACAAGAGAAAACAGAAAGTCCAGAGTGGTGTTTTTTTAATACTATAAGTCGCACAGCCTCAGTTATTAATTCTTTGGCTAGAACCCTGTGGGTTTAGCAAGTGTGCCCTAATGCAATAATTTCATCCTGTTTCACTCATGCCTCCCTTCATCCCGTTTCCTGCCTATCCCAAAGAAAGGCTGGAGAACACACTTCCAGAGTCTGATGGCAAAATGGCTTGATGGCTTGATTGCTCCATTGACATCAACAGCTGTGGAATTTTCAAACTTTTTTGATAAGAAGGAACATTAGGAGCTTAAGGATATTAAAAGCCTACAAGGTTATCTTTTCGTTGGTGATTAAATCCAAAGAAACCTTGTGCCTTGTGGAAAATAAAAAATAAACAAAGGAGATAATATGGAGAAAGCCTCATACAAAAAGTGCATCTGCAACTTCTCTATTTCTAGATTTACTTCCTGGACTGAATTACTCCATGAATGTAATTCTGACTCCAGGTGATCTGATTTGGATTGCCTCTCTGTGTCAGTGTCATTTAGAATATCCTTGACTACTCTCAGTAACTCTCTTTTCTGTACAGATCCAAGGGTAAGGACTTCACAGCATAAATTCACTCCCTCATGTGTCAACGATTTAATTTTGAAGCACAAGTCTTTCATCCTCTTACTTTTCAAAATTCTGCTACCAACTAGAACTTACTTACTGTGCTGACAGATGCTCTGGAGAGAGGGGAAGTAGCAAGAACTCATTAGATCCTTAGTTCTGGTATGCATCCATTCAAATTTGGAAATTTTTTTTCCTCAATATGATCAGTGATTCATCTTTTTGGAGTCAATAAGGGGATTAGACATCTGACTCTAAAGGAAAACACCGCAAGCTGGATGCAGAATCCTAGAAAATTAGAGCCCATGTAAATTATACTTTGTCACTCAATTTCAAGTTGATACTGTCAGTCAATCTTTTAAATTTGTCCTATCCTTCCTCTTACCAATTTTTCTTCAATTATTTATGAAATACTATTTTAGTGTCTCACTGCTGTTCTCCAATATGCTGGGTCTCAATTTTTAATTTTTTTTTTTAATCCCTACAATTAATTCCTACATCTTCTGGCTTAAATTTCCAACAAATAAGTCATTTGAATTTCCTTGCTGTGATGATAGGGTATGAGGGGGTGTGCTTATTGATATTACAGAACAGGAGCTAAGCCTTTTCATACTAGAAATGATGTCTGAAGCAGTCATCACTTTTCTTGATGAATTTTAGGTTTCACGTTGAGGTATTATTACCTGAACGAGTGTAGATAACTAATTTTTTCATATGTAAGCAAACATTCCCTGTGTATGCAAAACCTATTTTTTGTGAATTTTTTCCTGTGGAGAGCTAGAATACATAAGATAGCAGTGATGTGTTCATATATCTTAGTACTTATTCTCTCTACCCTCAACCTTACTTTCCTTGTTGTTGTCCCTCTGTGGTGTACATCCATTGAGTCCATAATTCCACTGATTCAGTGTCTATTCTTTATTTACCTGTATGGTTGTAGCCACATTTATATGTATTAAGAGCCATGTATTCTTAAAAATACAACAATAATATTGTCTGTACTGCCAGACAGGTTAGAAAGGATAACATTGCACTGGCTGTTGCCTGTCACCTTGGTGAAATATTGTTCTGCCAGTAGCCATTGATTTTTGTGAATCATTCAGGGTTTATGGAGAGTAGTGATTTGGGAAATGTCAAGACACCAATCACAAGGTGTTATGGAGTAGTTTTGTTCACAACTAGTAATCATTTTTACCAGTAAAACATTTTTATTGTGTAGTCCTATACTCCTGTCAGCTGTTGAAAAGTGTGACTGTGGAACATAGGTCTGAACGCAGCCTAGGCACTCGGTGTCAGTAAGTCTACAGCTGCCTTCAACTAAATGGATTGCTGGGGTTTTCCTCTGAAAGGGCTTACACCGTACATTATGCATTTAAAAAGGCTGATGAAAATCTGGGAGCAAGTGAAGAAAGAATATAGAAAGATAATGCTGATATTTTAGTGGGTAATACAAATTTGAATTATGGTAATACTGTTATTGTCTGCACTCCAGCAGTGTGAGCTTTAAGAAAGGAGTGCTAAAGCATCATCAGTCCAGGAAGAAAAGAAACCACAATCATCACAGCAGTGTGATGCTACTTTTGAAGGAGAAAGAATAGAATATAGTTTGGGAGTTTATGATTCTTACTATACATTTTTCCTTTGCGTTTTATTTCTTTATTTGAGTGATATTTCCATATGGTAAAGCGAGTGATATTAAAGCAGAGGTCTAGGTATTTGAGGCCACTCTGCAGCACCTCTTTCCTCTGTCAATGCTATTGGCAGTATAAGGTTACTTATTCAACCCCTGGAAGGAGACAATGCTTACATGGAAAAGTCCCTGTAGCTAAAGGGAATCACGCTCAACCCTAGTAAAATTCACTACCTTGCATAGAGCTGTGAAAGAAATTAGCTCAGTTTGTGGTTCTCTAGACTATTAAATGACTGATTGTTATTTTTTAAGTGGACATTGTGGTACAGAGAAGCTCAGTCAGTAATTTCCCTAAAACCATTTAGCACGTAAGTTCTTTAAGAAGAACCTGCATTTTTGAGTCCTAATATTGTATATAGAGTCGTCCAGTGTATTTGAGAGGAAATGCTACTGAAGGTTTAATTTCTCTGTTGCTATTTCCAGTAAACAAAGAACATAGAAGAGTAGACAGGGAATAAAAGTAATATTAACTTCATAGTTTGTCTGTGTTCAGGAAAACACAGAAATCAATGGTGGAAGTTAAAATCAGGATATCAGTAGTTTTTTATGACTATTAATACTGTAGAAGTATTTTTAAAGCCTGTGTTATTAGTAGGTGGCTGGGGAAGATATACAGTTTCATGTCTGAGATAAAGAACTTGGTGTCTAAAGGTACCAAAAGCCTGAATAAGGTAAGAGGGAGAAGTACTTGGCAATTAAATCAAAAGTGAGATGGAATACATTTGCAATGGAATGAATTAGTTGTTGCTAAGGGTTTTCTGAATGCTGGAAACAACTCTCTTATAAGCACAGTATTTTCTGAATGTCTTTGAAAATCTCTTTTGGAACTTGACAACTCATTTGGTAGATGTCAGCTTCAAGGTTCAAAAAGCTTGGCATATAAAATTCAGCTTGGAATGGAAAATCTAGAGCAGCTTTCCTGGCAGATGCTCCCAGCAGCATCACAGAAAACTTCCACACTATAGGTGATGGGGTTTTAACACAGTTGTCTTAGTGCTAGATTAATTTGTAGACACTGTTCCATAGTTACTTGGCATTAGGGCAAGTTAATAAAGAAAGAATCAAGTTCACATGAAGAGGTGTGTAAATCTTGACAAAAGCAGCTGAGTTAGAGCATGAACTTACTCGTGCGGTAGCAATCTGGGCTGTTTTCTTGAAAAGAATATAGAGCTCTACTGATTTTTAGCAGATAACCTTTTTTTTTTTCCTTTTGGTGAAGTGAAAGCTGTTTGAAAATACTGTGTGTATGTCATTAAATCAGTGATAATTTTCAGAGAGAGATAAAAATGTTCAATTTGTCTGGTTATTTTCATAGAGTGTTTCAGCCATTAGTAGAAGTAGATTATGTGCCTTGTTCTCAATCCAGATTTCTCTGAGGCAGTTAATTATTCTGTATATCATCTTCTTAAATGTTACAGATAATGAAAATACCTGATGGTTATTTAAATGGAAATGTGTATGGTTTTTCTTAAGTTTTCCCACTGATTTCCAGCATTCTTCACATGCTGACAGACCATTTGTCTCAGTGCTGCTATCTATAATGTCATGTAATATTATGAAATGGAAGCCCCTTTTTTTTGCGTACAACATAAGTTATTGAATTTAAGGTTTGACTTTTTGACTCCTTCTATGCTCCTGGAAAGAAGATAGAAGATCTCTGCTGCTGCTCTCACTTGTAAATCACGATTTACAATTCTTTTGGTCTGAGGACAATTTTTGTTGTCCTTGTACCATAGCAGGTCACATGGAGGACTCCTTATCAGAAATTAGGACCCAGCTGGGCTGGGATGAAACAAGTATACAAGATTAAGATAGGACACATCACCTAAAGAGTTTGCAGTGGATGTATATGTGTGTTTGTATTCTGTGATTGGGATAACTGCACACTACTCCTTTTGGTGGCTGTTATCTGTGTAGCTACTGCACCTGGATTCTTACTGTAAGAGGAGGGGCAGCCGTGTCCTGGGGTGCCTCAGGCACAGCATCGCCAGCCGGGCAAGGGAGGGGATTGTCCTGCTCTGCTCTGCACTGGGGCAGCCTCACCTCCAGTGCTGGGGGCAGGTCTGGTGCCACAGTGTAAGACACTGTTTAATAACTATTAGAGAGAATCCAGAGGAGAGATACGAGGGTGGTGCAGGTCCTTGAAGGGGAAGGCCTACAAAAAGCAGCTGAGGTCACTTGGTCTGTTCAGCCTGGAGAAGGGGAGATTGAGGGCAGAACTCATTGCAGTCTACAGCTTTCTCATGATGGAAGGAGGAGAGGCAGACTCTGATCTCTGTGGTCACCAGAGAGGGAACAGCCTGAAGTTGTGTCACGGGAGATTTAGGCTGGATATAAGGAAAAGGTTCTTCACCCAGAGGGTGGTTGACTGGAACAGGCCACAGGGAAGTGGTTCCAGCACCGAGCCTGACAGAGTTCAAGAAGCGTTTGGACAATGCTCTCAGGTACATGGTGTGACTCTGTGTGGGCACAGCCAGGAGTTGGACTTCAATGATCCTTTCTGGTTCCTTCCAGCTCAGGATGTTCTGTGATTCTATGATTCTGTGCAGCTATTTCGTTATGCATTTATGTAAAGTAGTTTCCCACTGAAAAGTTTATCTTAGTTGAATAGGTATGTGTGATATGCTCATGCCATGCTGCTTCTAAGACAAGTAATTTTTGGAACCTGGTGCCAAAGGATTGAATCTCTTCTAAGCTGGCCTACATGACAATGGAGGCAAGATGCGTTGCAGTCTTTTCAAGCTTTGAACTGAGAAGTTGCCTGTAGGTGTTTGGACAATTTTTGATAAATAACTTAGTAAAAATATTGCAAAGTCTGTTACAAATCTACTGATAATATTTTTCAGGTTTTAAAGAATGTTTAACATCTTTTACATTTGGGGGCATGATTCTGCAGAATTCAGGAGAGAACTATGACATTTCTACAGAATTAAAAAACCACCCATAGAACTAAAGAATGTTTTTTACAATACCAGAGTCAGAAAAAAATGTATAGAAAGAAATCCACTTGAGACAGTGGCTAGGGAAATGTTGGTAACTGAATAGCTTTAAAAATGTAAGTAAGAACTTCCAGACACTTCCGCTGTTCAAAAAATCTTTTTCTAATTCGTAGTTCCCAAGTTTATGCCTCTAGGCATGCTCAAAGTCAGTTAATTTTGACATCTGGCTCCTTCTTTTAGCTCCTTTGGGATTCACAGAATAGGCATTGCCCTAACTTCTTCACCTGTGGAACCAGATGTTAGAAGGATGCTAACACTGTTCTTTCAAAAAGCCACTGAAAACACAGTAAAGAGCAGTTTTAGGTTTTATCAACTCTCTTGCATAAACCTCTTTCAACATGACAGAAGTATTTCTACCACTTTCTCAGTGATTTGATTCCCATGGTATTTCTCCACTTGAATACTGTTTTTCTGCTGGAAAAGAAGGACCTAACTGGCATGACAGGAAATTTTGGTACAGGTGAATCGCAGACTTCTGCTTTATCCAGTGGGTCAGTGTTGTGAAAACTGGACTATATTTGGGAAGCCTTAGAACCAAGTAGAGCTCCTAGAATTAAATTAGTATTCTGAGGATATTTGCATCAGTTTTGCTGGAGCTCTTCTGTTTAAATGGTCAGAAAACCAGTGGAGCATTCAACCCTTTCTGAGAAACTCCCCATAGTTTTGTGGTTGAATCATGAGGAGGAGTGGAAACATGCAGGTCAAAAGTCCCTGAGGCAGAGGGGGGATATCAGTCGAGGACATCTAAATGTTCTCCCAGATTCATATTATCGGGCTGTGGAATAGAGAGGCTTAGCAGCTCATAGATTTCTTTTTTGGCTAATGTGTAAAAGTAGTTACCCTAATGCTGTTAAGTGCTTTCTACCTTAGCATGCTTTTCACTGAAGAAGCCATTGAAACGAGTGTTTTCCCAATAGAAGGAGGTGATTTTTGCTGTTGCTGTGATATGTGCAACTTAGGATCACCATCTGCACTCCATTTCTACCTCACATAAATTACTGGTTGTTTAATTTAGCTTTTCTCTTGTGTCATTTATTTTCACATATGGAGGTAGCAGCTTTACCAATAGATAATAGGAAATTATTAACTTGTTTCACCTTACATTCCCACAACCACATGCTGCTATTTCTTATAATAACCTTGGCTTCAGTAATGTGGCCCTTTGTGGGATCTTTCGAGTGTGCTGTGTAATTATGTTGCAAGTGCCGAATGAATGTAGATTGTCATTCCATTACCCTCCTAATCTAATATGGTGATAGAGGTGTTGTTTGTATGATACTTTCTCACTTGTCTCATCTGATAAAATTCTGTTTGCAATTAACTGTTTCCTTTTTCTGCAACACTGATGGATTCTGCTCCACAGTTCAGCCAGTGAAGGAGTGAGGAAATGTCTGTGAAACTGCTAAAGCTGAGTTGGTAAAATTGATGGAAATAATACTGATTTCCATGTTTTGAAGAAACATTGCCAGCAGCAGACTCAAAAAAATTTAAACTATTTATGGGAATTTTTTCACTGGTTTTAATGGGGAAGTGTAAAAATTTTTTTTTTCTGAAATGTTTTAACCTGAAACAATTACAAATAATTCTTGTCCACACTGCAAAAGAAAATAAATATGTTTATTTTCTTTTTAGTTCTGTATTACTTGCTGTCTTCTTATCATTGAAGTTTTTCTTTGTAAACTCCTAAGTAAAATAGAGCATAAATAATTTGAAAATATAAGGGGGAGAGCGGCTGAGACTCTAAAACTAGGGAACATATTCACTGTGGGCATTTAAATTCTTTTTGTTATCGTTTAGTGCTGAGTTTGTCTCCTTTCAAGAATATTCTCGTAATTGGCAGATTATGGGACTCTCTGCAAGGAGATGGCAGTAAATGCAATTTGCCATCTGTGGGCAAATTTTTTTGTGGCAGCATACCTGTATCAAAAGTGGTTGTTTATCATCATGCTGTGTTTTGAAGTAAATGTCCAAATTTTCTAGTACTGCAGACCAGACTCTTCAAATGAAAATTAATGGAGTTTAGCTGATTAAGCCATGTGAGGTCTGACCCTGTTTTTCAAGATGTCCCCTATTGTTCAGAAAATGACACATTGGTAATTGATAAGAAGGACATGCTAATGATTCATAAAAATAAATGTGTTTTTGGAAGGTGGGAAGTTGAAAATGTAAGCTCTAGTGCCATTAACAGATGGACACCTCTAAGTAGATATTAACTTGCTGATAATTGCAGTGGATCACAAGAAACACATTCACCCACTCTGGTTTCCAGTATTTAACTTCAGTGGTTACAAATTCTTTAGTATGTCTTAGAAAAGGTCATCATGTGACTTTCCTTCTGCTGCAAAGAGACACACATTTCATACCATGAAAAAACTCATTGATTTGCCCTCTCCTATGTTGTTGTTCAATAAAATGAAGATTATTTCTGTTGGAGATGAAGGGGATAATTTTGTGGATCATTGTAATAGATTAATTAGTTTATGAACCCTAAGTTCTTTAGAGGATGCCACAAATATTTATGATGTCCTTGAGTTTTACACCGGATCTGTAAATTAGCTGAAAGATGTGTAAAAATTCATACAGTCAGACAGCTCCCTCCTGGCTACACACATAAAGTGGCTCAGGAGCATAAATTATTCCTGCCGAGGTCAATCATAATTTATGCTATTTTGCTTCTGCATCTGCTATTCTGAGAAAGACGAATATAAAGAACATCTGTATTTGAAGAAAGATTTCCCTCTTTGCATCAAATTTCATTCACTTTGGGAAATCTTTTGGTGCAAATGATAATCTGAAGAGCTGCAATTTGAATTGGCAGGTCACAAGGGAAAAGTGCTTCAGACTGTATTTATGAAAAAGCTGAAAAAATTACCACAGCCTGGATAGGGAGGTTTGTAAAGATGTTGTCATTGAGGATGTATGCAGCGCATTTCACTGTGTACAAGTACGAGGTAAAAATATGTGGTAGTAGAAGACAGTCACAAATTGCCCAAGTTAACCTTTGTTCTCCCAGTGTCACATTAAAAGCATAAATACAAACCAGTAAAGAAATTCAAAATTACAGTGCCTAGAGCAATTTGAGCGCAGTCATACTGCATGACCGATTTCCCACTGATGGCTGTGTGAGGTGAAAGAATTGCTTATGACTTTGGAAGTCTTACATGAGCTTGAGGCCCTTATCTATTTGCCTTTGATTGTGACTAAATGGGATCTTGCTCTTTGAAAAAGTTAGAGAGCTGTTGGCAGAGTAGTGATCTAATTATGTCCTGGTTCTGTAGTATTCCACTGTTTCTTGGGCTGTAAGAATCCACACTTAGTGGAGGCCCAGACAGTTTGCAAACACCATCTTCCTGGTGATTTTGGTTGAACTGAAAACATACTTGATGTATGTTTTACGTGATGCAATGCAAAGTGTGATGACAAAATTGCTGGATGTTTTGCTGAGTACGTGATAATTTTGTTTGAAGGTATTGGGTAGAGACAATGGGAGAGTAAGAGAATCTGGCCTTCTCCTGTTGAAAGTGCTCAGGATGCCTCGTTATCACCCTGCTGGGGTACCTGCTGCTGAATCCTGTATCTCTCTGATGCCACAATCGGGAAGTCCTGAAGTGCTTTTTCTTTACAGTACTGCAGATCCATCCTGTCAGGTGTTTTTGACTGATGGTTTTAGGTTTACTACCACTCCTGACAATATCAGGACATCTAAGCAGCTGGATAGGGGATAGGATATATCCTTATGTAGTTACAAAATTCTGAATAAAAGGACCTAAAACATAACAGTTGGTTCTGTCTTCGTGGTGACAGTGGGCACATTAAAAACTTGGCTGTCTCTTTAGTTTTCACATTTTATGTGTTCTTAGCTCCTTAAAGGAACTTTCTGTAATATGCCTGAAGTATATTTCCTAGAGAATACATAAAAATACCTGAAGTAGGTACCTATGTCGATGATACCTTGCATGGATTAAAGGCCTTGACGGGGTAATAATTTAAGTAGCTTGTTGCCTGTGATTCTTTGGCTTATTGTCCTTACTTTACTTGGCTGAGTGATACTTCGGTCTTTAGATGTCTAAAATGAATAAAACTAGCAGATAAGAGCTGTAATAATGCAGGTAGAAGTAAAAAAAGTGAAATAAGAGAGTCAGACTATTCTTACTGAATAGTATTTCCTGTCTTTGTCTTTTGCATCTTTATGACAACGCTATCTGAAATTCAATGCATTTCATGCTACATATAATAATAGCTCAAACTGTAAATTAATTTAAGCATTTTTCTTAATTTCTTAATCTCTCTGATTTATATCACTAAATAAAGGTTGACTGTGCAGCCATTATGAGGAAAAGAATCCAATTTTCCTTTATGTCACTTCCAAACAAAAGATATGTCTGTGAACAAAGGAGTCGATTTAGGCAAGCATGAACAGGTTATTTACAAGACCTAGTGGTTGTCTTATCTCCTGTCCTTTTTTTTTTTTCCTTGGGGAAAAAAAAAAAAAAGAACAGGATGAAAAAATAATGTATCAGCTCACACTATTAAAGTTCACTTTTTTGAGACGTAGTAATACTGGTGGTTTATATTAGAAATGGTCTTTGCAAGTTTGAATTCAACAAATGAGAGATTTTTGTGTTATATTGTCATTTTGATACCTAGCTCTAAAACCTTATTTAATTTCATTCTAAGAAGGAAAAAACTAGACTTTAGCTTATTTTTTTTTTCCCCCCTCACTTATGTTCAGCTAATTTTTTCCAGTCTAGTTTGCTCTCAAAGGCAGCATGTACCATATTTCATTCTCAAAACTATATTTTAACATGCTTCCTCTAGATTAACAAAATTGTTTGGAAGCAAAATGAATAATAACAATTTTTGTGGTATTCATTTTGCTGGGTAGATGTGCTATCTCAGGGTAAAGAAAGGTAGCATTAGAGAGCAGTCCAACAAACTGTTGGAAAGGCATCAGGATGCCAGTAATTTCATCTGTAAAAAACAGGAATGAATTATTCAGTCTGTATTATTTATTGTATATTTATGAATTGTTTCATATTAATACCTATTAGACTCTCCCCTGCAGACAGGTTGAGTGAGCTGGGATTATTCATCCTGGAGAAGATAAGGCTCCAGGGAAACCTCAGAGCAGCCTTTCAGTACCTAACAGGGGCTTACAAGACAGCCAGACAGGGATTTCACAAGGGCATGTAGGGATTCAAGGGGGATTCGCTTTAACTGACACAGGGTGAGTTTAGATTAGAGATCAGGAAGGAATTCTTTATTGTGAGGGTGGTGAGGCACTGAGCAGGTTGCCCAGAGAAGTTGTGAATGCTCCATCCCTGGAAGTGCTCAAGGCCAGGTTGGATGAGGCTCTGAGCAACCTGATTTAGTGGAAAATGTCCCTGCCCATGGCAGGGGTTTGAAACCAGTTGATCTTTAAGGTCCCTTCCAACCCAAACCATTCTCTGATGTTCTGTGGTAATACTTAGTATGAGACACTGTGCCTACTGCTTAATCTCCTTTTATGAAAAGTTAGGCAGCCTGACATCAACACTGTCAAGTGCTAAACAACTCCAAGAAATTCTGAATCTTTAAGCTGTAGAAACAAGCAACTCTGTGGTATAATTATAATTTCTGATGCCAGTACCATCTCTAATGAAGCACTTTTTTGTGCTGAGATGTAAAAAATTTGCATTTAAAATTCTCCTCTGTTTTATTTTTAAAAGGCAGTTAATGTCTGAAGAAGTGTCATTTACTGCAGAATGCCATAACAAAAACATGCAAATGACACCAGAGTTTACCATTTTCATCATGAATGTTGTTACTGCTTGTAGAATGAAGATTTTGCTCCTATTTGCACTCTTTGTTATGTATATTTGTCGTGTTCAGCATGTTCAGTCGTGGTTTTCTTCCAAATTTCATTTTCTTTCTCCATAAATAATAAACAATTATAATGAAGCAAAGTACCCTTTCTATTCTGTACTCTAATTGATTATAGCATACAGTAGCATCTTTTACAATATATTACAGGAATTGCTTCAAATCAGGTATTCTGTATTTCACTGTTTTAAGAGATGTTTTAAGGAACAAAAATTGTGTGTGCTACTAGCTTTGTGCTCTTTTTCTTTATTTTTAGGGGAAAAAAAGTAAAAAGTAGAAGTATCCATTTGAATATTGCTGCCTGGAATAAGTTTTGCATTTTTCTTGCTACTTAGAGAAGAGGATTTAATTCACAAACATAAATTGTTGCTTATTTTTTATTACACTGTCTTAATTATAAGTTTTCATTCTGTTCTTGAGGGTTTTAGCTCGTAGTATTCCGTCTCTATCTGCATCATATTGGTGCATTTCCTATTTTGAAGCTCAACAAAAGTGGAATTCTAAGGACAAATGTATTTAATTATCTTATATTGACAAGATTACTTACACACCAAATACCAAAACCAAGTCGATTTTACTTTGCAATTGCCTTTTTCTGTTCAAATAAACCAGTACTTGCAAAAATGTAACAAAAGGCAACAGAAAAATTTGAGGGGCTTTGGAAGATTGCTTCAGAGTAACTGTGGCATGTGACAACTTCTGTTATTCTTAAACATTTTGAGTCATGTAGACCTACATTTTCACAATAAGAAAAAAACCCCCCAGTCTGTCTTTTTAATGATTTATAGTCGATTTTTTTTTTTTTTTTTTTTTTTTGACTGGGGAATGCCAAAATCCATATGGTGCTTTCCAGGCTGTTAATACTTCAAACTTGGAACGTGAAATGTGCTCTCTTTTAATTCACCCCAGGACAGATGGAGCAGAGTGATTCCAGCTTTGCAAAGCCATCATTTTATATCATTTCTTTGAATGGTTGTTTCTTAGGTACTTTCCTAAAGCAATAATTTCACTAATAGCAACTGAAAATTACTGCATCATTTTAGCATTACATTTTCTGACCTCTTTAGCTGATCACACAGGAATTGTAGTACAGTGTCTTCTGCACAGTAGATTATCGCATTACTGCCTGTGGTATCGGTCTCTCCCAATACCATTCCTCTTAGGATCATTGCTATCCAAGTCTCATTTACCCCACAGCTTGTCAGCTCTGCAAGGGGCTCAGTTACTGTTGGAAGTGGTAGGGAGCTGAGATACTCCCCAGTAGCTCTGAAGGCTTTTCCTGAAGTGCCGAGTTCAAAAGCTGCACCGTACATCCTGTAACTTCAGATCAGGTGAAACTTCTTTCATCCATGGAGTTGGGCTGGGAGTGGAAGGACAGGGCTTTACCAGAGGTGTAGCAGAAATCATTCTTTGCAGATGAACGGGGGAGGAGCATAGATTGACTTCTGGGGAGAACTTGTGCTGCCAGGAGTGGACCTTGGGAGTGTAGGGCTCTCCATGCAACTGGTGGTGTCCTCACCCTTCCCACTGCCAAGTCACCTGAGCCATACGAGCTCTTCCCTTTCCTTTTTTGTGCCTCAGACATTTGAGACACTTGTTATTGTGCTGTTCAGTTTTACTAAACCATCTTTTGGCCCCCATCATATCTTAGTAATGGCACACAAATGAAGTGTGAAGGCACAGAAGTGAACACTGAGATGGGGAAATAAATAGTCTCCATAATGCTTCAAGTGCTGCACTCTAACTTCTGCTGAACATTTTATGGCTGGCCCCACATGTGGGGGAGAAAGGAAGTAAATCAAAGGTCTTGAGCTAAAGGAGGTTAGTGGTTGTTCAAAAGCCAGCAAAAGACTGATTTTCATGGTTCTCAATAGGGGGAAGATGGACATTAAAAGGCAAATTGACACTGTATACACAGAGATGTTAATACGGCTGTAGCCTTTTACTGTGCCAATAAAATGATACACGGCCCTAAATTTCTAACAGTGAAACATTTGGCTTTATATCATCATTTGCATGAAGATTTTTTTAAAACAAAAGTGAACCATGCTTCAGCCATTTGGTTTAATTCATATTGTTAGACTAAGACTATGAAAAAAAAACCACTCTATATTAGATGTGCACTAAGCTTGTTTTTTAAAGGGTTTTTGTTGTCACACAGACATGAGCCCAAAATAGTGTTAGGCAATGCAATTCAAATTTTTGTTGCTTCCAGATAAGCAGCTGAATAACTGAAACTGCTTCTATAATACTGATTCTCAAATAACTTTCCAGTGCTGTTTTCTCACAAACTGCTGATCTGCTGATGCAACTCACTTTATGTTTCTTGCTGTTTAATTTCTTTTCATTGTAGAAAGGCATATTTAAGAAACTAGTGGAGAGATCTGCCAAAAAAAAAAAAAAAAAAAAAAAAAAAGGCAGTTGCTCAGTTGCTGCACTGTGAGGCACTTCACATCAAAATTGAGCTCCATAATAAGTATGAGACCCTTCCTGGGTTAATTGATTTCCCCTGTGAGATGTAGTGTAATGAATTTTCTGTAGCTGAATTCTATTCTCAGTGCTAGTGGCTAGTAAACCTTTTCTATAATAGGTTGGTAAGTAGACAATAAATTTTTTAGAACCTACTTTTTCTCCTGTTCATAGAAAACAAAGAAAGCAACTCTTCCCTGCCATCACCAGTATTAAAAATAAATGAAATAAATAAATAAACAGCCTTTTCTAAAACTTCATAAAATTACATATCTTGTGTGCTGAATGAATGGCAATTCATACCATGTTTAATTTGCTCTTGGAAGCATTCTCTAGCTTCACAAGGGTACACAACCATATTGGCTGAAGTGAGTGCTTCACAGAAAATAAATACATGGCCTACATCCTAGGGCCTAGACTTTGATAAGTCACTTTACACAGACAAAACTAATTGGCTGCCTGTCTGAAACCCCTGCCTCTTGACTGGTGACAGGGAGCAGATTGTACTGATAATCCATAATGAAAGAGTTTCCTGGGCACACATTTTGAGCTGTGCCTCTTAACCAATGAACAAAACATGATGTTAAGATAATACAGCATGCCATGTTAGTAATTATGGAACCTGATACAGTAACAGTGGAACCCAGCACAGCAAGATGTTAACTGCACTGCACACCAGTGTCATCAGAAAGAAGCATAGCATTTGGATCTTAAAGGAGCTGCAGGTTCTCTTTGCCACAGTTTCTGCTGCCCCCTTCTCTGTGCAAGAAATTTCAAGACAGCAGGTTATCTCTCAGCAGAGTTGCTTTGCCAAACATTCTATGATATGGCATAACTCCCTCAACCTCCTATGGTGCTGTGACAATCTAGTACTTGTTGTCCCCAGTCAACTGAAGTTTATGGGACTGATTTATTGCCAGTTTACGGAATGCTTCCAGAAAACCTGTGCAGTACTCTTATATTGCTTGAGGTGCTTCCTTCTGAGTGGTAGAACTCTGTAGTGCTGAATTGCAAGGCTGTCATCTTGGAAAATAAAGGTCTTTATAGAAGTCTTTGGTAAGGGGAATTTGGTAGAAGGAAAGGTACAGTTTATCTCTGCAGATAATTAGGAGGTAGGATGAAGGTGTTGGTCAGTTACTCCACTGCCGTATCTGGGGCCTTATTGGGAGGATATGGCTTTTGCCCCCCTGCACTGATAATTACATACATGTATACTAGGAGGGAGAGGCAGTGTAGTAAATGGCATACAAAGCCATCAAGTTATATTTAAATAATGTAGATTCCTTGTAAAATTTGGAGTAGCAAAACATGCAGTAGCTGAAGCAAGGAAACTAAATTAGAAGGTCTGGGTATGCAACTGGGGCATGTTAAGATGTAGAGCAGGAGGTTGTGATAGAGTCTGGAATGGATGCAGTGATGAAAGAAGAGGGTTCAAGTTCTAATTGAAAAGTTTCTGTAGACTTTAAAGGTGAAAGCTTTAGGTATGAGAAGACTAGCAGCAGCAGGTGAAATTAAAGATTGCAAAACCACTAAGTGTTACAGATTCAGTCAGGCCTAGGAAAATGTCAGAGACCCGATAGTAAGTCTGTTAACAAATTCCTAATGCCACTCAGGTGGTGGTGGTATGTTTTTCCTGAAAGATACCAGATGGCAAAAGATTGGCAATCTAAGAGAAAATGCTATGTTTTGTGAGGTGGAGATGAGGAAACAAAATGAAGGAAGAAATCAAAAGGTTATTGATGAAAGTAGACAGTGTGGATTTGGTAGAAATAAAGAGGAAGGAACCAAAGGTAAAAGAAATAAAATGACAAAAAATACTTTAAAGCAGAGGTGACTAATCCAAAACTAAGGAACTAAGCCTAGAAATGGATTTTAGTCTTGGAAAGATAAGGCTAAGGATTAACCTCTTCCCTGGCACAAATTCATCTTATTAATTTCTTCTTCAGAAGGCTCAAAATGGTACATAGGATGCGAGTAATTTGCTACCTCTCACTGAGCATTGTTCAGCTGCATTCTGCCATGTTCTCTTTCAAACCACTGTCTAATACCTCCTGTGAAGAAAAAAGTTTATTTGAATTTACTTGACAGGTAAGAACATGCATAATAATTTTGAAACTGTTGTTATGGTTTGTTTGTTAAAAGCAGACGAACTCCAGACTTCTCATTGGAACATTTTCAGGTGCATTCACCCATGAAGAAAAAGGTTTTATTTTCTTTTCCTTTTTTTTTTTTTTTTTTTTAATTAAGAGACTTTTTTTCTTCCAGAAATTAGTACTGTAGTCCTGAAGGGAGCTGCTATAAATATGGCATGGACTTCATAGATTAGCTCTTACTTTCTGGTTTTCTTTCAATACATTTCTCTGCACTGAATCAAGCTTTTCAAATTCTCACTCCTTAAAAAAAGCTTTTGGACTGAACATTTTACATTCACTGTGCTCTTCCATTTACATAAACTTCTGCATAGGAGAGAATAGTTCAAACACCTGCAGTCATAGAAAGTCACCCCTATCTCTTTTCTCTTGGATTTATTGTTGTATTATCTATAATTTTGTCTGTGTTTGAGTAATATTCAGTTTCTTATTTTTCCATTGTTACAAATCTGAGAAAATTACCGTTCCTGATATGTAGTATAAATAGATCCTTTTTACTTTTATTGTTGGAGCATCATGCATCGTGGTGAAATTGCAGTAAGAAGTCCAAGGGCAATCAAAAGAGATGTCAGGGCCTTGGGATGACCAGTTAAGGGGTCAGGAGCGCAAGCAGTAAAGCCTTTGTCCTACTAGCTGCAGAGAGTGATGCTGGAGCAGGCAGACCCTGCAGATCAGTAACTGGTGTCACCAGGAGAATTTTGGGTTCTTTACTCTTGGATTGGTCTACATGACACCAGGCCTGCTGGCAAGAGACAGGGTACACTAGTCTCAAAGGGGCAAAAGGATCTTCATGTAAGAGTTAACAGGGCTCACTGAAATGAATTGAAACTAGATTTGAAGGGGGAAAGGGGTGTTGTGGAGACACAGCTAGAAAGCAGAAGTGAGAGCACTGCTAAACTCATGTCAGAAGTAGCCACGCTAACGCTGCTAGGCCGCAAACCGTGGTAGGCAGTACGGCCTGTAATGAGACAGTCAGCACAGGAGAAAGGCATGCTTGGTGTGTACCTGTGATAGTGCTAGCTTCTAGTTTTGCAATGTTATTACGAAACATAGATATGGTTGTTATAGTGATTGCTGCTTAGATAAGAATGTATTTTTAGTAACTGCTGAGAAGGTGTAGATACTCAGCTCCGTATCAATAAAATCGGCTTCTTCCATCCGAGCAATCTGCCCCGTCTTTTTCATCGCCGACCGTCTCGCGACAGGTATAACCAGGCTTGGTAGTGATAAGGCATGGGATGGCATGTCAGGGATCAAGGGGTAGAATATATGAATTTTGAACACTCTTGAGTCATGAAACCAGGAACAGTAGAATTCAAACGGCTAGAGCTAAACCCTTGTCCGGCTGTGAGTGTGTTTCTGATAGGATTTAGATGCCATAGAAGTATGGCCCATGCCACTGACTAAAATTTAGACTTTGTTAGAGTAAAAAGCCTCTGAAAATGTACAGTCAAGGAGAGAGCTTTCAATTTAGAATATACCAACAGTATTGTCAAAAAAAGAAAACATGGTCTCACTTTCTGCAAAAAGCAGAAAACAAAGCTACGCAAAGAGTTTCAAAGTCTAAAGTGGATTCCTTAATTTGGCTTTACAGTAATGGCTTTACACTCCAAAGCAGAAACTTTGATTGGACATTTAAATTGCTGTTTCCATATCACCAGAGCAATGATGATAACAGGACACAGCAGACTCCATTCATGGGTTGCTTGAACTTTTTGATGTATGTTTATTCTGATTCAATACTGAAAACTTTTTTTTAACATTTCCAATGAAAAAGAAGCTCTAAAAAGTTAGCTCCAACAGTTTATTTGCAACACAAACTGGAACACTTGCTTTTACAGTGAAAAATTAGTTCATTCTAGTAGAATTGAACAGTTGCTGTAAAAACTGAGCAATAAAATAAAGTCTAGTGTTTAATTTTTCTATTCCTGCTGTTCTGTATTTAACAATGGGTCACCTGTCCTCCAAGAAAGCATATAAAGATAATATTGACCTGACTGATAAGATTGACACAGAGCTGAACTTCGCTGAAAGATGACCCTTTTATGTCAGCCTTTTAAGTGCAGCCAGCCTTGTAGGTTTGGGAGAACTGCGGTCTCTCAGTATGTGTTCTGTTCAAAATTGCTGATACAAAGATGTCTGTTCATGGAGTGTTGCTGAAGGAGTCAAGGAGATCACCGTGAGGAAGCCATTTCGTGTGTTTTGTCGGCAGGTCATCCTGGCCATTGCCCCATCAACCTCACTTTGGAAGAATTGCAACAGCTTTGCCAAGCTTGCCTCAGTTTCAGAGATACCTGCCACATCTGGTAGCTGCAGCAGTAGCTTACCTCAGTCTTTGTCTTACTGATTTTCATATTTTAAATGTATTTTATACATCTTAGAGTAACACCAAATTCACATCTGACTTCCTGCTGTTTCCTTTTTTTCTCCTGACTGCTTTCCTGTTGGCATAACAAGCTCTTCTGGCATACAATACTGTGGAGGCAATTTAAATGCAGGAGAACAAAGGCTTCACAATTTGAATTTTTCAGCTATGTACTTTATAGAGAAGAACATGTTTGGCACATTTTCCATAGGGAGTGAACCAAAGCCTGCTGTCTGCTGTACATTATTATAATGGGAAGTGTCCCTTTATGCGATCTTTAATATTTATTTTATAAGCTGACATTATGAAGGCTGAAACTCTGTCATTGCTATTTATACTGTATTTGTGCTTTGGGATAAAAAAGAAAAGCATCTGCATAGAAAAGGCTTATGGGAACATTCATACACGAAGATTTTTCATCCTGGGGTATGCAATGCGTTATATAAAAAGCATCAAGAAATCTTAATCCTGTTTGTGCTTCAGAAGTTCCCTCCGGGCTTTAAGTTTTTCTGACAGTGGAGACTGAACTCTTTATGAAAACATTAATCATTAGAAAGGATTTTCACATCAAGTGAAATAAATTGTTGGATTTTATTCTGAAAGAGATTGTATGGAGTGAATTGATTCACCTACTGCTTTTATGCACTTTTGCTACAAGGATATAAACAGATAGGTGTGAATGTCAGGTCTGCAAAGAAACACTGTGTGGCAGAGAATCTTCTGTTAACTTCTTCATCTGATAAAAATATTTTACTGATCACACAATTAGAATTGCAACAGCAGTTAGGTAATACTTGAAATTTCTAAGAATATTATTGGGGATGGTCCTGTGCAGGGCCAAGCGTGGGACTCGATTCTTGTGAGTCCCTTCCAACTCAGCATACTTTGTGTTGTGTATCTATTTCTTCTTACTTCTATTTAAGAAAATTCTCCTCAGCTGAGCAGCTACTTCTGCCCATTTTGCCCCATGTGCAAGAATGATGTGTAACTTGTATTCCATCATTTTATTTCTGGTATGTAGGAGGGTATTTAAAGAAAATAATAATAAAAAAAAGACTGAATTTTTCTAGATACGAGCTAAAAATACTACAGTATACTTAGAAGATTAATGTGGTGGCTGTAACTTGAAAAAATTACAGCAAAGGATCATTAGAGAAGGAACCACTTGTGCAGAATTTTAAGTCTGTTTTTAGTTTGTTTTTCTAGACTAAAGCTGATTTGTTTTGTAACCTCCCTAGAATGTATAGTGAAATCAAATAAATCTGAGAGTGATGGTTTCATAAAAGGAATAAATCTGGATAAATTAGTGCTGAATTTCATGATCTTGTCAGGATTTCTTTTTTTTTTCTTATTGTTAATGAAAAGGTATAAAAATGCCAGTTAAACTCTTCCTTCACTTCTATTCATGCCCAAATACAAATGGGCACAATTTTTGTTAACCAGTTTTTACAGATTAAGTCATTTCTCACTGAAATGCTTTGGTTTCTGTTTCAAGATCTGATATCAAAGTTGTGCTGGTTTTAGCTGGGGTAGAGTTAGTTTTTTTTCTCAGTAGCTGGTTTGGGGCTATATTTTGGATTTGTGCTGGAGAGGGTGAGGTTGTGGGAGTGACACAGCCAGGACAGCTGACCCCAGTTTACAAAGGGGATATCCCAGACCATATGGCGTCTGCTCAGCATATACATCTGGGGGAAGGAGGAGGAAGTGGAGATGTTTGGAGTGATGGTGTTTGTCTTCCCAAGTCACCGTTACATGTGATGGAGCTCTGCTTTTCTGGGAATGGCTGAACACCTGCCTGCCCATGGAAAGCACCGAATGAACTCCTTGCTTTGTTTTGTTTTGCTTTTCTGCAGTTCTTGCTTTACCAGGGTTTTGTTTGCTTGGACTCTTTGATTATCTCCCCTGCCTCACTGGGGGGGGGGGGGGTTAAGCATGGTGCTTAGGTGCCAGCTGGGGTTCAGATACGGCACTGCTTAAGTCAGTTTTGATGAAAAACATAATCTATGCCTGAGTTTTTCATCTGTGTGTGGATGACAGTGATTCTTGGCTGTCAGTCAGAACTTGCCTGCAGCTGTATGCTTACCTCTAGCCAGGCTGCTTGGAACTATATAGTACCACGGGTGATGCTAAACTGAAGTGGAGCTTGAACTACTTAGGTTTAGTCTCCTTTATCCTGTCACTTACATGTAGTTAGACTGCAGGAGCAGGACATGTAGTTTGTAAAATAGGGCTGTCATTCTCTCTTTCTGGGTTTTGGGGGGTCCTGAGTGATAAAGTAAGGCACAGATGTGAGTGTTATTCCAGTTGTCTCTCATCACTGGATACTCCAGATATTGTACATATTTACACTTTCTGTCTGTTGCTCTTCAGAGCTGTCAGTCTCCGTGTCAAATTGCTTCTTACTGTAAATTTCATACTGAGTTATTGATTTTTCTCTTCTAGAACTGGTTCATATTGTATTTATTTATTTGTTAGTGCTTCAGTGAGGGTTTTATTTCAGTTTCTACACTTCACTTCCTTATGAAATGCCTGTCTTGATTTTTATTTGTCTTTCCAATCATTACTTGTACTAGGAAACAGTGATGAGTAGTGGATTGGTAATATGGTATGGCTCTTGGGCTTTGATGCTTGGTAGGATTTTCAAAACAGAACAATAACAGTTTGGAAAGAGGATCCAAAACAGAAGTAGAATTCCCTGGTTTTTGCATTCAGGCAGCAAAGAATACTCTTTTGTTGTCCTCCTTTGCTTCCAAGCAGCTCTCCCTAAAGAGCAGGAAAAAAATGTCACTTGGATCTTCAAACAACATTTATATTTTCTTATGACTGTATTGCCTGTATGAGTTCCAATGCAGAAGCCTCTTTGCCCATTTGCAAGGTGTTGTCACTTTGCAATGGGGGAAGTATAAAGAAATGTTAGAAAACACTAGCAGGGAAAATTGTTCTTGAATGTCTTTGGTAGAATCAAGGAAACAAATGACTAATAAGGCTTTTAGCCAGGTGTCTTCACCTGGAACCACTGAAATCACTGTTTGCCATCTGTCTGGCATTACTGGAATATGTTTGGAAGGATAGTTTGGGGGATTAGCAGCACAAAATGAAGTGATAATTTTTCTTCTATACCCTCTTCTTTCGCATACAAGTCCTTGAAGAAGGGAGTATTTTTGGTTATATATCCTTTTTCTCTTTTTCTGCCTGTTTTCATCTGAGCCCTTACATTGATGCTGTGGCTGAGAGCTTCCTCCCACTATCCTCTACCTAAGTGCAGTTTGTACACCTATGCCAGGAATCTTGGATCAGTCAAGAAACAGCATTAATTACCTCATGCAATAAATGCCCACTGAGATGGTTTGGATAAGATTCACACCTTCACATAAGTGAAAGTTGTTTTTTCATCTAAAATGTTCCCTTCATCAGCACTAGCCTTTGTCCCATCAGGTGGAGACCAGCATTCTGCTACCTGGAGCTCCTTCTTTTGTATATCTAAATCTTCATCCTAATTTCTACAACCATGAAAGAGAGAAGGGCAAAATACACTTCCCGTTGTGATGTTCTGCAGTGTTGGGTTTGGCATTGCCATGTCCATTGTGCCTTTAACATGAGTGAAATGACTGAGCAACACTTGACCAAGCCGACTTGTTCTGGTAGTGATGGGCCCTGCAGTCCCCAGTGGAAGAGCTGCCCCTACTCTTCAGTTTTTTTAGTAGAAGACTTTTTTCAGAAGTGCCCCCCTTTAACTCTGCTTTGTCACTCAAATACTGACGGCAAGTTAACTGAAAATGGATTTTTTTTTCCCCACTTAGATGTTGAAATTTGAAATTCAGTGAAGAGAGTCAGGAGACACCACAGCAGAAGTTGCACAAATAGTGTGATAAGCTCTGAAATGCCTCAGCAGAATATGAAATTGCTTTTGATCCCCTTCTTAGCTGGAGCATGCACAGAGATAGACTGCAGGAACACAGGTGAAATAGTGTCCCCCAGGCTGGGAAGAGGATGTCCTTCAACAGTACCTCCTTATATGTTCACTCTACATTATTTTTCTTCCTCTCTAAAAACTTTCCAAGATATATTTTACGTGTTACTACCAGCATTTGGATGTAGGGCTGCCATGAAATTACTGCCTCTGTAGCCAGAAGTGCTAATGAGAGGCTCATTACTTTCTTTTGATATTTAAGGAATACTTTACTGTGATGATAAAATGTGCCAGCTTAAGGGGTGATATAAAGTAGAATTCTTGCCCATGTTATGGTATTAAGATTCCAAATATTTCTCATATAAGAGCAGTAGCCCCAGGTGTTATTTGTAATTGATGCTTCCAAATTTCTGCTCTTAAACTGGACACTACACTGTTCAAAAACTTGAAGAGATTTTTCCTAGTTTAGAAAGAAAAATTTGTATTTCAGTAGCAAATAGGTTTATGTCTTTTAACTTACGTGTTTGAAATAAGCAGTGTGCTTATCCAAGTCTTTCATTGTTTTTGCTGTCCATATCAAGAATAAAAGAGGGAGCATTTACCAGATATTCACAAAATGACAAAACTTCCAGCTACCACATCTCTAATACTCATTTTGCACCTGTTTCTATTGAAAATCTTATGAGCCTATAAACAAAAGCACTTGTGATTTGGTTTAGTTGGTTAAATTCCAGGAATTTTGTGAATAAAGAGCATGTATGTATTTTCCAAACTTCCCTAGCTTTCACTGTTCTCAGAAATGAAGATAGACATATAAAGAGACAGGTATAAATATATCAGTCAAGGTGTGGAATTGCTGTTTTATCACTTTAGTTATTCCTTGCCATTTACAACTGTAGTTACCTGCTGTGTCTTGATGTACTGGAATTTAAAGCTGATTAAAATGCCAGACTTTATTTTTCTAAAAAAGTTTCTAAAAGCACACAAACAATTGGAAATCAAGTAATTAAGTATAGAATGCTTAGCCTGTTGTTTTAGATGATGCTGTGGGGAAAAATGTTGTCTACACAAATAACATTACCAGTTGTCTCAAGTCAGCCAAGCAGGATGAAAGCAAAGAATGGTACAGGCTAATAAAGATACACCATCTAAAACTTTCTTCCTTACAACTTTTACTTGTTTCAGTGGCTGCCTCAACAATTATATTGATACTGCAGTGTCTGCAGTAAATATTCAAGTGAATTCTCTGGTTCATGTTCTGAAGGGATGATCATTTATTCTTGTGTAACTTAATTGTCCTTGTAGGATCCACAGGGTTCCTCCCTGTTGGTAGTGAACTGATCATAGTTTGGAAAGTGCAAAGTCTACTCTTTGATTTAAAGGTGTGAGAATTGCAATTATTTCTTTGGTTGTCCTCACTTTATTTGGTCTTGAGGTTAATGTTCTTGTTGCATCAGCTTTACATTTTCACGTTTTCTCTCCTCTTTATTATTGCTATGGCAAGAGCACATGGCTTGTACCATGCAAGTTTTGCATGTCAAAAACTCTGCTAGCTTATGCTGAGGAGGAAGAGTGTGGGAAACAGAGGAGCAGAAACTTCACAGGCATTAATGAGTTTGATTTACAGCCCTGGAAAGAGCTTAGATTGATGTAATGGCAAAGGTATACAGACTTTAAGCAGAAGAATTATAAACCTAGGTTTCTTTAGTTATAAGGAAAAATATGTATTGGGTGATATGGTGAAGGGTTTTAAAGTATAGTAATGTGATTTAATAGTTTAAGAATGTAGCTGTTATAATAGAAGTACATGTGTGTACCTGAGCTAGCAAGGCATTGGTTGTGAAACAGGTGCAATGCAGTAAAAAATACCAAAGGTGATAGGTTATAAAGTCAAAACAAAGTTCTGTGTCAATTGCTTATTGGACCAAAAAGTTATAAATTGCCATCTAACTCTGAAACCTGTGACTTTCTCAGTTATGGTGAATTGTTACTAAATCACAGCCTCTGAGACTGATGCCTTGTTGATTTTTAAGTAATAAATCGTGATAACCGTGACTGTCCCATCTCTTGGGTAAGGTGCCCACAGAAGAGTAAAGATTTCCTACGTTTCACTGAAAGTTTTACAAATGCCAATCAGAGGTCCAGTAGGCTTGGATTGTTTTGTCTCTGTTTTATGGCACATGGCTGACAGTGTTAGTCATCTGCCTTATGGCTTTTGCCTGCATTTAAATGACTTGCTTCACTCATCTCTCAGTTATTTTTGTGACAGCCTTTATTCAGGAGTGATGGGATGAAAGAGGACAATCTGCATTAGGTTAGTTATTTCTTACTGTATTTTCTGTTTTCTAAAAGTAGTTATATCACAAGGCTTAGAAATTAGAGATTTTTGCTTAATCTGTGCTCTCATCTAAGCATCTCTGTTTCTTTGTCTTTTTCCAACATTGCATTTGCTCTTGAAAATGAAACAAAAAAACTTGATAAATGATGTTGTGTAAAAGAAATGCCAGCTTCAGCCCATCAGGGTTCATTTCATCTGAAAAATGATACTGAAATTTCAAAATGCTGCTTCTAGAACTAATAAAAAACGTCTCTAAGGGAAAACTTACTTATTTAATTCTCTGCTGCCAGATTTTGCTGGCAAACTTTGTGTTTTGCTGTATGACCCTGGCCAAGCTGAATATTTATTTCACCAAAACATGGACAGTAGTTCTGTTAGGAAGGAGAAAAGCTTATGGGTTATGCTTGGAGTTCTGTTGAAACCCTCATACTATGGTCAATCACCCTGTTGTCAGTGTAGCTTGACTGCACTTAATTATGTCAATTTATTATGCTGCCTGCATGAAACCTTTCAGGGGAAAGCTGGTGGCTTGCTGGGGGGGTGTGTGAGGAGAGAATCTCCTTCCTTTGTGGAAACGGCTCCTGAGCAGTTTTGAGAGGTCGCTGCCAGATGTTAGGTGTGGGAGATGCAGGTGTACAGGGTGTGGAGTACTAGCAGACCAACCAAGTGAGATGGAATAAAAAAATTTCAAGGACAGATATCCCTACTCTTCAATACTGCCCCAGAGGAATACGAATAATTCCTGGCCACTCAAAGAAGTGACTAAAAATACGCATTCTGCATTCCGTAGGACTTTAGTGCCCTCTTTCCTGTCTGAAGCTTTGATCACACTTTAAATCAACTTGCTGTTATAACCAGCAAAAGAACTTTAAGTTAGGTGGTAGAAATCTTCATAAATGGCTTGATGCAGGCTAAAAGACGTCACATAGGGATTTTTGGGGCCTGAGAACTGTGTATTTAAGTGAATGCTACTAGTTTATCTATGTTTTGTGACATCAGGCTTTTTTAAAGAGGAAATTTGGTATCTCACTCATCTTTCTCAACTCCCCACAAACTCTTGCTTTGCTCTGAGACACCACCTGCAGTGCTGCATCCAGTTCTGGGGCCCCCAGCACAGGAAGGACACGCACTGGTTGGAGCAGGTCCAGAGGAGGGACACAAAAGATATCAGAGGGCTGGAGCACCTCTCATGTAAGGAAAGGCTGTGAGAGTTGTTCAGCCCAGAGAAGTGTCCAGGGACACCTTATAGCAACCTTCCCATACCTCAACAGTGCCTATAAGAAAGGCAGATCAGATGTGTTAGCAGGATCTGTTGTGATAGGACAAGGTATAATGTTAGCTAGAAGGAAAGGTTTTTAGAATGAGGATGGTGAGGCACTGGAACAGTTGCCCAGTGAGGTGGTAGATGTCCCATCCCTTGAATGGAAACATTCAAGGTCAGGTTGGATGGGGCTCTGAGCAACCTGACCTAGTTGAAGATGTTCCTGCTTATTCCAGAGGATTTTAAACATTCCTTACAATGCAAATTAATCTATGATTTGACCGTTGTCCTCAAAATGTTTCATTGTGTGTTCAAAGTTGATGTGTTTTTTTCAAAAAAAACCAAAAAAAACAAACAAAAAAAAACAACCCAAACCCAAAAAACCCCACAACAACAATGACAAAAAAAACCCAAAAAACACCCACAGAAAAAAGTGACTCAAGTTAAATAAAAAAAGGAAAAACCAGAACATTCAGGTAATAGCAGGCAAATGTCTTGTTCATTCTTCTGTTACCACTTGACCATGAGTTGGGACTCTTCTTTTCTTGTCTGTCCATGTCCAGTGTGTAGTTGTGCAACATATTCCCTATTAATACACTCACATCCTAGCATATTCCTCAGGTTTTGTGTGTCAGATTTAGGGAAAAACAGCCTGCCCAGTAACATGTATGCCAATCCAAGTTTGTGATGGATCTCTGATCCCTGAAAGCAGAGGCAGGAGAACGGCCTTGCCACAAAAGGTTCAGAGTCATAAGTCGAGCAGTATTCAACTTCAGAGGTTGTACGATGCCTGTATGTGCACAGGCATATTTTTTGAGTGCTTTGTCTTCTGCATTCAGAATCTATAGGATGAGCTAAGATCAAAATGTCATGCTGTATCTGGCAACAGTGTGGGCCAGAAATTGACATTTTGTGCATTTTATTTTAAAACATGGAATTTATTCCAAAAGCTGGAGCGATACTGCAAACTGCCTTGAAAATAAATGAGTTGGCAAGTCCAGTTTTAAGCTCAGTCCAGATGGAGCTATGGACAGCAAGTTTTAACATACACTCCAAAAATTATTAGGGCTGCTCTCCTGACAAACAGTTTGCAAAATCAGTCGCTAAAAGTATTAATTATGCTATTATGTAATGTACATTTAGTGTTTCACAGAAGAAATGCTACAAATCCTATTATAAATTAATAATCATGCTAAATTTTTGATAACTTCCTTACAGCAACTTTTGCAAGTGTGTGTTTTCATTATCATATTTGTTGCAAGCTTTAATAAATTAATGGCACAAGTTACCGCAGTAATGTTAAATTAGGAGAAATTGTGTTCCAAATATAACTGTCATTTACTGCTTAAAATTTGAAAACGTGCAGTGTGAAAGGATCCAGACATCAGACATCAAATTCAAATCATGGGCTGTATCTTTCCAGTGGGATGCAGATTCAGTGAGATCTTTTCTAAACTTGCACAGCTTTGCACAATACTGCTCTTCATGTCGTTCTCATCCTTAAACTGCAAATTGGTACTGCAAACTGGAAGCCATTCCAGCATCACCAAATATTCAGGTAATTCAAGCAGAGTCCCCAGACCAGAGAATGTAGCAACGAGAGAGTAAACAGCTGAAATAAACATTGAATTTTAATATGACGGTCTCAAAACCCAATGTAAAAGACAGGGGACCTTATGTCCTCAAAGTGGAGAGAGACAGGAGGCACTGCAGAGAGAATGAAGCTTCTGATGGGACATAGTTTGTAGGCACTTACCTGTCAAGCAGTGTTGCATCAGCACAAAAATATTGTAAGCATGAAGAGCTGAGCTAGTACTGAAATTTTAGCATGCTTATTTCCTCCTCTATGCTGGTGTACAAATAAATATTTAGAGATATTTCAATATGATTCAGAGATCTGAGCTTTAGTCCTTTGTAGTCAACCAAAACAAAAAGCATTGTCTTTTTCATCTGTCTCTGGCCTCACTTTGACAATTTATTAGATTTACTTTTTCACGGCAGGCCACATTATGGGGGAAAGAAAGGACAAGAAATGTTTTCTTCTGAAAAAGAACAGTATGGAAGCACTACTGCAGTGCTGTAGTAAAATAAGACTAAATATTCTGATTACTTTTAATGAGTTATTTACAGTCAAAAATGAAAACCCTGAAGACCATACCGTCAAAGTCAAAGAAATCTCCTGTAGGTGGGCTAATTTCACCATATGATAAAATAACACGTTTCTGCTGTGGCACTTAGTGATTGATAGTGTCATGAGAGAACAAAGCAATTAGGTTAATTTACACATTAATTAGTTTGTTGCTTTCTTTTTGTTTGGTCTCTAATGCCTTTGTGTAAAAAATTGAGCATGTGCTGTTGCAGGGGTTTAATTTCACTAATTAGATTCCAAGTGCAGACATTGCAACACCTGCCTTGTAAGTGAAACCATTCTGAGTTAGTTCAAGCCCTCTGGTTGTTTGAGAGGATGCTCCCAAGGAAACAATATATGAAGGGTCCCACAACTTATGGGCTTTCATCCCTGTATAAAGCTGGGGATTTTTCTTAAAAAGTTATTGGCCTCTGTTTATACCAGGGGCAGTTTTTGTAAGGTGATGTCTGAGCTGTGAGGTGTTCAGAAGAGAAGAAGTTTTGAACGTTTGGAAGGTGAGCAGTTCCTGAGAAATCTTAGTGCTTGTGAAGCTCTCAGACTCTTTTATTTCAAGATGATGGGGTGTGAGCTGTTTTCACTGAAGCAATTAATTAGCCCTGGTGCTGGAATTCTTGTGTTGTTTTGTTACTTCTATAGGGATCATACTTCTGTAATGTTTCACAAAAACTTTTAGGAAGGATGTGATAAAACCTTAAAAAAAGCTTCTAGTAGGTTGATACCGTCAAGAATGGATATGTAGTTACACACACGGTCTGGATTTTTTCGTAAATTATGTCCCATGCTTTCATTTATTGGTCATAAAACAGGATTTAACATAAAAGCTCTTTTAATGGTAACATTAGGTTCCAACTGTTGTATGTGGTAATGAAATAGGACGGGTTTTAAAGCTGCAGTTTCCTCCTGGCATATTTATAAAGTCTGCTGCATAACATAGTTGGATGGTATCCCCTGAATTTAGAAGCAACTGTTTTCTACTCCTTCCTCTAAAACCATTAGAGGGCAGGGAGAAGGGGTATACCTTTGTTTAATCATATGTTTTTACCAAAATAGAAATCCATTGTGTTGGTTCTGTTGAAGAGTATTTCAAGGTATCATAACTCAGAAAGCTGTGTTTGTAATTAGTGAGTATTTTGGAGATAATATTCTATTACTGACTTTATATTTCACTATAGGAAAATGTAGAGTTAGTGTTAAATTTTAGGATTACTAGTTGGAATTTCCTGAACACCCACACAGTTTTAACTACCTAATTGTTGTACAGAGCATCCATTAACTGCTCAGCTCCTCTGACATTTTATTGTTCTTTCTTTCTCTGAGTGCCTGGCATTTATTTGGCATCTAATCCTGTAGGCATGTGCATTTTTGCTAATGGAGGAATGTGTGTGGCTGTAGCATAATAACCTGTAGGATGATTATTTACATGTCTGTATTTGGTTTGAGGCCCTGGCATGGTCGGAAAGCTAGACATTTTTATAATTGAACCCAATGCAAGAAGAGTTCCCTGAGTCACCTGATGAGGGGGAGGACAAGCAGGGCTTGGGATGTAGGGAAAGAAAGCAGAATGCTGAAGGTATTTTGGGGTATTTTAGTAAATATTAATTGGACCAGTTTTAAATCTGTTATGCATCTCAGATGAACCTCTTGGCCAACACAAGGTATAATGAATTGCTTGCTTGCTTCACAGAAGTGTTCTTAGTGCTTAATAGCTCATCAAGAGATAATATCTTGGGTCAGGCAGTAATAATACGATTAGGTGCTTCCCAAGTGTTTAAAAACCAATTCAGACAGGTCTTGAAGTGAGTGGCTTGTCTCCTTTATAAAGTATATGAATTTTCCGCTTAATTCTCTGGTCTCACTGGAAGTCCATCTTTGCTGTCTTACCCATGTCTGTGAATTCTGCTTGGCACTAAGCAAATACTCCTGCTGTCCTTTTGTCTTTTAGTGGATTTAACCTTTCCTGTTAGCATACCTATCTTCCCACTAAAGCCTATACTAACAGTTCAGTACCTTCTTATTGAGCACAGAAAATTACTTGCCTTTTTTTTCTTCTTACATTTAAAATACACATAATTTTGATCAGGATTTCATAAAGTTTTGAATAAAAAAATACTACCTGTAGTAGGAAGCATATGACAATTTGTTTTTAAGTAAGGAAACCTGGTTTGGTAACTGAACGAAAGGAGTGCACGACTTGTGCTTCTTGGAAGGCAGTCATCATATCCAATATCCATTGTGAGTTTCCAGGGTTTTTTTTAACCTAGTAAAAGCTTGAAAGCTTTATGTTGCATCTGCACATTTTCTAAGGGAAAGAATGAAACATTTAGAGCAAAGAAAAGGTAAAGAGAAATGTTGGAGTTTTTTTGGGGGGTGGGGTCAAAATAAAATGGAAAAAGACTCAAGCTTACCAAAGGCTCAATTCCTAACTGTCCTCATTTACTTTTCCTGGTTTGTCTATAATGCTTTACTTACTACTGCACTGTTACTATTTGAAAGTGAAGAAGCCCCACTGGTCTCTTCCAAGGAGCGTTTTTTAAACACTGTCTGGTTATTCTTTGGTGTTTCATTATCTTAATTTGTCACATTTAAATTTTCCTAATAGATTCCAGGAGGAAAAAAAGGGCTGAAGTTTGAAGTGTTGTTGTGTGCTAAATCAGGGGATATAAACAGAGCTCTTAACTCCTGTGGAGTTTAGAGAAAGGAAAGAAATGCTTGACAGGCCCTTAACAGCTATACTTTACCAGCAGCTGAAAGATGGAGGGCTTTTGTAAATTTTTTTTAAACCTTTTTTTTTAATTGGTTCCATATTTCTTGATCACCGGGTTCTAGCCAGAAGGATGTCTTTACGACTGTGATATAAACCTTGGAAAGAAAAGCAGTTTAAATGGACGAGGTTGACAGTCTCTTAACTTAGAGCAGCACTGACTGGCCATTAGAGTTTGTGTGCACACTTCTGTGTGGGTGGAGAATTTGATAGTAACAGATACTGGACATCATTTCTCTAAATGGCTGACCTTGAAAAATCATAGCATCAGAGTACCAATAAAGGATACACAGTTCTAAAAGCTGTAAAATGCCAAACAGCATGTACCTTATGACACACTGATGTACAAGATTCCGAGATCTTATCCCTACAACTGCTGAAGCATTCTCTGTTAGAACAGAAGCAGCATTGAGAAATGGTGTGAGACAGGGACAGGTAGACATTTTGATGCTAAAGAATGTCGTATGAGTAATTAGCCAAGTGTTTAAGTTCTGGTTACCTTTTTATCTTAGTATTGCAAAGCCTGTGTTTTCAGAGCTGAGTAAGGAGTTTGCCAATTTTTATGCTCCTTGACTAGATCTTGAGAACATCTAGGCACCCAGCAGGGCATTATTTTATATGATCATTGTAATATTTAGGAACGTGCTTTTAAAAGTCTGTGCCTTAATTCTGCTAAATATGGTGAGGGGCCTTTTCTTTTTTCCCAAAATATATCCCTGTATTTCAGTTGTAAACTGAAATGGGATAGAACATGTCTCCACTAGATGAGATTAGTAGGAGATCACTCAGGAATTAAGATTCAGTCTGGGATGATAGTAGGGTTTCACAGGTAATCTACTTCATTTTAGGAGAGCCACAGAGTGCTTTGAGCTGAATTTTGGAAGTTTTTGAGGTAGGCAGATTTTCCTCTAAAAATCAGAAGCAATTGCTCTGACATGTGTTATGTGATCTAACTGAGGGATCTTTATCAAAATAGTAACTAGTTATTTTTCCAAAGGAAGAAGATCTCCTTACTGTTGGTGAGGAAAAAGAAAATTCTGAATGGGAGAGAGAAATGTGGATTGAAGGCTCTCTAGATTAGTATGAAACAGGATTTCAGGACATAACCTCTGTATGAAACTAAAAACATTTTTCTTCTCATGTAAAAGGATGTGTTTCTGATTGGCCAAGCTCTGGACAAATAAGAACTACTTAACTACTTGTTTTTCTGAAAAATTTACAAAGACCAAGTTTTTATATGTTTATAGATGAGTATGTGTATGACTTCTACAACTGTACATATAAATATATATATATATATACACAGCTATAAAAAATACGTGTGTGTATATATATGGCATCTGTATTTATGAATGTATACACACACAGCTGCACACTTAAATGCTGGAAATTAGTGGTTTAAGGCTTTTTCTAAGACCCTGCTTTAGAAGATAAGCCCTCAGGGAAGAAAGAAGGTGTGTTCAGCTCTGCTCATAGAGTCTGGGGTCTTTTGCTCTGCTTTCAGAGCCTTCCTGGTGCCAGTAGTGTTGCATGGGTTCTTCTCTGTTAAGCTGGTATCAAGAGAAGCAGACTCAGGGGAACCAATTGTATTAGTTTAGGCTAATTCTGCTGTAACAACATCTTGAGCACTGCTGATGAAAACTAAGAAGATTAAAGTCCACATAATCTGGGGATCTTTATGTAAGTGAAGTTCAAATTACCATAAGCTCTTCAAATCATTGATCTGAGGATCAGTAAGAAGGGAAGAATAACTTCAACAAGCTCAAGCTGCAAATCCATGTCTTCGGCTCCTCTTTCTTTTTTTTCCCTTTTTTCTCTCCCTTTTTTCCCCTTTTTCCCCCCTTTTCCCCCCTTTTTTCCCCTTTTTTCCCCTTTTTCCCCTTTTTCCCCCTTTTTCCCCCTTTTTCCCCCTTTTCCCCCCTTTTTTCCCCCTTTTTCCCTCTTTTTCCCTCTTTTTCCCTCTTTTTCCCCCTTTTTCCCCCTTTTTCCCCTTTTTCCCCTTTTTCCCCTTTTTCCCCTTTTTCCCCTTTTTCCCCCTTTTTCCCCTTTTCCCCCTTTTTCCCCTTTCCCCCCCCTTTCCCCCCCTTTTCCCCCCTTTTTTCCCCTTTTTTCCCCCCTTTTTTCCCCCTTTTTCCCCCTTTTTCCCTCTTTTTCCCTCTTTTTCCCCCTTTTTCCCCTTTTCCCCCTTTTTCCCCCTTTTTCCCCCTTTTTCCCCCTTTTCCCCCTTTTCCCCCTTTTTTCCCTTTTTTTCCCCTTTTTTTCCCCTTTTTTCCCCTTTTTCCCCCTTTTTTCCCCTTTTTTTCCTCTTTTTTCCCCTTTTTTCCTATTTTTTAGTAAACTACTTTAAGAATTCTTTAGCATAAGAAAATTGGTTTTCTTCTACCTTCCTAGGGAAAAGGAGCTTTCAAAGGACCTACACACCTGTGTCTCTTACTCAGTTAACATGTGGTTGTATTGAATTGATGGAGGCTATTAAATGCTAAGAGCCACTGATTGATTATTTTAATGCTAGCGTACTGTTTCAATAAAGACTGCTTTTGAAATAGAAATCTGCCTTAATGGCACTACCATTTTACTGACTGTGGATATTGTAGCTTCTGATTTTTTTTATCAATTAGGAATGAGAGAATAGATTAGTGGTGCTCAGTGAATATGTCCAGATACAAAGGAAACAAGCCAGCAGGCCCAAAGTACCATCGAGTTGCACAGGTTTTCACCCTATTTAACATTTACAGACTTGAAACGACGTTTCTGTGGATTTTCTGACCTTATGGTGGCAGTAATTCTACTAACATTGTGTCCTTTTCTCTGTTGTCATTCATGGCTCCATATCCATGCTCAGGGATTTGGGGTGACATCTCTATGGGATTGTAGTTCAGTGCACATCTGCACCACGGACATGCTCCAGAATGGAGTGGTCCCATCCAATTTGCCTGTAGTGACAACCAAACCATGCCAGGAAATCATTTGAAGGAGTGGTAACGGGGTTGGTTACGCCCTTTCAGAAGCATTTTGAAACTGAGTTCCAGTGCTCAGAACGTTTTCAGGTGTGGTTTTATAACAGTAGGAGCTTAGCCTAAGCGTATGGCAGGCAAATTTAGATCTCAGGCTGGAGCCATGTATTTAAAAGTGACCAAATTACATTTCTGAAATATTGTATGTTGATAATATTATATAGTTAATGTTGTCACTTGAAGGAAATATGTTGTATTTAGTCATTAAAATAGACCTTTCGAGGCTTTTTTCCAACAGTTTAAGAAGTTTGTCACAGATAACATTTGCCTTGGAAGTGTTTTTATTGCAATAAATGCATTTTAGGAAGGTGGAGGGCTCTGGCCATCTGTAAGGAGCTCCTGCATTACCAGGCAAGGAACCAGTGCCTACTCCAGCTTCAGAGGCTGAGATGTTTTACTGATAAAGTGAAACTTCTAATTTAGGAAGAACGTTTGTTTTTTTTTCCTTTCTAAATCTCTATTGCTGCTTTGAGATGAATTGCAGTGAATTACTGTAATAATACTGTAACAGGCCACCTGGATGCTGTTAATAATGAACTTGATGAAATACCATTTCTGGAATGAATTTTAAATGAGGGTTTTTTTTTTCTGCAGGAAGTAGAATGAGTTGTGTCAGAGAGTGAAGAGTTTTTCTGTCACAGATCAGTTAAAGTGCCTCTGAACTATCAGAAAGGACTGAATGGTCACTGTATACCAACTCTGAGTCACCATTTTCGAGTAGCAATTGAGTCAGATTTTAAACTCTTAAGACTGTGAGTGGTAATGTGTTATTATGGTGCTTTTCATACTTTAGTACAGTATTCCGTGTTTGAAAAGATGGTAACTTTGTGTGTTGAGCAGTGTGGTATCAGCGTAAAGCCCACTGAAGTAACAGAAAATATTTTCTTTATTTGAAATTCAGAATTGCTATATTTCCAGTAAATCTATAGCTTATACATAAACACTTTATCTCTTCCAGAGAGGAGGGTGGTTTTCCAAGAATACTGCTTATTTCCTTGTCACTGGGGGAGCAGGGCATGGCTGGTGATACCAGCTTCTTCTCCCTGATAATGTGCAGTAAAAGATTCCTTCTGGGAGACAGTATATCTTAAATTGGTTATTTCTCAGGGCTGGGGTGGGACCCTCAGAGGATGCCTGTAGAGCAGTATGAGGAAGATTAAACTTCAGTGAGACTTACAAAGTGCATGTACAGAATATTCTAAGGAATAATCTGTCTTCTAGTCTGCAGGCACTGGGTGGAAAAATACCAGGACCTTGTTGCTTCATCTTAGTTGGTGCTTTTCTGGATACAAAAATCTTATGCAAGTGTAGATTCTGATGGTTTGAATATGGCTTCTTTTATAAACCTTTAAAAGTGGCCTATGTTAGGATACTTCATTTTCATAAGTTGTTTTTTCTTTGCATGATTTATACCTGGGTCTTGTTTAAAGGCTATAAAACAGCAGTGGTTTAATATCCTTCAATCAAAAGCAACTTTACCATCCACCTCAGATTTTTATTTTAAAGGATGCAAAATATTCTACTCAATGAGCTTTTAAAGCATTTAAAAACAGACTGGTTTTTTTGTTTTATGAGAGTCTTGAAAAGCCTGAAATTTTAGTTCCCTTGGCTGTCATGAGGATCTGTCCATATGTGTGATTTCTGTGGTATACTGCTTGATCTAACATGTTATCTTTACTGTGTATTACATAACTTGCTGAATATAAAAATGAACCATCCATAAAAGATAGTTATACTGTCTTAATTTCCAGTTTTTTAGTATGGCAGTGGGAATTGCTTGTCTTAAGAAATCACCTTAATCTGGTTTTGTCTGTGGATCCCATAAAACCAAAGCTAAGGAAAATCTAATGTGTGAAAATATTCTTTGTCCTTCCAAACTATGGTGGAACCAGTTTTGTGTTGTGTAAAAATTCAAATGGAACAGAAAATTGGAACAATACTTTAAATGAATAATAATTGTCATTTTCTTCACTGCTTCTGCTAGCGTCTTTAATTGTACTGAGTTAATTTAGTATGACTTTCTTCATCATGGGAAAAACTCTGTTAGATAATTTGCTCTGAATGCAGTGTGAATGCAGCAAAATAGTGGTCTTTCATTACTTTTCAAGTCCATCAAAATCTTTCTGAATCTTTCTGTGTCTTTAATGGTTTCTCAACCACAACTTAGTGTTGTTTTGTTTCATGTTCTGCTTATATAGCTGTAGTAGTGACTAAACCTAAGAGTGCGTGCAGATTAATTAAATTCCATATTCCATTTTATCCAATAGCAGGTTCATCTTCTGTCACTGGGCCAGCCCAGAAGAGAGTACTTTTTCTTGCAGTTTTCTTTTCTTTCTGGGTTTCAAGTCAAAGCTCATGGGAGATTGTGATTTGATTTAGCTTCTGAAAGTGTGTGACAGATTCATTTTTTTGTAAAGCTGAACTGAAATAAAGTAGACCTGTAGAAGTTTTGCCCATGGGATATTTTGTTTTAAGAAAATGGCTTTCTTTTGAAGGGTGTGAGCTGGAGCATAGTTTTAATTCCTGTAGAGTATGGTGCTTTTATAAATGTGTATTTTATTGCTAACACCATATGGCTATATGTACGTTATAAAGGCTGTTCATGCTAGCTGGCTCAAAAAGCAAATGTATAAATGTCTTTAAGCTCAAAGGAACTAACCCCTCCAGCTGTTAGTTTTTTCATATTTTAGTGTTGATCTTTCTGTTTTCTCTTACAAGGAATCTATCCCTGAAGCTGTCGAAGGAGGTGGAGCAAGGAGAAGCCAGGTACCCTCGTGTTAGCCAGCTGGCTGGCAGCCCATCTGTGGAGTGGCCTCTCACTGGTCTGGAAGAAGGTGGAGGCATTGAGTCTCTGCCCTTCAGGTTGATGCTCCAAGACTGCACAGCTGTAAAGACATTGCTTCTGAAAATGAAGAGGGTTCTTCAAGAGGTAATCACCCACTTATTTGTTAGATTAATATCTTTCAGTATTAATGAGCTAAGCAGCAAAAAGATCAGTAAAGTTTATGGATTTGATGTCTTCTAATATGTCTTGAATATGTGGAATTGATGCAGAAGTATAAATAGTCATGGCTCAACATGGTGAAGGTCAGACAGTTTATACTAGCAGAATTTAATTGATGTCCAGAGTGTAAAGCTTCTTTTGAGCTTTTACCAGAAAGGGGACAGGGGTGGCCAGCTGCTTGAGGTCAAAATACAGTGTATTGTTTTCTTCCAGTATTTTAGAGCTTTTCAGTTTCCTTACTGCATTTGTTATCTATTATGAAGTTGCATGCAATTTATTTAGAGGAGAGATGCAAAGGAAAAAAATTTTATTAAGTAGCAGTACTAAAAGGTTGCCAGCTTGAGTTTGTAAATTATGGCTGAAATCAAATTTTTTATGCCATTCACTGGGCCATTTCCTAACAATTTCAAGAGTCCTGGCTTGTCCTGTCCTGCTATATTCTCCTGCTTCCCCTATGGACTGCTGGTGCTGCTTTGAACATTTTGTTTTGTCTGTTTCTCTTTAGAATTTTAGAGAAATCAAATTATTTGGATTTTTTTTTTGGACACTTTCCAGCTTTTTGGTGGAGCCTTTACTCAGGTGTACACCATTAACTTTCATCTTCGTGTTAGTGAATTGCAGTTTGCTTTATCTTTTTGATCTACAAGAAGAATATTTTTTTGTTGTTGTTTTTTATCTATATAGAAATACAGAATAGTAATACATTTATAGAAATACAGAATAATTCAGGTTCAGAGGGCTCTCTGGAGGTCAGCCTTCTCTACTCAAAGCAAAGCCAGCTCAGAACAGGTTGCTCAGGTCCTTGTCCACTTAAACTTTTGGTACCTTAATGGAGTCTCCACAGCATCCCTGGGTAACCATTCCAATATTTGACTACCTCATTGTAACTTTTTTTCTGAAGATGGAAACAGAATTTCTTGTGTTGAAACTTCATCATATAATAAAGACCAAAAATAAGTTGGGGGTTTTTTACTGCTCACTTATTGGTCATCTGTATCTAAATTCAACCAACTATAGTCCTATCTGAAAAGGATTGTCAAAGGTTTAGCCACGATGGTTTGAAATGAGTCCTTCTAAACCACCTGTTTTTGCTGGATGGCAAGCCTCAGACTTTCGTGTTTCCTTCAGTTCACTAGAAGCTTGATTTGTGCTATATGGGTCCTTAATGCACTTCTGGATTGCTGAATCAAGAATTGAAATCATTAATTCTCCATTAGTTGCTTTTTATATAATGTGAGAATGTAGAGTGAATTTAAAGGATTTGTAACCTCATTGTATCTTGAAATAAATAAGAATTATTATATTATATGACATAGAAGTTCTAACATTCAGGTGGTAATGTAGGCAGCATTCTCTGTTGCTTCTAATGTGAATAATTCTATTATGATCAGAAAAGGTCTTTCTTACCGTGATGGTAAGCATAAGAATTTTAGTTTAACTTACACAGTTCCATTAAACTTGTGTAAGAATGTACTGTTATTTTCTCTTTGGAAATATGTTGTACCTTTCAGTACTTCATCTTTAGAAACATTCACCAGGTGATCTCCACAGAAGGAACATAAGGTATTTCATGTGACTCACCAGAATTTCATGTCCAGTTACTAATACCTCCTTATATAACTCATTGATTTTATTTTTTCATCTTAATCATTCAGTCTTTTACTTATTTGTTCCTTTGTACTATATAATTTTCATTTCCCCAGCTGACTGTAACACAGTGTGTCTCTGTAGTTTTCTTTTTGTCTTGCCCTATGAAATCAAAATAGCCTTTTCCTAATTCTACATTTGGATGTCCATATGTGCTGTAATTTACCTCAAAAGAACCTGAGTAGTTACTTTGAGCAACCAAAGAGAAGATGACCTTGAAATGTATTAGAAATTTATATTGAAATGACACAACTTGATTATCTTCAGAAATTCAGACATTTATATGTTTATGTCACTTTTAAATTATTAGTGAAAGATTACAGGAACGTATAATCCCATAAAATTGAAATACTGTATTGAAGAATCTGATAAATAAGTCATCTGAGTATATTTAGCAGACAGTTTCCATGGAGAAGATCCCCTACTTCCATTGCAACTAGACGTAATTTTTTTCATCCAAAAGTCACTTCTGCCCCAACCAATATTGTAAATCAAACTCAGAGCAGTCCAGAATAAAAGACATTAAAGAAAAATTCTTTCCTTAACATGGAATGCTCAGGCATTTTTAGATGTAGTCAAACATAGTCTTTGGCAGACTTGTATAGAATTGAAATATTTTATGCTTGCAAGACTGTAAAATAAGATTATATATTTATAAAACTAATGATATGTCACATGTTTTCAGCCACTTTAAAAATATACAAACTTCATGGGGAAAATTACATGGGTTACCAGAAAAAAAAGTTGCGGTGTTTCTGTTTTATGGCTGATGTTACCCATAGAAGAAAGAATTACAGTAGTGTACACCTCTTTATTGAAAAATAACATGCTAATTGAGTTAAAATATTAGCCCTGTTATTCAGTGTAATCCTTCTTCTTAAGCACTGAGCACTGCTTCTAAGGAATAATTTAATTATGATCTGCCAAAATGTAATACTAGCTAGTAAAATATGGTTCTTTTTGTTACAGTTGCTTGTAATTGAAGAATCTAAATGGGAAAACTGCATGCAATGTATGCTGTACTGTGCTGCAGACTTACAGGCTTGTTATTAGTCTTATCTTGAAAAGGGAAATTGAAGACATGGCAGTAACTTTCAAGATTGAGAATGTTATTTAGTAAAAGGCTAATGAATGATCGTTCAATTAAGAGAATTAATTACCATTTCACTTTCAGTGAAAAAGCCTTGAAAATGTCTACTAATAATTCTTTATGGTTTTGGCCATGCAAGGCTCATAAGGCAGATTGTTCCCCAATATTTTGGGGAACCTCATTGAACAAAGCTGGATAGTCTGGAGGGTCCTGGCATGTTGAGAAAACTTGGTGATTTTCCAAGTGCTCTGGAAGATCTCTCTCAATCTCTTCTGCAGCTTTTTCTCATGGATGTTCCATTTCTGACAAGACAAATCTGCAATAAATTGTGTAACCAAGACTTGTGGGATGCATAGTTTCATGAAGAAGTATTACCAGAGTATTACCCAACATGGGCAGCTTGATAAAAGCGACTTTAGCCTAGCAGACAATACAAGCTGTTTTGCGGCCTGTCCATGATTTCTTTGTCTCCCTTTTCTCTCCAGCTCGTGGATGTTTATTTGGACTGTTTGGTTTTTGTTTTTTTTTTTCCTCAAAGTCTTTATGGTACTAACCTTTTTGTCAGTAGTAACTCCTCTCATTTGAAAGAGAGAAGACAAGAAAATAGGAGTTGAGTAGATGAAATTGGGAGCTTTTTCCACTCCTAAGAAGTGGATTCTTTACCTTCTGACTTCGAGCAGGCCTCTCTGCTCTGAACGGTTCTTCAATTAATCTCTGTCATTTTTGTTCTCCCCCATTTTTGGGGGAAAGTATAGAACAATGGATGTTTTATACTTTCTATGGTTCATAACATTTCTGGCAACTGATTGTGTTTAGCCAATGAGCTTCTGAAAGCTGGACTGTATCTTCTTTCTCACTTACTGCTATGAACAATAATGAATACATAATGCCTCTTAACCAAGCAATATGTTGGCTTTCCTGTGCTCTTCCAGATGAGAATGAAATTATTTCCATCTGTTAACTTTTTTATGGCTTGAGTTATAGCTGGCTTAGGCAGTGTTGAAGTCTGGCTAATCGAGGGGACATTTAAGGGCTTTGCCTTTTCTAAAATCATTGGTTGAACATTTCAGGCAGAGACATACTGAGCAGAACTTGTATAGTTTTGGCTTCGTGCCTAACAAGAGAAGGTCTTTATGCTGAAATAAACATAATGGAAAAATACAGTTGTATTGGGAAGGAATCCATTTAGTCAGTGATAATGGGGTTTTGTTCAAACTTTAGATGTTGAGCTTGTTCATTAATTCCATTGAGTGCCATAATTAAAAGAAAATCTTTGGGCCTGTAGAAACAAGGTAATATTTTCTGTGTATTCTTTATGAAATATATAGTTTATTAGCTGCAAAATTCTACTTTTGGTTATTTTTATGGCAATATCAGAAGTGACCTTACTGGTTGCTAATCTAAAAAATTAAGATACTTTGTCTATATGTTTGTGTAATTTGGAATATAAATTATTCAGCTCATGCTTTTTTTGGAGCTCTGAAAAACACCACGCAGGCTATGGTGCTTTAGCTAATTGCTACAATTAGCAATAGGACTAAGTTACTTTGGACATGGATTGCATACTGTGTTTTACTAATTAATCATTTATTTTACTGAGGGAAATTGCTGCTGCCTGTGGCTGTCATTAAAAGTTAATGTGTCCGATACAGTGTCTTTAGATTGCACTTGAAAAAAAAAGACCAAAAAAAAAGAGAAATGTGGAAAATTATGTCAAAATTGCTGTGAGACTGGCCATAAGGGTTGCCTGAGATTAGTGGGGCAGAGTGATACCACTCAGGCTGCAATTAGTCTGTCAGATATCACTGGCTGCATTACTTCTCCCCATGCATCTTTCACCTCATCAGTAAAATAAGCATAATTATAGAGCCCCCTTTTATGCTGCACTTGCAATCCACTGATGGAAAGTACTGAGAGAAGGCTAATTGCTGTGTGGATATTTTGTAGTCTGATCACTGGTCAGTATGGAATTGCCCTTAAACTATGTTTTTTAAAGACATTAAAGCATTTCCTTCAGTCTGCTATAAAATGTATTATACTTGCTAATACTGTGTTAGCCGCTCTAGGAACCAACTGCACGTTTAATACACTGTAAAATACTGCAGGTTTTCTTCCTTTAAGTAACTTTGTAATTAACCACTGTAGCACTGCTGATTTATTGAACAGCTCTGCATTTAACATAGTCCCTTTTATCAAGTAATCCATGCTGGAAATTGGTAATTCCTTCATTTCATGGTATGTTGATACTACATATACTCATAAATTTAAATAACTACTAATAAAAATGTACTAGGTTTAGTAATAGGATTTAAATCTATTATGTTAAATTGGCTTTTTCTTTTGGAAATATACATGGGCTCATGTATATACTCATGTCCAGCTGGTTGCAAAGACAGGCAGAACACCCCATTGTTGCACTTTGTGTGTTTTTTTCCTAGGAGCATATCTCAGGGTGATGGAGAATACAGGGGACAAATGGATAGAGTCAGGTGTTCTCTTCAGCAGTGAAGATGTTTTATTCTGAGATTATCCATTGTAAGGAATTTAATAACAAGGAACAAACCCAATGTTAGTTATTAATTAGACATTCTCAAGGTACAAGAGCACCTCTGTACATTCCATGCGATGGAACTGAAGCGGATCTGCTCCATGACTTTCCCTGGCACCAAGCTGACAGGCCTGTAATTTCTGGGAGCCTCCTTACAGCCCTTCTTGTAGAAAGACATCACATTTGTTAACCTTCAGTCAACTGGGATCTCCCTGGTGAGCCAGGACAGCTGCTAAATGATTGAAAATGGCTCAGTGAGTGCTTGCACCAACTCCCTCAGTACCCCTGGGTGGATCCTATCTGGCCCCATAGACATGTGCATGTCTAAGTGGTGTAGAAGGTTGCTGGCCATTTCCCCTTGGATTATAGTGGTTTCATTCTGCTCCGTCTTCCAGCTCTGGGGTCTGGGCTGTCCCTGAGGACAACTATCTTACTACTAATGACAGATGCAAAATGGCATAAAGTTCCTCATCCTTTGTCACTTTGTTTGCCCCCACATCCAGTAAAGGATAGAGAGTTTCCTTAGCCCTCCTTTTGTTGTTAATGTATTTATAAAAACTTTTTTTGTTGTTGTTTTATATGATAGTAGCCAGACTAAGTTCTAGTTGGGCTTTGGCCCTTCTAATTTTCTTCCAGCATAACCTCATGAAGTCTTTGTAGTCCTCCTGAGTTTCCTGCTTCTTCTTGCAAAGATCTCAAACTTTTTTTTTTTTTTTTCTGTCTTTTGGCACATGGGGATGGGCTGTTCCTGTGCCATTAAGATTTCTTTCTTGAAGAATGTCCAGCCTTCCTGGATTCCTTTTCTCTTAAGGATCTTTGTACTTTACAACAGATGCTCCTGGACAGTGTGTTCATTTACTGGCACTCTCTTGAGTACTTTAGAGTGTGAGGTTACAGGTTGGAGATGGGCACACAGCTCTGGGCCCCTGTGAAGCCACACTAATCCTGGCTCAATAAAAAGATCTTCTGAATTGGTTCAGCTCTGTTATCAGTTCATCATTGCCCATGCTCACGCTGAAGTTGTTTTGAAAGCTACATTGATAATGTTTTTGAGCCACACTTTGACATTATCAGTCTGAAATGAATACCCTTAATATTTAATACTGAAAATTGAAAATTTCTTTATTTCTGTTCTGTTTGTTCTGCTGCTGTGGCTTAATCTTTGTAGACTACGTGTGTCTGTGTGCTACAGCCTCACTGAAACTGGATTGACCATGAAACATGTTGTCTTCCACATGTAGGGGGGGTGGTGATGGAAGTGTCTACTCCATGTATTCAGAAAGCAAGTGATGAGTTATTTCTCCTGTGGTTGCCTGAATGAAACATTTTCGTATGGCAGGGCAATGTGCTCCAGGTCAGCACAGATTTGCATAGAATGTGCCCCAGCCTCCTCAACAAGCCGTGTCTGAGCAGCACCTTGCAGGGAAGCATTAAAAATAGTAACCCTATTAATAGGTAATGTCCCTACATCAGCAGTTCTGTGCAATTGTCTGTGATTAACCTGTGGCTGAACACCATAAAATTATAACTGTTGCAAAACTGAAACCATGGTCTCGTTTAGTACTTCCATGGTTTTGATCCATTGCTGCAGCTGGGTCAGCTAAATCCCACCCCTCACTCCTTGGCAGTGGAGCTGATCACACCAATTACATTTTGTAGTAAAACTACAAATACCAAAAAGTGCATTGCAAAATAATGAGCAAGCGGTGGAAGAAATCCTGACTGTCTGCAAGAGTCTATAGAAGGAATTGATTATACTAAGTTGTTAGGGCTCATGAGTAATTTGATTTAAATGAAAGAAGGTAGATGGAAGAATTTCTGATAAAAAAAAACATTTAAGACTGCCAGATCTAACAGATTTTGCAGTAAGTTACCCAGTTACCCAGTTTTTTTAAAGGAAAAAAGTAATTGAAAATAGGACTGCACCTAAGCTTCATTATAATTGATTTTCCTGCAAATTTATTATAGTTATGAAAATACCAACTCATCAAACAGTTTTGTAATTTACAAAGAGCATTTCATATGAGGTTTATAGCTGGTGCCATTACCTTCAACTTCAATAGGTTAAAACCAAAAAGAATTGTCCTCATTTAAATAGTCTGTCAACTTCTGAAGCTGGACAGTCCTGTATGCCCCCTATATTAAGGTTTTTTTCTTCCTCATGATAGGTTGCAGTTTTCCTGACACTGAAAAATGTCTGGTTCTATAGATAAAGCAGTAAAACTGGTAATATGCAACTGTTGCTGTAAATGGATGTTCAAGGAGAATAAAATGTAACATAAAAATGTAGGTCTTATACTCAGGTAGTAGAGTGCCAGCTGTACCTGTAGTTGCCCATTTAACTATTTGTGTTCATGTATGACCATACAGATGTTTCTGCAGCATTTAAATTTGATGTCTTAATTATCCCTAATGCCTTGATCATCCAGAATTTCTGAAACAAGTGCTAGTGTAGTCACAAGAGAAATTCTCACTGTTCGTAGCATAGCTGGATCCTGGCATAGCTCCGCGCTGCAGATTTGTTTGATGCCTTCTCTGCACAGTGCATTCCTTTACTTTGCAGCCCAGGTTATCAGAACAGTGCTGATCATTTTTCTAGTGGAAGAAAGAAAATATATGAGAAATGCTGATACAGCATGCTTACAACTGAGCACCCTGATCTAGTAGATGTCGTCTCTGCTCTCTGCAGGGGAGTTGGAGTGCTTGATGATTTTATGATTTTGACAGGAAATAATAGTACTGATTTTGTGCTGTCTGGCTCCACTTGAGTTCATGAAGATTAAGGGGTTTGTTTGAAGGCTTACATGATGAATCCCAGTGACAAAGAAACAAACATATTTTTGGAAAAGGATTTAGAAATTGCTCACTGGGGACATATCCTACACCTGGTTTTGTAATTGTCCAGAGCCAATTGGTAGGCACATGTATCTTTCATGAGCATGTGATGTATTGAAAGAAATATTGCATATGTCTGATAGTCTGTATTTTCCTCGTTTATGTACCTTAATATTATAAATACAGCAGTTCTCTGCCTCTGGTCAGAGCCTCAGCTGGGTGTGAAATAGCACAGGTGCATTTAATCCAGCTGGTATTTGGTGCCTTGTCAGACTGCTGCTCTCTTCATCTTTCTTTCTCCTTACATTTTTGTGTTCATGGTGAGTTCCCTTTACAGAGACAATATGCATCCATGTAATGAAGAGCTCATGGATGTAACATGCAAACTTAGCTCATGCCTAGAAATTTTTTTTAAATTTAAATTGAATACTCTCCTCTGTTTTCCCTCCGGGACTCAACAAAAGGTATTGAAAAGTTGTCAGGTAAAAGCAATAGCCTCATTTGCAAGCTTAAGAAGAAGATTCTTCTTTTTATCAACAGCTCTTGTGTCAAATCTCTGTGAAGATAATCTAAATAGGAACAAATATATGTTCAGAGATAACTGATGTTGCCTCAGTAGAAACTGTGCATGTCATAAAGCAGCTAAGAAAGGATACAGTTTGATTACTTACATCTCTTTGAAGCAGGATAGAGATAGATGAACGACTAGTCAAGGATCATTTCTATCCTAGGATTTCTATTTCTCTTATGTGGCACTACTTTTCCTGCCCCTCCTGGGCAAATCATTGTGGTGGTGTTTTTGGGGGTTTGGTTTTGTTTTTAAAAATTTTATTTTGGTGTAATATGAGGAAAACAAATCTCTGGTCACAGTTACAAACCGCCACAGTGGAAAAAGAGGGGCAATTTTTATTACTTGCCATCCCATGCAAAAATCTCTTCTAAAGATTTTTCTTTGCATTTCATTTAAACTATGGTATCAGATTAAATTAAAAGTCCTTAAATCTCCAGTGTATAGCCATGCCAGCCTTGCTCATCTGTGTAAGTCCCCTGCTGCTGATAAACTTCTGGTGTTTGAGTCAGTCCTTTTGCTATGAAAATGAGCATTTTTCTCACCAGTCCCCAACGCCTTTTTGGTTTCCCCCTCTACACTATGTGATGCAGCTTTGGATTGGTTGATGTCTTAAACTTGTACTCCTACCCTCATGCATGGTGCTATGGAGCAACAATTGCTTTTAAAGTTAAGACTGTCAGGGTGCATGTAGAGAGAAACAGTTCAGCATGTCTGGATGTTTTATAGCTAAAAGATGTAACCAAAATCTTAGTAAGTGAGCAAATCTCCCATGTGAGCAGGACCTTTCCTGATTTGCCCTGTCAGAAAGAACTTTTTATTCCTTTTGTGTAGATTGCTTTTATATTGAAACAGAGATTAGCCTTTTTAGAGTACTGAAACTGAACATTCAAGGTAGTTTAAGATAAACCATGATAAAAATATTGCTGATTTTACAGACTTTTATAAAACCAGCCAACTATCATAAGTTATGTTTTCTAGTTTTTTATTTCATCAAAGCTCTCTTTTAAAGTTTGTTGAGGCAGTGGAGAGCTCTGCCTTGATGTTAGTGAGCTTTGGGCTCCCTGAATGAGTAAGACAGTGACATCAAAATGGATTCATACTCACAGGTTCTGTTTGTATGTGGTTGTCATTATAATTCACATTCTGGTGGGCCTGGCTGCCTTTTTTCATTGTGCTGGTGTGTGCATGTCTGTGGCTGAAATGAGAGTATTTAGCTGTATATCATTTATATATTTTTACAATAAATTACTTAGTAAGACACATGTGCTTTTGTAATATGCACATAACCATGCAGTTCTCACAGGTGTACCTAAAATATGCCACTGTCTCTTGCTAGTTACAGTGATGGTTGCGTTGAATTTGCTGCTAAAAGGTGAACCTATACCAAAAATATGTTTTATAATTTCAAATAGAAAATACTTTAAAGATATGTTTAAGATTATTGTTTAGATACCGAGCTTTCCTAGCCTATGTCATTCTGTCATTGCATTGTTCTTTCACCACTGATTTTTCTAATGAATATGAACTTTTAATGTATTTCTTTTGACTTTTGTGATTAAGCTCCTTCTAAGTTGTCTTTATTAAGATGCCATTATGTTTTCACAATGCAAGCTTCATCAGTATATTTTGTAGGCCATATTTTACCATATGATGTCATTTACTGATACAATACAGTATTTGACTGTTGGTTGGTTTATTCATATAACTGATTTCTTTTTTCCTCAACTTAAGCATCTTTCTGATTATCTTGTGTTTATGGCATCTTTTTCCAGCTTCTTGAACAATTTATTAGGGCAGTTTACTGGCTCAAAATAGAATTCCTTACTATTTATATACCAGCTTTTACAAAAATATAATTTTGTAGTATAATTTGGATAAATTGTTTTCTCACATTCTAGTCACTTTGGGACTTGCATTATGTGCAGCTTAATTGGCTAGGATTATTAAGAATTAGTATAAAATACTGTACTAGTATTAGAATTAGTACAGAGTATTCTTCTCATTTTTTTGGTATTATTCAGTTTCCTTCCCCTGTATATTTGTATCTGAATGCTGCAGAGGATCTTAGAGAAGCATTTCTGAATATCTTGACAGTATTTAAATAATAGAAAAAAAACAGTTTTGTATGAACTTTGGTCCTATAATATTGTCATTACATAATGCTGTGTTCTCCATCGTGTTTAGATGGGTACTATTTATAAGTGATTTTCAGAACTGCGGACAGATAAATGAAATGCAGTGTGGTCTTGCAGAGCCTACTGGAAAAAATTGAGATTTTAGTAGTTTGATACAGTGTCTTATGGAATATGTTTCCATCAGAGTTGGAAGAGCATGTAGTAGGGGGATAATTTCAAAGCCAGTGTTTACTTTTATTCATGTAGTATAATCAGTGTATAAATAGATATATGGTGAGTCTTCAAGACACATTATTCTTGTACTGAGTTTTTTGGTTTAAGATTTCATTAGTTTTGTCTGTGCCATGGTTACAATGATGAACTTTATTCCATTTTTTTATGGAATACAGATAGGAATGAACCTTTCTGGACACGTTGGGAACTGAAAATACTTGTTCTTATGAAACAGTTTCAATGTGTCAGAATAATAAAAATGTACGTAATTATAAACTACTTCTTCATTCAGATCTCCTTTTGGGGAAATGCAATACCAGCAGTGATAGCTTTACTCCTGTGTGCTATTTGGAAAAGATTTTCTGTGCAAGTTACACCCAAAAAACCCCCCTTCATTTATTCCATCTTGGTTTTGATGTTAAATTGCAAATTCCTGCCATTATCTGGAATCTAGCTGCAAAAGGGAGAGGGAATGAAGCACAGATACAAAAATAGGAACAGGAGAAAAGTGGCAAAATGTGAACTAAATGTAGAAATGCTTTGCTGGAAGGGGGGTTGTTTGAGCTAGTCTGGCACCCTGGCAGGCCTGCTTCTGTATTTGGTATTTGCTGAAGCAAGTAATTTATCCTGACAGTAACTTTGCCAGTACTGCAAGAATCCTATTTCACTAAGATTAACACTTTCTCCCTTGTTTCTAAGGACAAATATGCTTAATTTCTTGTTTCTAGATCTTCTTGTCATCTGTCTCTTCTGTGGTTTGTGTGCATACGCTGTAGCAAGTGTTAAACATGAGCTGTAGTAGTAAGATTGAGCAGCTGAGCTCTTTAGCTTTCTTAGTGGTGGATTTTTTGGTTTGGTTTGCTTGTTGTTTTTTGTTTGTTTTGTTTTGTTTTTTGGCTTTTTTAATACAGTTTGCTGTTGCAAGATTATGAGCTCCAGCCACAAGGGAAAGCAAGAGGACTAAGGTTTGGGGTAACCATTATTCTAGACGGCTTTTGGAGCAGTAACATAAAATATTCATGTACTGTCTGATGAAATTTTCGTGGCTTTGCCCCATGACATTATTCAGGGCCTTCTTACTTATCACTGCTATGGTAACAAGTTCACTCACCTGCTTTTGAAGGAAAAAAAAAAAACTGAAGGAGTGAATAAGGGAAAACAAATGATGTGTTTATAATTGTATCATGTACAGCATTTATTCTGACTTAGAAGGTGCTGGTAGTGAGATTGTGAGACTTAACTTAAAACAAGTTTTTTATTCCTATAGTAGGGTTTAAGGCAAAGCTTTATTTAGAGAGGTTTCTGCCCAGCAAAAAGTATTGATAGCTTGTAATACTGGCAGTTAGAGAAGATATATTGTACCCTGGATACCAGGAAAGAGGGGGCTTATACCAAAGCACTCTAGTTTCATACCATGATTGGCAAAATACAGCTGAAATTATAATAATGACATTAATGAAAACAGGGCTAATTTTTAAAGTAAACTCAGCACAAAGTGTAGTTTGTGTATTTTTCTGTTTTTTATGTGGACTCATTTCAACAATTCTTATTTTTACTGAGCACAACAAATTTGAAATCTGCTGTTCTTTTCAGTTTCAAGTGGTGATACTACTTCATGTCATGGTCTTGCAGCCTAAGTAAGCAGATAATCACTAGCACAGTTTTTGCCATGGGTGCCTGAATTCCAGTTTTCTTCTTGACTCCATGCTCAGCAGCTCAGTTGCAGCATGATGCACAGACCTTCATGAAACACAGGAAGTCAGTCTGGCAGGTTGAACTTAAGATAACCACTACACAGGCACTCCTCATGCACTGACCATCTAGAAAGGCCCAGCCTGGATCAGACATCCAAGTTGACATGAAATAATTGGGATGTTGCACAATGGGTACTTCTAGGGACAAAACCTCCCACTTCTGTTCTTGTATGTAAAACCAAACACAGACACTAAAGTTAACTTCTAGAAACAGTGACCTACACAGACTCTTATCTATCTAGAAACTAATTTTTTTAAGCACATCCTTAGATTTCAGTAACATTGAATAGTGGACTTACACTAGTGATTGTGGTACTTCAACTTTTGTTGCCTTAGAATAAAGAAAATTGTGACAGTATGATTTTACAGGTACATTTAGGGTCTAGAGGGGAAGCCATATGAGGAGAGCCTGAGGTCACTTGGTTTGTTTAGCCTGGAGAAGAGGAGACTGAGGGGGGAGATCTCATAATGATCTGCTTGGGTCTGTCCAGTCTCAAGGCCCAAGGGAGCAGCATGAAGCTGTGTCAGGGGAGATTTAGTTTGAATATCAGGACAAGGTTCTTCACCCAGAAGCTGATTGGGCACAGGGCACACAGAGAAATGGTCACAGCACCAAACCTGACCGAGTTCAAGAAGCCTTTAGACAATGTTCTCAGATACATGGTGTGATTCCTGGGGATGGTCCTGTGCAGTGCCAGGAGTTGGGCTTGAATGATCCTTGTAGGTCCCTTACAACTCAGGATATTCTAGGATTCTATGATTTAGCTGTTCTCCTGCTAAACATTTCCTTCCCTCCTCAAAAGTGTTAAAAAAAAAAAGGTACTGAAGACCTAGTCTAAATTTTGAGAGCCAGGAATCTCAACAGCTTGACAGTTCTCACATACAAGGCCTTTGTGGGCACCAAGAAGCTTCTGTGTCTCTGTGCAGCACAGATGTATTCTGATCGGTGCTAGGTTTATAACTCAGTTCTTCTGCATACTAATAGGGAATTGTGCAGTCATCAGTTTTATTTTTAAAGTCTGCCTATTGCAGTTGTTTTGTCTTTGACTAGACAGGGAGAAAGATCCTTGGCTGTGGAAATTAAAAAGCTTTGTTGTTATGTTGTCATTTGATTGATTACAGCACAGAAGAGTTACACTACAGGTTAGTGCAGGCTAATTCTGTTTACAAAACAAGTCTTTACCTGTAACTACAATAAGTATTGTCATGCTTTAATGTAATCTTAAGACTTTCTCAAGCCCAGTCAATTTCAGAAGGTAGGTGATTGCAAGGGTGTGTTCATGATTGTCTCACCGGCACCCGGAGTGCACCATGGGTTCCAGATAGGACTTGGACAAAAGGCTCTTCACGCCTACTTTTAGAGAACAGGGATGATGCTGTTCTTGATCTGCATTTGTCACCTGTGTTTTAAGCATTTATAAGTGTCTTGTGAATGTTGCAGGATAGCAGTATTTCCCTCTTATCTTACTCCATCCAGGAGTTGATTAATTTGTAGCAAATTTCTGCTGCTGTGTCACTGGCCTCTTGCTCCATACATTCATATCACTTTTTGTAATATCCATCTTTCAGTGACTATCTGACCTCTAAAAGGTCACTAGGTGCCAATTGAGAAGATACTTCAAGTCTTTCCATCTCCTTTTAAATAAATTTTACAGGGTTTGATGTGGAAAGGTAAGTGTTTGTTAAGGTGGCTTTTATCTATCCCCTAAAAATGAATAGATTACTGTAACGTCACTATACTAGGACTCAAAAGACCTATTAAAAACATGCCCTTTTTTGTGAAACCCTGTACATTAGCTTTGTTGTGTTTTCATCTTCATTTGTTAAAAGCCAAATACCCATCCCTAAGGTCATACAGTTCTCTGTGCAGGGTACATACATGCTTGTATTCCTTAGTGCTACATCCTGTACAATATTTATGATTTTTAGATTTTGCAAGCCCTGGTGATGAAATGTTCACATACTTTTGTTATACAAATATTAGTGTTGATGGCTTTCAGAAAAGGAATTGAAGTGATTTTGAAGTGCATGCATATATATATAGAGAGAGAGAGAAAGGGAATGGCTTTTGGAAGTAGAAACAAGGTCATCTTAAGTTCCAATAAAAGCAGGATAAAAGCTTGTGAATATATTCTGAGTTAATATAGTTTCAAATGAAATCATACCCTTAGGCTCAGTCTTCAAGAATTTTAGTACCACCTGAAAAATCTGCAGTTGTTATTTTTCTTTGTGTGCTGGTAGGGTTTTGTTTTGTTTTTTTTATAAATAAGGTGGGCTAATCAGATTATCAGAAGCAATAGACCTGGGAAGAAAGGGCAAACACAGCTTTGGAAAGAAGGATTTAAGACTGATGGCATGCAGAGAAAAGGCCTCTCAGGATACCTGAGACTGCCTCTGAACTATTTCTTGGTGGGAATAGATTTTTTTTTTTATGAAGTATGTTTGTGTGGAAGATGAACAAGGGTGTAAAAATTCCAAGAGACATTTTAAAGTAGATTTACATGCTTAGCAGCTGTTACGCTGTGACCACTGTTAAATGCCTTCAGGGAGCAGAAGCAGTTGGTTTTAGAAACAATGTGTGGAATGGCAAAAACTTGGTGACGTATTCTGCTAAACTGCTGCTTCTTTTAATTTCAAAACTTCTAGCAAATGTTTCTAGTAGACTTAGTTTTTCATTCTGAAAAATGTGATTGAAATCTGGGAGATTTTAATCTGGCGCTTTCTCATTCTCTCATACGGAATAGATAGATTTTGCTCTATACCAAGGCTACAGCACATGAATTGGGATAGCATCAGTCTTTCAGCACATGTCAACACCAGGAGCAGCTGGTAACTGCTGCTCTTAGAGGAAGCCAGAGAAGAAATGGTGTTTCATGTCCTGCCTTGCTGTTCTTTTGGGCAAGATCAGGAAAGATAAGGGAATGAGTACAGCTCTTCCAAGAGGGCGTCTCATTTCCTTCCTCGTGCCTGCTCTGCTACGCTGACTGCAACTCAGGACAACAAAAACCTCTCTGTTTTTTGATGTATAGCTTCAACACCTCAGTGCCAGGAAGGAAGAATCCACTGGGCAGTCACCAAAGGAGTCATTAGATCAGAGAATTTCTGGGTAGGAGAAGAAAGGTTGGTGGAGGGGAAGGCAGTTTATTCTTCTGTGTGGCTGAGAGCACACCAGCAAATTCTGACCTCCTTCTGCCGTTTCCATGTACCAAAAAACCTGCCATTATATTCAAATTAAGCAACATTTACTACTGAACACACAGAGCAAGAAATAAGTTTTTTGTAATTCACCTTTGAATGTGTAAAATAAACATGCGTGTGTGTTTTGCAGCGCCTCTGAATGTTCTCGTATTTGTCACATGCAGGATCACCTTTAAATATTGAAGAATAAATGAGCTTGAACAGACAACTAACGAGACATTTCTTCCTACAAGGAAGGCTTGCATTTATGAGCCACATATGTCCTACTTGTATTTTCAAATGACAAGTCTTTTCAAATGGTGAACTTGTTTTCTGCCTGATGCTCACAGAGATGTTTTTTGGTATTTAGAAGTACATTTGCAGATTACAGATCCAAGCCAATTTTGCAGAATGACAGACCAAACTCTAAACACTGTTGCTGAATGTAAGAAAAGATGAAATGATCCTTTTTAAAATTTCTGTCAGTCATTTTAAGTGATAGCAAGCTTCAATTTTAAATTGGAATGTAGTGGAATAAAAATAGCTGGGAATAAAAGAGAATGCAGTGAATCTAACCTCTTTGCATGGAATGGTACTTTTTAAAAGCTTTAAGGTAAAACCCTGTAGTGGCAAAATACATAATTTTCAGTCTGGAGAAAGATTGATAGCCTTAAAATGTGTCTTATTATACCAAAATAATCTTTATGCTAATGGACATTCCTTATAATATTACCTATAGGTAATTAGAAATTATGGAAGGAGGCAGGAGACCTTGAGTTCACATTAATAAAGTAGTACAGTGAGGGAGGAGGGAACATAGCTAATGTGTACTGCTGTCTGGAAGACAATATGAAAGATCATTGAAAGAATATTTGATTTTGGTACTAAATCAAAGTTGTAGTAGGAAACGGAAGATTATCTCTTTCTTAAAAAAAACCCTAAATATGTAAAATTAGATCTTCATTGGCTATTTTTACTGGTAGGTTCAAGAATAGTAAAGGCTGTTGTTGCAGCTGCTTCCCTCATTGAGAAGAGTCTCCCAAAGATATAAAGACATTTGGGTGTGGTTTTGAGTATAATAGATGGTAGTGTCCCTTTATCAGAGAGAATGGAGAGGAAAATACAAGTGTGTGTGAGGGGAAGGACAGTGTTACAGGCACTGGATTAGGACTGGTAAGGTTTGGGAAGTGGAAAATTAGATGTATCCATCAGTATCAGAATATAAGGAAAAGGAACATCTTTCCTGAAGCAGTTTGCTAATGTGTACACAGGAAGGAAATGAGAATACAAGGATGGAAAGATTTCTTTAAAGGAGTGCAAAGGTATAATAGGAACAGTGGAAATGTTTGTTTATATTCAGACATACTACACTGAATTCTGAGAAGGACAACATTGGGGCATTAGTGTGTTGTTGCAGTGGGGATACTGCAACACGCCTATATGAAACCAGGAGTCCCGTGGAAAAGAAATATATACGGACGGATTCTTGCTAGATGTTTCAGAGATGTTTATTTCCCCAGCCGCATGGCCGGGCTCTGCTGAGGGACTCTGCCACAGTCACAGGAGCCGAGCTGCTTTGCCCGCGCAGGGGAACACAAACCAACCAATGGGGAACGAGGCTGAGCAGGGGCAGGGAAACCCCGTGCCTCCCTCAGGGCTACAGGGCGCGGGGGAGGGACCCCAACATCTCACCCGTTTTATTTTAATAAAAGGAGAATGAAGACAACTGGATAAACATAACAAGAACTGTTTCAAAACAAAACAAGCCACCCTCCTGAGTCTTTAAATGTCCAAACAGATTCTCCGGAACACCTTAGGGCTGACAGAAGGGAGACAGAACTCTCTGGACATGCCTGTGGGGAAACTGAGGCAGGAGAGGGTTCAATCTCTTCCCTCCCCCTTTTCATCCCCCACTCGGCATTGGAAAAGGATTTTTGGGGAAACAATTGGCAAAGGCAGGGTTTTGTGAGGGAAACCATGGATGAAAAAATGGATTGGGAATACACTGGGGGTAATAGGACATAGGGTAGAAGGGAAAGGTGGGATTAGGAAAGGGAGACTGTAGGGGGGGTTTACAATGGAGATATTGTCTAACATGACTACGATTTTTTGCATATATACTGCCTTTTACAGGAACACCATCAGGCCCAGTGACCTGCGATGCTTGTAACCCTTTTCTACCTTGTATGATTTTGAATTCCACCACCTCTCCATCTCCCAAGCTTGGGATGCATTTTTCAGGGTTATTCTTTTTAATAGCAGTTCTATGCACGAATATGTCTTGCTGGTTATCACATCTTGTTATAAAACCATAGTTTTGTTTAACATTATACCATTTCACTGTCCCTAAGATCTTAGCTACTATGGTCTTTTCCTTTTTCCGAGTGGCTGCTGTTTTCTGTCTCGCTGTGTCTTTGCTCTCTCTTTCGGTCGCTCCCGTGTTGGAATTATCGGCGCGCTTTTCCCAGGGTCGCGTTTGGGGCCGCGCGGGCCGGGCCGGGCTGCGCCGCTCCGTTCTCCGTGCGTCGCCTCCTCTGGTCGCAGCTGCGTTGCCACTGCCAGGCGCTGCATCTCGGCCAGGCCCCCAAGCGATGGCCCCCCCGTGCCCCGCTCCAGCGCGCGTTTTGGCCGGGCACGGCTCCGCTCCGCCGCCGCCCGCGCGCCGCCCCTCTCGTTCGGGCGCTCTCGGGGCTCGCTCCACCACGCGCTGCGCGGGGCCGGGCGGGCACTGCCGGGCCGCGCCGCTCCTGCCGCGCCTCGCTCCGCCACCGACACTGCGGCCCACGTGGCTCCGCCCGCGCACGGGAACCGTCTCGCTGCTGCTCGCAGAGCGCTCGGTGCACGTGGCCTGGGTCGCACGGTCCCTGAGCCAGGCTTCCCTTCACCAGGACACAGCTGACATTGCTCAACAGTCTCGGTTATTAAATAATATTCACGAAAATATTCTTCCATCGGCATATATTTTGACTCAAATATTAACTGGGTCCAAACGGTCTTCCAAAAGCTCTTGGTAAGAATTAGATCCCAAGAAACATAGAAAAAGTTCTTAAACAACCATGCCAGGAAGTGTTTCAGTTCTTTCTGAGCTTGAATCAAGCTAAAATTTACAAACCGTTGTTCAAGAATCATTTTAAGTTTAAGATAAATGTCCATATGCGGCTCTGAAAGCCAAGAGTCTTCCCACGGTTCCTCCATTGTTTAGATATAGAATAGCAAAACAAAACCAAGAAGAAGAATCCAAAGTTTCCAGGGTTTACTCACACAAATCAGTCGCTTAGGGATCGGGGATCGTTCTGCCCTCAAATCTCCACCATTATGTTGCAGTGGGGATACTGCAACACGCCTATATCAAACCAGGAGTCCCGTGGAAAAGAAATATATACGGACGGATTCTTGCTAGATATTTCAGAGATGTTTATTTCCCCAGCCGCATGGCCGGGCTCTGCCGAGAGACTCTGCCACAGTCACAGGACCCGAGCTGCTTTGCCCGCGCAGGGGAACACAAACCAACCCATGGGGAACGAGGCTGAGCAGGGGCAGGGAAATCCCGTGTCTCCCCTCAGGGCCCCTCTCCCAGGGCTACATGGCAGGGGGAGGAGACCCCAACAGTGTGTGCCTTGAAATTTTCCCATGTTATTTCTGTAAATAAAAAGTAACATCTTATAGGACTGAGTTACAATGGCATTTGGAGTTCATTGGTGAGAAATGTTATGCTAGTGCTGCTTTCAGTCTGTGGTCGTGCTGGGACTCAAGTTTGGGTGGAATTATGATGGTTTACTGTAAACAAAACTATATAAACTTGAACAAACACCATGGTGGTTCAGCCGTCTTTAATTTTTTCCAGAAATCCAGAGGGCCTTCAGTGGCTTCTGGAGCCTGATGTGTGCCTTGCGTGAGCCAGATGAAATTTTTCATAATTCCATACATAGCAAGAAGTAAAAAAGGAACAGGTGAAGACAAATAATAGATAAATAATTTTAATATAAACCTCAGTAAAGATTATTCTTTTGGATTAACTGTTCTTAAGGTTCCTCTTGAAGATCAGTGGTTTCAATGAGACCTCCAAAAGTTGCACCTCCTGAGGTAGCAAAACCTCATCTCATATTCAGGATGTTTTAAGGGGAAGAATCCAGTCTTCTTACAAGCATTCTTACAGACTTCTACCTAATTATAAACTGTACTCTTCAAAGTTGTGTACACTATCAAGGCATAAAGTAAATATTTTTAAGTATTGAGAGGGCTCATTTCAGTTCCCTTGCTGTAAATGTTGAGTGCCATTTAATATGCTGTATGGTGATTTCATTTAGCTTCTAAATGAAATTTAGCTCCAGCTCTAGAAGGGTGTCTTCCATGTCCTGTGTCATATCTGCTGGCCTCTATATGACTTAAATACCTTAGGATATCTCAGAGATACTTATATTTAGGCAACTGACCCACAATCTCAAATCAGAAACCAAACAGGTCAAAATAACTGCAATCTACTGGAAGAAATTTTTTTATAATGAAGATGGTGAAACATTGTAAGAGCTTGCTCAGAGAGGTGGTGGATGCCTCATCCCTGAAAATATTCAAGGTCAGGTTGGATGGGGCTGTGAGCAACCTGATCTGCTTGTAGAAGTCTCTGGTCATTGCAGGGGTTTGGACAAGGTGACTTAGAAGGTCCCTTCCAACCCGAACCATCCCATGATTCTGTTGTTGCATTTTTGTAATACTGTAGGGAACAACAGAATATAAAGCTGGAGTAATGTTTGTTCTAAATGTATTTGCTGTTCTAGGGCTACTTGTGTGAGGGTGTGCATTCTGTTTTCCCTATTAAAAAAAAAAAAAAATAAAAGAAAAGCTACTTTAATTCTCGTAGCATGTCTTTTTAAGGAAAAGATCTTGAACAGGTATTAAAAAAGCCAACAACCCCCCCCCCCCCCCAACAAAACAAGAAGAAACCAATCCACAAACAAAAATCCTTAAATTCAGTTCATGTGGAAGTCTCCTTGCCTTTTAGACAAGAGAATCTAAATCTCCATTTTTCAGCATTGTTAAGCTTGCAGTAAAATAATGCTGTTACAAGACTTAATAGCAATATCATGCCCACACAGCTTGGCTCTATGTTTCAGAAGAAACTTTTCATGTGAGGCAAGAATGACACTAAAATAGCACATCTAAGAGCACCATCAGTGCTTTTCTGCTAGGTTTAATTTCTGAAGTTATGGGCTGTTGCTTTTGAAGCTCAAATTTTAGCTAGAGTGTGTATTAGATTTAGTGAGCTGTTTGATTTCATTACAAGGCGTAGGTCTGCTGCGTTTCTCTGATGGCACAATCCACCTGTCTTTGCTGAGAGTGCTCCCGTGGGAATCAGAGTGTTCGTATGATGATGAAAAATTAAACCTTCCGTTTGATGCTCCTTTTATTGAAGCTCTGCAAGATGATGTTGAAATGCCTTCTGTGTAATAGGCAGCTGGAGTAAAGTATTATCCATCAGTGTGGGCATAATGATTTATGTGAATACATATTTGTCGCTGTATGTGGTGACAAACTCCAGTGAAGCTCTGAGCATTCCTCGTGGTTACCCAAGGAGTGTTGATATTACATCTCCTGTTAGACTTTGATGCTTTTTTTTTGTTGGTGTTTTTTTTCTGTTCTAATGCTTGTTTTTACCAGTTTCTCTGTATGCAAGAGAAGGAGCACTATTCTTAGCCAGTTAATCTTCCTTTCTGTAGAGGAGGCATAACCTCTGTAGAGTAGCTCTCTACACACCCAAAAAATGCAAACCTGCCTAGAGGAACTGTCAGCACTGAGCTGGAAAGGAGCAGGCACAGCAGATATCTGCACTGCAGTGACTGCAGCTTGTATGGATAGACTTGGAGTAATGTGGTGTAGCTGCCACACCATTAAGCACAACATGAACTTCAAAAGCCACTGGCATCTTTGAATAGGCTCTAAAGCAACTTTAGTGCCAGTGTGAACTCCAGGTTGCTCCAGCCTCATTGCTGGCAGTGCCCAGATTAGCTGGTTGAATGCTGGGGGTGGAGGTATCCTGCTGAGCAGCAGTGATTTTGGTACGTCCTTTGCTGTGGCTTCGGTGCTGTATTGACTTAAGGAACTTCCCTTTTAAATTTTGGAAAGAAATATGAAGGCAAATCCTACAAATTCATGGCAGTTGCTTCAGTTCTGTTATTTGTGTGTTTTTGGATGGTGTTACTTGAAAGGCAGCAGGTGCTCTCCACCTCACTTTGGTCTGTGTTTCTGCAGAATGTTCTTGTTTCTTCTTTTATTAAAAAGACTTTATTTATTTATTTATCCAAAGAACATTAAGTCTACCAGGTTTTAACTTGAACAGACTGCTATTAACAATTTCCTATGTAGTGGTACAAAGATCTTTTTAATGATCTTGTTCATAAACCCTTTAGTCTCTGAAGCTATTAATTCTTTAATGAGTAAATTACCTCATCATTTCTTTCGGAGGCAACAGTGTTGTCCCAGCTGTGTGATCTTTTCTGGGTATTCCCAAAGAAAAAAACCCAAAATTAGCAACAAGGTCAAAAACCCTGAAGGATTTCCTACTAGCAATTACATTCATCACGTGCAGCTCTCTGGTGGCTTCTTGGCCTCACTAGTTGCCTGTAGTGTGAAGTAATTTTATGTTTAAAATAGCTTATGTGCCTCTAGCTTGGGTGAAGGCCAGAAACCAGGCCAAGAGTTACAACTGATAGATTGAAACCAAATCCAAGCTATTGAAGAAGTAAATTGGTGTGTCCTATCCTCTGTCTGTTATATCTGAGCTCAGGTCTTTCTTCCTTTGTTTTCTTACGGTGTATTAATGGTTTTAAACCAACCAGTTGGCATTCTGCAAAGGCGTGTGGTTTGCCAGCTGCTCTCTGTGAGCTGGGGCAGAGTTCTGTTTCTGAGTCCCAGTACCATCCAGGGGACTCCAGGGACTTTCCCTCCTCCAGGTACTGCATCTTAGCAAGGAAACATCAGACTGGGCTGTAGGACATCCTGATGTGTTATCAGTAAGAGTCTGAAGACTGGAACATTTCCTGACAAAATTCTCTTTTCCAGAATGCTCTGCTTCCCACCCGGAGAGGCAGACCAGATTGTCACACAACTAGGCTATCAGGCAGAGGGAATCCACATCCTACCTTCTCTGTGTACATCCATGCACATGCCCACAGGACATGCTCTGCCACCCATATTCCATAGGCAATATGGGAACCATAACTGCTTTTTGGCAAGGATTTTCACAGTGTTTAAAGTATTAAAAGATTAAGTGTCCTGGTTTTCGTTCTATTTTATTGATAAAGAAACAAGTGCAGACCACCAACAAACAATCTTCCTTTCTAGTTTCCAGTTTTCCCTTCTCTTTCCCATTGCCTGATAGGTACCTGGGAAGAATTAACAGTCTGAGGAGTAACACTTCTTGGAGTCATGCAGATCATTGGTTCTCCCTTAATTCAGTTCATTCCCCACCGCCACAGTGGTTTTGCTGCTTGCCTTTATTTTTTTTTTTCCCTACGTTCTTATAAACTAAATCCATATCACATCTCATACTATCCATGGAGGCAAGATAGATATCATGAACAGTTTATTTCTTTAATGTTTCAGGATAGCAGATCTTGGAAGATAATAGTGTGTCCCCATAAATCAAGTTAAATTGGAAGCATTTGGCAACAGCATTTTCCTGTGTATGTGTATAGAAAAGCTTTTTTATCTTCCATCTGGATGTTATGGGTAGAAATTACTATAAACTAGAAGGTGCTGTGTTTCAGTGATGGCATCTTTTATTCTTGATCTCGAAAAATCAGAATAATTTTCATTCATTTCTGGTGTTATGTTAGGAGAGCACATTTTCTTGACTAAATAAGGTTTGTTTGCTGAAATGAAGGATGCATTTTATGTTCAGCTTGCCAGTGCCCTTTGCTATAATTCAATGTGACATAATAATAGCTTGGGTGTCTTTTGCTTTGCCTATATCATTTGCAGTATGGGAAAATCAAGAAACCATGGCTTTAGTGTTGCTTGTCAGGAAGCCCTGAAACTGTCTCTTACTTTATACCTTCACTTTTCATCTTGTGCAGTTTACTAAAAGAGAGCAAAAGTGGTTTACATTTTGAGTGACAGTGTGGCATTAAACAGCATATAGAAAAACGCCAGCAAAGCTTCTCAAGTAGAAAAATTGTGAAATAGTATATACAATTTTCATGCTAAAGAAGGTTTCCGTCTCAGTTGTCTCCTTAATTATAATTTAGGAGTCTCCAGCAATGTAGGACTCTTAAAATTTGGGTTCTGAAAGAGCAAACATAGTTCAGTGGTGGTTTATATTTAATAACCAGGAGGAGGTGCTAGCTTTTTTCTGGCTGCATGGAACATGTAGATGTAGATTCTAAGCATCTGTCCATAAACTCACACTGTCTGCCTACAGCTCCATAGGTACCTCTCCTCTTGCTTTGTCTTTTAAATCTCTCTGCTTACTCTTTCTTAATACTGTGCAGGATTGTGAATTTTGGCTCTTCTGTTGAAAATATAGTCTATGTAATGGAGATTTAAGTCCCAAAGACCCTTTTAGTTTGCTTCCTAGATTACTGACAGAGCTGAATGTCATACTGAATTTAACTTAGAACAATCCATATCATTGTCTTTTTAGATGAGAGAATGAAAAGTCAAAGCAGCAGTGATAGAGTGAGCTAGTCTTGGAATAACTACTCAAACCCTGATTTATTCTCATATTTCTTCTCTGGAATTCATGGAGTTACATAGAGCATGATCTAAACACTACAAAAGTCAACTAAATGTCCTTTACCAGCTATATATGGCCACATGTATATTCCATGCAATTCTCAAAAGAAAAAAGCTGGTGTTCAAAGTAGCATCTGAGCACACTTCAAAGTGTTTTGGAAGTCCATGGAATGCAAACACTTGCAAAGATTGAATGTATTTGTCTAAAGAGGAAGCAATGTTAGCAATTGTTTTTACTCTTATTCTGAAACAGGGGCCTCAGTTCCTGATTTCATTCAGGAGAGGCCTACCTAGTAACCAAGAATTGGTTTATGTGAACATCAATACTGTAAGCATCTTGCTTTAGTTTCAACCTGTAAGGATCAATATAACACAAGGACGAGAGGAAGGACTGCTTATTGGTCTAATTATCTGTCTAGAGTCTTGTATTTTCTTTTTCCCTTCTTAATGTTCAGCAAGTCAGTAGTGAAGCATCTTTTGTGAGAAAACATTGTTTGAAATTGAGATAAATGTGTTAATATAGGCAAATCTGCCCATCTCTTACAATTTAGAGTGCTGGCTGAAGGTGTCAAAATATGACATTGCAGTTACACCAGTGACTGCATTTTGCTGTTAAGAGTTTGTAAGTATGGCATATGAAGAGGTACCTGTTAAGTACTGATGCAAAATTGATTTGCTTGGAAGTGGAGGGAGTTACATGTGCATCGTGAAATCCCCCAGAGAATCAGGAAAAATTTGTACTAGCTGGTCACTCTTCACAACAATATATACAAGAAAGAAATCAAACCTATTTTGTGTACCTTGAGGTTAATCTTTGAAGGCAATTTGAAGTATTCTTAATTGCGATGCTAATGTTCAGGCTAAAAGTGACCCTTCCTTTTTTAGCCCTGAAATGCTTGTCATTCCTGTTTCTTAAGTAACTATCACTTATATCATGGATTAATGGCTAAGTAACTCCCCTGCAGAAAAAGAGGCAGATTTGGAGGCCTTTCTCTTTTGCCAGAAGTGTCTAAAAGTGATCTTTGCAGCCTTGTTCTCTGCAGAACTTGATGCATCACTCTGTTAATCCATCCTTGGGCTTGTTGTAGACTACCCTGTGCCCTAGGAGTGCTTGCTTCTTTCTGAACCACCCTGCCAAAATATTGACCATTCGAAAAACTTGGCTTTTAAACAAGCCAAGCTGAGCTTCCAACAGCTCACAACCAGGTCTCTCTGCACTATGGTGCCCTGTGGTGACATGGAGATGAAGTTACCCTGACGTGGCCCTCCAGGAGTGTGTGATTTTTATGAAGTTAGCTTTAGCTGTGGTGTGTATGAATGATATGAACATGATGTAGTGATTCGCTGATATTATTAGAGAGAAGACTTATCTTCATTTCTGGTTTTGTTTTAAAGGATATAGGGTTCAGATCCATCCAGGCTATTGACCACTGATCAACAAAAGAGTAAAGTCAAAATGTGTCTGCAAAAATTGACAGAGAAATTTAATGCAGATATGTAAGTAGGTAGTTACTTATTTAAAGGAATATCTACTGGCCTGTCAATAAATTATTTTAATCTAAACTTCTTACCATCAAATTAAATGCAAAGCACAAAATCTGTCTCTTGAGATATAATTGAATGACATTCAAAAGAGTTTAATTACATAATTATTGTTGACAATAAGTAAAAGCAGATGCATTCAAAGTTATCAGATCTAACTTCAAGAAGTATTTCAAGTTTCTGAATTGTGTTAAAATAAAGGAATATATATTTTTGGCTTATATATGGAATATATGTTGAAGTATGCAAAACATGGTTAAAACATGTATGTGCATTAGTGTGTAAATGTGTGTATTAACAGGCATTATCTATAGGTGTGTATATGCAAAATTATTTGTGTTCTTTTGGTAAAGAGCATTGTAGTGATGGTGCTATTGTTTGTACAGGGCATATATTAGAAAATCCCATTTTGGCTCTAAGTGTATTATCCATTTTAAGAGGGTAACTTTGCAACAGGGAAGATTACTAAATTTATTTTTATTGCATACTTGTGTTTGGATTATGTAGGCATATTTTGAATCAAGCATGTGCCCTGCCAAATGGCTGGTGCGGTTTGCCAGTCATGTGGAAAAGCAAAAATCTCTATTTGATTAGGTGCTGACAGATATTTACATATATATTTCACCATTTCCAAATATGTTCATATAGTTGTAAGCACTTCTATTTTTATAAAGCTAACTCTTACTGATCATGCAGAACTGTTAATGGTCCAGAGTCAAAGAAACTTCAGTCATTTAAAGAGTGACTTGGGAATGTTGTTGCTGAAGTCTAGCAAATGTTATCTATTATGAGGTTGCCAGAATGCTGTCCTTGCTCACACAGGGTCTGGCTCAAGGTTGGGAACTGTCTCTTCATCTTTCTGCACCCAGGGTCTCTCTCATGTTCTTGTGGTTATGTTTGCTGAACATCAGTAAAACCAGGTCTCCTCAACAGTCCCACCGATTTTTAGCAAGCAGCCATAGAAAGTGGAAGCAGCAACAGCTCTTTTTCACAACAGCAGGATGGGAGGATGTGGGATTATGCTAGGGAGGGATTTAAGTTCTTCTTGCACCTGAGTACATTCAGACCCATGTCTGGCGATTGAGCAAGCAGCTCGTGAAGGCAGAAGGTAAATGCTCTCCGTTTTTTCCTTCAGCACTGTGCCCTGTGCAGAAATGTGTCTAAGATTCATTGTCTCAGGGAGAGAGAAAAAAACCAACAAGCATTATGTGAGTATCAGTGAGTGTCATTTTGCATTGTTGAACACTTGTCTAGGAAGGAAATGTCTTTTATTTTTTTTTTTTTTTTTTTCCCCCCCTCTGGATCCTGGGACTATCTCTGTATTTAATGCAGTGTTTTTTTATGTTAAAATTATGTTCTTGGGAATGGCTAACCCATTGAGAAGAGTTACCATAAAAATGCTGAAGTAATTTAAAGCATTGCAGAAATTATTTTGTATCACTGTGCTAGTCTAATGTGGAAAGCAGACATCTGGCTTTAAGTAAAACATTAATATATTGGTATTGGAGGTTAACAAGCCTTCTTCAGTAAGCTGAATAACAAAAAGGCAAAAAATACCACAGAAATCAAATTATTTGAAGAGCAATTTTAAGTTCTCTGTTTCCTAAGCAGGGATCTTAGAAAATATTATTTTGGTCTGCCTTGCCTTTCGGTTTTTCCCTTGGCACTTAGCAAACTGCAGGTCATGTATTATGAACATAGTCTAATACCAAAGTCAGGATCTTGGCTTCATTAACTTCCACCTAAGGAGAGATGCCTCTAGCTGATATGCTCATTCATTTGGCAGTCTCATCAATTCTGGGAGAATTACTGCTTTTTCTTCTGGCCTGAAGCATTAAATTGGTCACTGAAATTGAATCTCAGGTTTCTAAAGAAGTGAAAAATATCACATAATGTGCAGTTTCTATATTAACCAGCAGAAATCTTGTTGTAGCCTTTATTTTGATGTAATAGTGATATACGGGTTTTAGGAAATGGGCAGCCTACAGGACTAAAGGTTTCAAGCCAATTTGAAGTAAGAAGATGAAGTAATGTATGCATACAAATTTATTGAAGAGTCTCTTCGCTTCCCCTCACAAGGAAAAGGGAGAATGTCTTAGCTATGGACAACTTGGCATTTTCAGGATCAGTTCTCCCCTTCTTTGTAGTCCACATGGGCTTCTCCATGATTAAATGTGAATCTCCACAGTGCTTTTTCTCTGTTCCCCAGATACATGCTACTTTTGTGGGCAGGTTGTATGAAACCCACAAGCACTGTATGAAAACCATCTTGCAATGCATTAACTACAAATGTAGAGACTACCAGTTGAATTTTTAGGAGTGCTCAGCATCAAGCAGAACTGAAAAGAAGCAGAAAGCCTCCCTGTGTAGTCTGCCTCCTGTGCTAAACCCTGTGACTAGAAGCTCATAGTTCCTCTTACTAAGCTGTTGTGTCCTACCAAGGGAACCTTTATTCCTGGTAGTGCTTTCTATGGAAGTATTTGTTCCTATTTTTATTGGTTCCCCCTCTTATTATAAAGCAGATCAGTTTAAAGGTAGTTTCTTGAATTTTATATGTCCCTCAAAGCCACTGGCAGCAGCTTGACTCTTCCCACCCTTCCTTCCTTCCTTCCTTCCTTCCTTCCTTCCTTCCTTCCTTCCTTCCTTCCTTCCTTCCTTCCTTCCTTCCTTCCTTCACTCACTCACTCACTCACTCACTCACTCACTCACTCACTCACTCACTCACTCACTCACTCACTCACTCACACCCTCCCTCTTTTGTTCCCATAACCTAGAGGCATTTTTCTTTTCTAATGTATTGTTTTCCCCTCTTCTGTCAATCTTTGATCATGGTTATTAAGGTCACTCTCCTTCACAAAATATTGACATGAATAAGTGGGTTTAGATGTCCACTGAAAAAAACCTTTATGTTGCAGAAAGAAAATTTCCTTTTACTCTGTTGGAAAACTGTCTTTCCTCCAAGTAAGTTTCTCGTGAAGAAATAAGGTGTTTTCTTTAAGTGAGTTGAGGAATGTTTGGGGCATTTGCACAATTACTATTGCTCCACAGTTATAGCATATTTGGATGTCTTTAAGAAAGTAGCTTAATTATAATTACATCATTCACTTCACAATCTTCTTTACAAGACATAAGGCTTTAGTAATGACAGTTTAAGAGTCCCAGGGAATGAAAGCTGACCTGCCTAGGACTTGGGCTGTGTTGCTGTAACTAGTAAATACTGGGAAGTCTTCCAGGTGTATTGCATTTGAACAGAGCAATTAAAAATAATAACCATAAGCTGTATATCCCAAGATGTACAGTATGTGGCAGAAGTATGGCAGTAACAGATTAATGTGTAGAAGCTGGATTTTAAATGCACTGTGAATGTACTTACGTAACAGAAAAATTAACTGGAATGTTCATTATTCTTTTAAGGCAGAATCGAGGCAACATCACATAATAAATTAGTTTGGTCCCATTATTTGTTGGTATATAACCTATGGAAGTTACATAACATGCAGCTTCACTTTGTCATGCATTTTGATGGTGTTTTTTTTTAAATGTTTGTATATGTTGTATATATTCTATACATTCTGTATAAGATGCAGTTGTCTGAGAACACTCACCTGGGCTTGCACTAACCTAAAATTTAGACAATAATACTTGTTAATAAAGTTGAGGTGGAAAGTGCCGGATTATTTTAGTCATTATTAAAAAAATGAATTTTCAAAATAAGACAGAATTTAAAAGCCTCATTCCTTTTCTACCTTTATGTGCACAATGTTTTAGTTAACAACTTGAGGGCCTGATCTTTTCATGCTGTTATTACAGACTCCTGTAGTAATGTTGTGGTTCACTGTACAGTCCATCCTTGCTGCCTGTCCAGTGCCTATAACAAAGGTAAACATGCATTTGAGGTCCTGAGTTCTAAAAGTAGTTTTCAAGACTGGTGTCCTGAAGTATGCTGATATGAGTTCTGATTCAGTTGATGAATTATGAAGGTACACATTTACACTTTGATTTAAACATCATCATTTTAATGTTTAGTTTTCACACATTACGCTTCTTTAATAGTGCCTTTAATTTTTGTTTTTCATGAGGAACAGTATCTCAAGTCTTTGGAATTTTATCTGTATTATTTTTATGTTCCTCTTTGCTATATCAAGTTGTCAGTCCATTTCACTTGTGTACAATTGGCCATCTGTCCAGATCCTCTCCCTTGGAATGATGCTCAATATTGCATCCACTTTGGTCATAGTTCCTATCAAATACTATTTTGTTGTTATCTGTTGTGTAGCTGATGGTGAAAGCAGACACCTGTAATTTTTAGCTTTGTCAAAGAGCTTTCCAAATGAAGAGGGGTTCTTCTAATCTTTCCACAGCAAATCAGAATTTCTTCAGCTCTGCAGGTTCTTAATACTGATTTTTTTGGCATGGTGCAATATTCTTGTGTCTTAACCTTGGCTGACTGCCAGTTGTCCACCAACCACTCTTGGTTCCTCTCCATGGATGTGACAGAGGGAGAAATATGCATTGAAAAGCTCATGGATACAAATAAGGGCAGGGAGACCTCTTAGTAATTACTGTAAGGGGCAAAACAGGCTTGACTTGAGAAAGTCAATATAGTTCCTTTCATTTCATTGCCAGTTAATTGTAACAGAGTAGAATAGTGAGAAACATTGAAAAACTAAGAACACTTTCCCCCTACCCCTCCCTTCTTCACAGTCTCGGAGTGCTCTCACCTCTTCCAGCTTCCCCCCCGCACCGCCCTGAGCGGCGCAGGGGATTGGGAATAGGGGTGGTGGTCAGTTCATAATGCTTCATCTCTGCTGCTCCTTTCTCCCCATGTTCTTTCCTTTCTCCAGCACAGGGTCCCTCCTACAGGATACAATTCTTCACAAAGTTCTTCATCCTGGGTCCTTCTCAGTAGCTGCAGTGCTTCAGGAATTACTCCAGTGTGGGTTCTGGCCATAGGGTTCAGTCCTGCAAGAGTGGGATACTCAGTGTGGATTCTTCACAGGCTGCAACTTCCTTCGGGGAACTTCCACATAGTCCAATGTGGGCTGTGGGTGCAAGTCTGCTTTGCTGTGAACCTCCATGGGCTGCAGGGACACAGCTGCTTCGCCAAGTGCTGAATTCACCACAGGCTGCAGGGGAATCTCTGTTCCTGCACCTGGAGCACCTCCTGTCCCTCCTTCTGCACTGGTGTTGGTGTCTGCAGAGAGCTGTTTCTCTCAGATATTCTCACTCCTCTTCCCAGATGCTGCACAGTTGTTTTCCCCCTTTCCTAAATCTGTTATCCCAGAGGTGCCACCACCATTGCTGATGGGTTCAGATGTGGGCAGCAGTGGGTCTGGTCCGTCTTGGAGCTGGCTGGCATTGGCTCTGTTCAGCACAGGGACAGATTCTCACAGAAGGCCCCCTGAAGTGCCCCTCCCTGCTACCAAAACCTTGCCATGTAATCCCAGTACAAATATTAAAAATTGGGATGTATGAGGTAGGGAAATAAAGCTGTTTAATTAAAAGAATCAATGCTCTGCTTCCTTCTGGAAGCCTATGTTTTCCTAAGGAAATTTGCTGCAAGGTAGAAAATTTCTGGAACTTGGTTTCCTTTCTTCTATTCTGCCTTTCTCTCCAGGCCTTTCTCCTCTTCCTTAGGAATTTATTAAAAAATTTTGCATTTAAGGACTTTATTCACACTGTTTCTCCTGAGCTTGTATCATGAGTATCCCTAAACATGAGACAGGGATGGAATGGCTTGTGTAAATCATCAGACTAAGTACTCCCAACTGTGGGGTTTTATTGAATTTGATATGTCACTCCTTGTGCATACATGTATGCTGAATTGTATTTCATTTATTCCTGATAAACTAATTTTGCATGTTGAGCGGGAAACTTTGATGAATGAGGAATTTATCAATGGCTTTAACATCACTGAGAAAGGAATTTTTTAATGAGATATATTTGTTAAAAATCTCTGAGCAAAAGCATCTGTCCTAACTAAAATATTTATGCTTTTGATTTGCATCAAAGACACCTAAAGCCTAAATTCATGTGCCTCTCGGGCCATCCTTGAAATTCAAAACAATTGTAATAAAGGCTCAAGACCAGCATCAGCAACTGAAAGCAGTGGAGAGAGAGCCTCTAAGGCATCAAAACTTCCCATAATGAAAGCTACTTGCTTTTATTTTTTCTCTTTGTGTCCTTACATTTTTCAGACCTACTTGAGTCGCATCAAGAAGTCAAGAGAGTTCATGGTTTTTATATATTGTAGTGTGTTTGTATAAGTCTTTATCTGGGCTCTTTAGATTGGTTCTGCTCTAATGGTTAAGTACTGTTAGTGTCTAAACAAAGAGGGATTTTTAAAAAATCAGAACTGCTTGTGAATAAGGCAGAGTATGAGAAAAGGCTCTGCTACATCCGTGACACAGAGTGGTGGGAACAGGGCTTTGACTGTCCTCAGAGAGAGGGGAACAGGAGTCTTGAAATTTACAAGAAACAGGTGCTGGAGAAGAGACTGCCAAGCCCTGGGAGGAACCTTGCAGAATGTCGTGCCAAAGCCTGACAAAATCAGTGTGATTGTGATACTGTGCAGTATTAATTTGGAAAGAGCTTAGGCTGACTAATCACCCTTTTCAAGTTAAGGCTGTGCACTTCATGTTAGCTTTACAAGTATCTGGATTTGCTGAGATGAGAATCAGCATGGTCCTCCTTTACTGCATGTAGGGTTATGTCTTTGAATTTGGGAGCTCAAAATTTGTCACTCTTTAAAACTTCTTCACCATATGTGGTGCAGAAAAATGCAACATATCATTCCCTAACTGCTTGTTGAGCAAGCTGCTTTGTGATCTGAGCAGGAGAGGAAGGGGTTATAGTGCTTTGTAGTCCCTTCTTTTTGGTTCTCTTTGCTCCATGACAATTTTGGTGTAGATACCCGTGATTTAGTTTTTCCATTCAGAGAGTGCCAACAGTAATTTTAGTTATCCCTTTAAAATTTTGAAAATTCAGTACAAAGCATCCCAATACCTTACAGAAGACTCTAATGCCCTGTGGAGATAGTAGGATATGAAAGTATATTATCGTCATAGTGCCTAGTTAACATGTACTGCTGTTGTATTTCTCATTTTTTCCACCCAGCCTTACAGAGTTTGCTCTAATTCTCTTTTACTGTTTTTTAATTTAGCCTGTAAGCTCTGTGAAATAAGTTGTTTTCAGGAAGAACGTGTTTATATTACAATGATGTGTTTGCATTGCTCTAACGGTTCATTTAGCTTTGTAAGCTCTTTGTGGTCTGTGAGCAAGTGATTAATGCCAATAAGGGTGAAAAAAGATTGTGTGGGCAAAATTCTGGTTTGAGACTGACAAGTACAAGGATTAGTAGCTGCATCAGCAGTGGGGGCTTTGATTTTTGAGCCTTTTATTTATTCTTTGCCTCATGGACCTTTGTCAAAAGGAATTTATTGGTATTGGGTTTAATTGCCACTGTGATATAACAAAATATATGTCTATGACACTGTCTTTATCCATAGCAGAGCAAATGGGGTAAGGGCTGTTGGTTTTGAGTCTGAAAGGCTTGCAGACAAGAATCAGTAAGTGCTGGTTAGCTAAGCAGCAGAATGAAGGTGTTTGCTCAATCAGTTTCAGCAGAAGCAGCTATTAGTCAGTTTGTTTGAGTTGATCTGCATTGATGAGGATAATAACAAGTCTGGCATACTCTCTTTGTTTCCCTGGCAATAGCCAAAAGTGCTTGAATAACATAATTGATACTTGAGCCTAAATCTTATTTTAGCAAATCTGAAGGGCTGCGAGACATCCTGGAGGAATCAGTCAAAGCAGAAAGACTTGCAGGTCTTTGGGTCTATTTGCTTCTAAACTTGTCCTCTTTACGATTAATTGTTCCCTGCAATTTGTATAGGGTAAAAATATTAGAGCATCAAAACCTCTTCTGAAACCTGTGATTTGTGCTGGTTCACTTGAGACTGCTTGCTTTGAAGGCTTACTGTACTAACTTGGATGTTTTTCTCCTTGACCTCTTTTGGTTCTGAAGAAATCCCCGTAAGTTCTGATAAGCATGCAAAAAGTGCAGGAGAAGTTACACATTACATATACTTTAAGTTTGATTGCAGACTGCTGTTAATGTTTTTGCAGTTTCTTTCATTCCCTATAGTTACCACTAAGGGGGCAGTTCATCTGCAATGCTTTTCCCTTAAGTAGAATTGTAATTTCAAGGAAGTGAATTATAAACTTTAAAAAAATCAACTTAAAAACTGTTGATTAGTATCCTGCACATCTGTTATAAAGACCAGCTTACAGGCATCTGCACTTAAAAATACTTATGCATAAAGGGTGTATGTTCTAGCCTAATCTTCACAGATTCAAGGATGATGGCTAGAGTAGGCAATGTGCACTATTAATCACATGAAATGCCATTGCCATGACTGTACTGGTACCAATAACCATTCCTAGCCTCCTTTGCTGTGAGTGAAGCCATGGCTTTAGTATACCTCTTGCCCACAGACTGAATGTTTACACATTGCTGAGGCTGCCTATGCAAGCACGTAAACCACCTCGAGCTGTGTGGTCTGTCTGTAGCAGCCTCCATCCATCTCCATCACTTTGCTGGTGCAGGCTTCCTTTCTGTGCTCCTGCATCTTGCCCTCTTCTCACTGATGCTTCCAGAAAGCTGGTCACTTGGGAATGAAAAATTACTGTTATCAGGTGAAGCTTTGCTTTTCAGCCAGTACAGAGCTGAGGTACTGAGCCTGCAATATCACTCTCTGGCTTCAGATCAGCAGACAAGGCCTGGTAAGCAACCCCTTTCATCTTGAAAAGGAGTCATAGTTAATATCTTTAGTGTATTAGAGCAGCAAGGGAAGAACATTCACGGTGCTGAATAAACAAGACTGCTGAGTAATGTTTTGTGAGATCTCTTGAGTCTTTCTTTATTTTGCCCACATTTTGAGACTGAAGAGCATTATCAGATTGATGCCTTTTCCTGGTCTTAAAATCAAGAGTCACACACGGTTAGAAGGGGAAAAGGGATTTTACCTTGGTATTTATTTTAAGGATCCTTAGGTGTACACATCCAGGTCATATGCATCGAGATGCACCCCGCCGAGTCTATCTATGTGTCTCTCTCTCCCCAACATTGGGTATAACATTATAGGTTTTACTAATTAGCATATCTGTCAAAGATTCCCCAATGAGAGGCTCAAGTGAGCCCCCCTCCCCAAGGAACCTTCCCCTGGATGGTTCTATCTTGGTTTACAGAATGTGTTCTGGAGAGGACCTTGGGGTCTGGGGCACACTGATCCCTAACTACGAAGCTCCTAAAATGTTTAGTCTCTTAGCTTAACAAACAAGTCCAAGAATGTAGGCAAAAAGCACTAGGAATACAGAAGTTGGAAAAAGGTATAACAGGGGTATAAAAGAAAAGGCAAAAATCTTCATGGCATCAAGATAGTTGAGGTGTCTGACTTTCAAACACTTTTTTATTTGTGAAATGTTGGCCTTGTAGGAAAAGAGCCGGGGCATTAGGACAAAACTGCTCTGTTTGCTGCTGTCCATCTGAGGGTCACAGGGAAATTTCAGTGCACAGCTGCCTTTTCCTGGGCTGCCCTTTAACTGATAACAACTTTGGTCTTTCCATGCCAACCCACAAGTAACTGCTGTAGCACTTCAGGGAATTTTCTCCCAAGTTCCCAGATGTGCATCAGAAAATACATTATATATCCCCGCAGATAAGGACTGATAACTCTGCTGGCAGATACAGTGGACACATTTTGCTTCTAGCTTCCTGTACATGTCATGTGCAATTCTCAGAAATTTCCTGCGTCTCCTGCCTGCTCTCACAGCAGTTGCCCACACGTCTGTGATTGTCAGCTACATCAGCAGTCAGGAAGCACAGCTGAAATGTAAACAGTTTGACAGTTTGAACCTGATGGAATGACTGTCCTGAATATTTTCCTTGTAAGTAGGTGTTGTTGCATCTGGTATGTGCTACTACAGTTCTAGGTGATAAAGATCACATGTCAGACCATATAATTTAGGTGTGGTGTCTTAAAATGTCATTTTAAGGAATTTTTTTTTTTTTGTGTCCATAGATTACATTTTATGGTTCAATTCAAGTGGGAAGTTCTTTATTTCCTGGTAGAAATTGGTTTTTATAATACAGCAAATGGACAGTTTCCTCCCACTGACAGCTCACAGCTATTCCGTTATGGATTCAGTAGCACACGATAGTATTTCGGTAGTGCAATGAGCTAAGTTTTTTGGGTTTTTCTTTGATGGGCTAGTGTTTTAGGTAGACTGCCAACATTTTCCCAAGGAATGTGAAAAAAGTGTAGTGATATTGTACTTTAAAGTGGTTTATACCTCAGCAAGATTTCTTGAGACAAAGAAAAGTCACTTCTTCAGTTCAAGGCTGTTTTCTGAACTAAATATAAAAGACCTGCAGAGAAGAGGGTGTGCATGAAAGCTTTGAAGAAAAGGTCAGAGGAATTCTTTAAAATGAAAAACATTTGGCAGGCTGCCTGTAGGTGCCATTACAAGTTGTCTTGTGTGTACCCGGAGGCCTAATCTTGGAAACAATTAAGTGCAAACATGTGAGTAACTTTGTGTGCCTGCCAAATCAGTAAGACAAACTGAAATCTTTCAGCATTTGTAAGATCTTTAGTTTACGTGTTTCCCCTTCAGCTGTTAGAACAAAACCATGTAAATGAAATGTGGGAACTTGTCTAATATAAGTTTAATATTATTTTGCAAGACAATGAAGAGCTCTTTTACATGATACTTGTGTTTTTCTGTTTTGTGCTCTTACTAGGTTTATTTTGTGAAGTACATCAATAATTATCATGGTTTCTGCTTTCCTTCTCTAAAAGACTTTCTGACTTAAAATGAGATTTCACTTCCTTTTGGGCTTTAGAGAAAATATTGTCTTCCGTGCCCGTATGTATTACAGACTAGGTGGTTTGCATATAATATCAGTGCATTATCTGAGAGTAAAAACCAAGCGGTGAGCTCTGCTGGGAAAAGAAGTCAGTCTAATTACCTGGTTAATTGCATTTGTATTGCACTATATATTGCACTGTGCACTGTAAAGTATCTCACAAGACATCATATCTTATCTCTCTTTTCATCTGTCTTATAGGTGCTCCTGAAAGAAAGTAAAAACACTTGCTTTATTCAAATATCAGTGGAGAGTGAAGCATAACTACTTGAGTATATGTATTGAGAATGGATAGATAGAGACACAATCATAGTTGGTTTTTTTCCTTAGTCAAAAAAATTGTTGATCAAGGTGAAGAACACTTGCATTAATGCCATCTGTTCTAATTTCGTTTGGTTTGGCTTTTTTTGTATTAATTTGTAAGCACATTAAATGATTTTATCCTTTATACTGATTAGTGTCTCAGACTGATTTTAGTACTTCATTTTTATTTTATTTTCAGGTCTAGCAGGGCTATGGTTACATGCAAAAGCTGTATTAGAACATACACATGAAATTGTACAAGAAATCTGTTATCAGGATAGGAATAGCAAGACTTTTCTTTTTTCCTGTATGGCTTTCTTTGTTTGTTAGGTTGTTTTGGCTTTTTTTTTTTTGCCTCGGGGTATATTTTGTGTAGCACATTGTGAAACTGAAGAAGTCCATTCCTGGGAAAAAAACAAGTAGTACTGAGGTTGCTGTGTTGCTTTATTTCTCTGTGTTCTTTTCCCCCTTCAGAGAGAAGAAATAGTGCAATACCTTCTTCTACTTGCCTTTTCTATAGGATTCCTTTCCTTTGTAACTTCCATTGGGCTAGATGTTTAGGCCATATCAAGATCCTCACTTATTTTTATTCTCCAGTCTCCCCACTTGCCCCAGTCAGCCCCCTGTATTTTGATTAGCTTTCTACAGAAAACATAATGTAAATACTTCCTCCTACTTGTTCTCCCCAGCCTCTTCCATGCCTTACTTGCCACAACACAGGTGTGTTACAGTGTCTTCTGTAATAACTGCAGATAACCTTGGGATCACTTTAATGGCATCTTTCAGATTTACGGAGAATCCTGTGCTTAGACTCCTGCTTCTCCAGTCAGCTTTTCCTCAAGTCCATCCTTCATCTCCTTCACTTAAAAACCTTTGCTCCATTTCCCCTGTTTTAGACCTGCCAACCTCTTAGGTCAGGACATTCTTCTTCAAGTCTTGTCCTTTTTCTTATCGCTGTGTGTTTGTCTCTCCTGCTGCTGACTCTTGAGCGGTTTCTGCAGTACGGAATGGCCCGGCTCTCTCACCAGCGCACTGGCGGATGCCATCAATCACGCCGGTGTCCTTTTCTGCTTCATTCACACCTCACTGAATTATCTCATCTGACTTCATTAATCTGTCAAATAAAAGGTTAACTTTGAGATTTCATAATCTTCTACAGCCAATTCTTGTTTTGCTGGAACTAAGTCTCAGTGGGCTAGGAGATAATCCCCCTGTATAGCCAGCCACATGTAATGTTGTTTATTGCCCCGATATCAATCCATCCTAGCTTTACCTTGCAATGTACTTCTGAAATTAATTATGTGCTCTGCTCTGGAATCAATTACACCACTAGGGTGCCACTGTATTTGGCTTCCTGATTTTTCACCCTCTTATGAAAATGTGCTGGTAAAACGCTTTAGTTCTAAGTCCTTCTGAGTGATTCTTCATTTCAGGGGCACATCACAGCAAGCAATTCAGGCATTAGCTGAACTGATAAAGCGATAATAAAGACTTTCCTATTATTTTTTGCCTGCTGAAATGTAATTATTTATCTTTCTTAAAATACATAAAATCGACAGAATTACTAATGAAAGTCAGATACAAAAATTGTTGTTGATGGTATACCACTGACATGTTTTTCAGGAACTGTCTTATTGACACAATCCTTTAATAAGCTGCAAAGTTTATTTTTGGTCTAACACAGTTTTTTCATGTCAGAGAAATTACCTTTTGAAGGCTTCCCTTCCCTCCTCCAAGTTTCTGTTGCTCAATGGAAATCAACTGCAACTGATGTTGCTTTTTATGGAAGCTCCCATATGTAGTGTGCAAGTGGATTTGCACAAAGCCCACACGTCAGAATGCTGACTGAAACCACTGGAGTAGAGTAAATTATCGGATACCACTGTCCCATGGTTTGTAAAGTCTTCTGTTGTCATTTAACTGGGTGAAAATCATGTCGTATGAGACTTTACCAAGTGTTACTCTGCATGTATACATCATTGTAGAATTGAATAGGTAGTGAATTACACAACTTGTTGTTCCAAAGAAGTGCTTCAGCCCCTGTGTATTCATGCTTCTGAGTTTTGGATATACTAATGGCAATACATTCTTTGTAAAGGCTATGGAGATAGATAATTATTAAAAATTAAAAACCCCCAAGTATCTCATCCTACACCAGGACTGCAGATCACTGCAGGATCACTGGAGGTGAGAAAGAGACATCTGCACATCGGTGAAATTCCTGCTAACGCCATTTTTCAAATGCAGTGATGATTCACTGTGTGAAAATGGTCTTCTGTATCCCCTGGCAACCAGAAGCAAAATGTCTCTGTTCTTGTCTGGAGGCCTTCAAAAACACATCTGAGAAGTGATTTGTTTTCACAAGACAATCATGCAACATTAGAAACCCGCTCCCTCCCGTTCTTCATAAAGAATAAACTGAAAGTAAACTATTCGTTCTAGCTCTTGATTGAGTTGTAGGGCAAATTTTTTTTTTGAGGGATGTGTATTTTTTCAGATTCGTTCTGTGACTTTTTAATGCATGAAAAATAATACTGTATTTTATGCAAATTACTGTTGTATTTAATATACTCCTGAAATCTGAGAGATGTGACTTTTGTCGTCAGAATTTCTGAGACTTCTATAGCAGCAAAGTATTTTATTATTTTTTACTCAGCATGCTGTTGAATTTTATTCTTTAGTATGCTTAGGATAAAGAAAACTGAGACTCCATATTTCACAAAACAAGTGAAAATAAGGAACATTTTCTTTAAACATAATGTATCAAGCAAGTGGCGTATCTTTGTGTAGGCAGCTGAAATTCAGCAAGTCAAATGCTTAAAAGCTTGTGTCAAAATAGGCACAAAAGACATAAGTTCTTTTTTCCAGGCTTGTTTTTCAGCAATCACACCCTTTTTCCTCACAGCATCTAGCAATTGATGCTATTTTTAGAAATTATTCTGATAATAATCACTCAGCAAACCTTAGGCTGAATTGTTAAGAATACTGTACTCTTAGCTGGAGAATTGCATGATGATGTACAAAAGGCTTTGACCTTTTCAAATCTACAGTTTCCCTATTTTGCTTTATAAATGTAAAGCATGAGGGGGAAAAAATTGAGTTTTATCCAGAGGAGGTGCTTACTGCACAGTTAAAATTTGCATTTACAGAGCAGTGGGTTTCTTGACGTTTCAAAATAGCGTTTAGTTATATTTCACACTGGCAATTGTGTGAAGAGTTTTCTTCTGGGAAGTTAGATCAGAACAGATCATTCACTGTGTTTGTTCATGTCCCAACTAACTGTGCAGTAGTAGCTCCCTGCCTGCACAGTCTGTGGGGGAGAAGATACTTAAGTCCTGGAAGAACTGGCTGGCTTTGGCTCACAGATTAATTTAGCCTTGCTTATACAAGTGGTGTGAGATAAAGGTTAAATTTGTGCACCTGAGGCACAGATTTAAATGAGAAGCAGCTGAAGAAAAACATGTTTCTCTTGGAAAGTATTTAAATTATCATAAGAATTGAAATTTGAATTCATTTTATACTATAAAGCATTAATCAGCTTTATTTATAAATAAATTCAAATTAGACTGCAGAAGTGATCATCCTGCTCAAAATAGAAAATAGAAAATAAAGTTATCAATGCTATTTTAATATTCATGCTTTTTTGCATTTTTACATTTTTTTACTTGCATAATTTTTCCTTGTATTTTTCCATTGCTGTTGATTTCATGAATTGAACTTTATTATTCACTATTTCAGGGCCCATTTATACATGACACTCCATGCAGGCAGTACCCTTCATCTGCTTGAAATGGCTTGTGAAACAGGAACATCAGTAACTTTAATTTGTGACTTTTGGGTATAAGTCACTGCTGCATGAATCTGTTGAAGGCCCGTGCTCATCTTTTTGAAGATTTGGAATTCTGTGATATCCTGTGTTCGGGGGTAGAAACAAACCCTTTAGAGGTCATCTAGTCCAATCTCCTGCAGTGAGTTGAAGGGACCTCTTCCACTAGATCAGGTTGCTCAGAGCCCCATCCAACCTGACCTTGAATGTTTCCAGGGATGGGGCACCACCTCCTCTGTGCAGCCTGTTCCAGTGGTTCACCACCTGCACAGTAAGAAACTTCTTCTTTATATCTAAGCTAAATCAACTCTCTTTTAGTTTAAAACTATTACCCTTGGTCCTATTGCAACAGCCCCTGCTTAAGTTTGTCACCATTTTTCTTACAGGCCCCCTTCAAGTACTGAAAGGCCACAGTAAGGTCTCCCTGGAGCCTTTTCTAGGCTAAACAAACTTCTCTCAACCTTTCTGTTTTCTATCATTTGATCCCTCAGCCTGTATTGCCATCAGGGGTTGTCCCAGTCCAGGTGCAGCATCTGGCACTTGGCCTTCCTGAACAGCATGAGGTTCCCATGGGCCCACTTCTCGAGCTTGTTCAGGTCCCTTTGGATGGCATTCCATCCTTCCAGCATGTCAATCACACCTTGCAACTTGGAGCCTAGTGGCATTTAAAAAATACTTACTAGTGACTTTTTGAAAACAAACTACTTCTGTTTTAGGAAACTTTGGGTAAACAGATGGAAATGATAGTATTAATTGTTTTTTATTTTGTGTGATTTTGTAGAAACCCTCTGAAAAATATATACCTGCAAGTAGCTTCCTTGAACATAGCATTTTTACTTCAGTTCAGGTATCTGCCTAAAACCTTTTTAAAGCATTCAGCAAGAGTCCTATGAGAATTTTCATTTTTCCTTCAGGAAAACAGTACTTGAATGATGAGGATTTTCTGTTGGATTTTTGCTTGCATCTAATAAAAAGCTACAACATGTCTTTATTTTTTTCACTGCATACTAACTATGACACACTCTAATTTGCAGAAAACAAGCAAATGAAAAGTGATGTAAAAGTCATTTGTATTCCCTGTTATCTTGTTTTTAAGAGCCATAAGTAAAGGTTGCAAATTTCTCCTTTTTAAAAGATGTGTATTAATGGGGTTTTGTTTAATGTAAGGTTTTCCAGAGCTCCTGGTACTGAACTCTGTACTGCCCTCTCTGCTTAGGACAAGGATTAAAACTGCTTCTGGGCAGCTGCCCATTGCTCTTTAATACAGAAACCATTTAGATTTTATACTACTGAAGAGTAATCAGAACTGAGTGAAAGAAATGGAGGCATTAGACTAGAAAAGATTGAAACCCGGCAGGAGAATTTTCATCTGATCATATGTGGGCAGCTTCCAGACCCTTTGCAATATCCCAGTGTTACAATATGAGTACTGTATGTTAAAAAAAAATACTGAGAAATTTTTGAAGGCCATTGCCATGTGCTCTGGTTGACTTAGGGCAAAAAAGGTCTGTGGCCATTAACTGAAAGCTACAATAAAATAGATAGGCATGGGCGATATTGATTTTAGTATTTCCTCAATATTGATTTCTTCTGTTGAAAATGCAGTGTTCCACAAGTATGTTTGTGCATCGTTGGTATATGTCCTAAAAGTTTCTTATATTTTATCTGTTTGTTTCCTGTATTCCAGTGGAAAAGCCATTTGCCTCTATTCTCAGAGCAACCTCCTTTTCAAGATTCTCCTTTGTATGCAATATCTGATGCAGACATAGTAAAGTAAATTGCCCCAGCTTTAAGAGGCATGAAAAAGCAGACTCGTGAAATTTTTGTATTGAATTTATCATTCCTGAAATGTTGAAAACAGCAGTAGGGTAAGAACTAGAGTTTGACAGGAATAATTGTGAGCCAGGCTTTTCAGGCCAGCTGTGCTGGTGGACATCATTTAAACCCAGGATATTTCTGCTGCCTATGGTCTCTCAGAGGATTGTTTTATAAGCTTTTGGATGTCAGTTTCTTTCGGAGTCATTGAGGGTTTTAGGAACAGGGACCAGCTTTTGCCTATAAGTGGGATGGCAGTAGTGACAACCACAGGGCCTCCGTGCAGCAGCCAGGAGGTGTTAGCACCTGCCATCACCTCTGTGGTGCCGAGAAGGGAAAGATGAAACAACTCTGCCAAGGAAAGCTTCTGTTTTTACCATAACTGAGCCTAGAGAGATTCTTGTAAGCATTGGCAGCTGCTGAGAGCTAAAATCATAGTGGTGGATGCGAGGGGAAAAGGAGCAGATAAAAGTAACTCGCTGGAGCCATGCAGAGAGGTTGCCATCAGATAAGCCAGAGTGCCAACTGCTCCATGGCATAATGGGAGTATGGATAAACTCCTAGCCTGTAGCATGAGACTAGGAGTTCGTTAACAATGTCTCCTCATTTCCTTTGACTCTTGCTGATTTGTTTTTGTAGTTTTACCAAAGCTGTTTCAAGGAATACTGATTTATCACATGGTGACTGAGCCAACCTTGCCTTGTGAAATTACAAAACCAGAAAAAAAGAATAAAATATATAAATACAGTAGTGGAGATGCCTGTAACAATACCTCCAAAGAAAAAAAAAGACAGTATTATTATTTTTAAATTGTTTTTCATTTGAAAGGCTCTTTATATTTTATTGTAGTTAAATGAATGTGAAAGGTGTGTTCAATTTTTCTCTCTGGTTTCCCTATTAATGTTGAAGGGGAGGAAGAAATTACGCTCATTTGTATTCCTGGACATAATATAAATGAAAAATGAGTATTTTATTGCTAATGGCTTTATAAAATGCTATTCAGATATTTCAGCAAATTTAGTATACAATTCTATTGCAAAACATAAAAATTAAAAAAAAATTGGTCAGCTGAGGGCTCTAAAAATAACAATAATACAATGCCTAAGTACTAGTACAGCAGCTTTTAACTCCTCTATTGCTTTGCAAATGGTAGCAGTTTTTTAAACAGTGTAGCTTGGCCTTCCCAGACTTCACAGAGCTTGAGGCTGAGAAGTTGTGTCAAAATTAAGGATCAGTGTAGGAAAACCCTACAAAATTTTCACACATTCATTATTTGACCAGCTTTACTGTGTACATATCTTTTCACTAGCAAACTAATTGTATGGCAGCTACATCACAGCAGCTACAGAAAGATTCCTTCAGTCAATTTTGTGTGTGTTTTTGTATCTAAGTATATAGATACACTATATGTATCCTATATATACTTTAGATATATTAGATATATTTTAATATACATATTAGCCTCTATACAGACTGAATGGGATGGATCTTGGCCAGAGGAAGGGAGAAGGAGAGAGAAGGTGGGAATACTTTCAGGTTCAGATGGATGGCACAACAGGGCTAGTGCTGGTGATGGAATGGGTGCAGGAGTGGGAGAAATCGGAATAGGAGATTACTTTGCAAGTAAACTGAGAGATGAGAAAGAGCAGTCTTGAAGACAGTCTTGGGAGTGTTGGTGGATGAGAGGCTGGACATGACCCAGCAGTACACAGTCACAGCCCAGAAAGACAAACACAACCTGGGCTGCATCCAAAGCAGTTTGGGCAGCAGGGTGAGGGAAGGATTCTGCCCCTCTGCTCTGCTCTGGTGAGACCCCACCTGCAGTGCTGCAGCCAGCCTGGGGTCCCAGCACAGGAAGATCTTGATTTTCACTGGTGGGAAGAGAATTAAGGATTAAACTAGAAAAGGAGGGTAGAACAAGGAGAGCTGGGAGGACTGTGGAGAGCTCACTGCAGTTGGGGTAGTTTCTATTGAACCCTCTGACAGGGTGGGAGTTGAAGTTCCTGTTGTGCCTTACCCTTAATCCTTCCCTTAAGAATGAAAGCTGATGCACAAAGGTGAAAACTCAGTGTTCTGGTTTAGCCAAATTTAGAAATATATCCTCTGAGAGAAGGCACAACCACCCCTCCCCCACCAGGTTCAGGAAAAAATAAATTTTCCTCGAAGGAAAGTGAAGGAGATAAAACTATTTATTTAACAAACACATGGGAAAGGAAAATAATGCTAAATAATAAAATCTCTCACCATGGAGAAAAAAAACCTGGGGAAGTGTTAAGAGTCCTCCTTTTGGTCTCCTCGGCGCTGGGGCTTGGCCCAGGGCCAGGCCCTCTGTGCCCGGTGGAAAGTCCTCCTGATGTGCTCTGAGGTTGAAAGCAGTCCAGTAGAAAAGGGAGAAAATCCAAAATTCCAGGGAAGGAAAAGCAAAGTTCAACTCTCAGTCTCTCTCCAGAGAAAAGGAAACTGAAAAAACTGGCCCAAAAGCTGACTGGGAAGCAGCAAGCCGGGTGCTTCCTCGCTCCCCTGCCGCGGCTGGGGAAAAACCCTGCTATTGCTGTGTGACCTTGAACAAGCTGCAAACTGCTTTGAAAAAGTTTTGCTCAGTTTTTCCTTCCCCCTCTCAGGCTCAGTTTAGAGGCATAAAAAGGCACAAAGTTAATTTCTGGGCATCGAGCAGCGACATGGGATACACATCATAAAGTCACCCCAGGACACTCAGCATACCATGTATTTACAAAATCAAGAAATTTTTGTCCTGCCTTGACTAACTCCACATTGGAATCTGCTTCTTAAACTAAGAAGTGGGCTTAGCATTCTAGAAACTGTGGTAATCAGAATCTCTACATTTCAGAAGGTGAAATATTGCCATATATATATATATACGCCACAGAGATGCAACTTTCAAAAGTCGTTAAAGAACATCACTATTGAAACCACTGTGAAGCAAGTAACATAGCAAAACTTTCTAATTTTTTAGCTTTTACTTCTGTCAACATTATACAGAGGAAGTGCTGCAGCCAGGAAAAATGTATTTCAAATTGTAAAATGTCACTTGTTTCTTCTCTTGTAGTGTGAAAAAAACGCCCAGCCTGTCTTCCTTGATTTAGTAGCAGATACATACAGATGTTTAAAATGTTTCCTTTAAGCTGTTATTGGGTAATTCAAGACAGTTTTGAGAATGAAGCCACTGCATCTAAATAAGTTAAAATACCCTGTCAGGAGTGGTTCCATACTGAAATTGTAAAAACCCTTCTGAGAACTGATGAAGAAGTGAGAGTAATTGCAATCACAACATTTAGGAAGTGCAAAATAGCTTGTTAAAACCTCAGTGAAATGGATAGCAATTGAAGGCATCTAAATCTTTTTTGTGAATCACAGAAAAATAAAACATAGCCTTAGATTAAAACACTGTTGTGAAACTCTGGCAAAGTTGTCCATGATGCTTACAAAGTAAAATAAACCTAGGAAACAACTGGACAATTTAGCAGCAAATTATTAATGAAAGCCAGGTTGGCTTCATCATGTTCAGATTTAAAAAATAAGTTTTGTCAATATTATGAAACATTGTCCTCATTTAGGTGAAAGCACTGTAAGTCAGGGAAACTGTAGTCAGCTGACCACAATATTGGAGGAGATACTACCTATATCCCTATGTACTTATGGGCAAAGGGACAGTAAAGCATGTGTATGTTTTGGATATGAGTTTAGTGTATTCTAAAATGTGTACCTTAAAGAAAGATATTCATTAATAGCAAGTATAAATAGATTTTTATCTTGAAGGAATCGTGGTTTTTGTAGACTAAAAAAAGACATTACACTGTCTGTAAGGAGATCACAAACATCTTCCAGAGCTTCATGGAGAACAGTGAATTGTGAGTATAGGAACTGTTGTGCTGAAACTGGCACCTAAATCCATGTCTGGCTTCAATGGTGGCCGTCTGTGGAAGGACTTAGAGGAGGAAGTCCTTAGGAGCTTAGTCCAGAGGAACTTAGAAAACAACGTGGTTTGGGGAGCATTTTTTTCCTAACTCATCAAGATAGTTACTTCCCCCTATCCAACAGCATATAAATGTATATTCTGTATATATTTTTGTCCTCTGTAATGTAATTGTAGGTGTGTTTATTGTTGGTATCTGATCCTTTTAAATTTCACCTTGTATCTTGGTTACAGTATGTTATGCTATGTGATGATGTGTAACGTGCATGTGTGTGTAAGGGAGGGAGAGGAGTCAGTTCTGTTATCTGATATGACCCTTCTCAGTTTGATTGATTGATTGCTTAGATCTATTCTAAGTGTTTTATTTGGGGGTGCAGAAAAACTGTGGATCTCTATGCAGGGCAGATGCAGAAGTTTGAGAGAGCCCAGAGGTTCTCTGCTGATAGATTCTTCTTTGAGTGGATGCAGGCATTGTCTTCCAGACTCAGATTATGACTGTGCTGTGGAGTATCAGGTAGTTACTGTGAGTGCTGTAATGCAGGCTTTGGAGAAAGAAAGCATCCTTGTGACTAGAGTTAAAAAAACCACCAAACCTACTGTGCAAGACAAGCTTCATATTTGCTACAAAGCTGAAAGCAGTTTGAGGAAAAAAAAGTGTGCATTTGAACCTGAAAGATCTCCTGCAAGGAAAGAAAAGCAATTGAAATAGGCAGCCTGCAGATTAAAATCCCGGGAGAGCACTTGGTTCTCTCAATTGCCTGCTGAAAGAGCAGAAAAAGCTGATTTTATATGATATTATTAGGGAGGAATATACAATAACAAAATGTCAAGGCTGGATAGTACAGTCAATGAAGTATGAAAGAAACAATAGAAACTGAAGAGGGAGTAGAGTTTAGCTGAAGGAAATCAGTTCTCCACTGTGTTGTCAACAAAGCATTTGCATCTGTGAAAGCAACCCCCTGATTTTCACTAGGATAAAAATGTGACTGGAGTTGCATTTAATATCATCTATCATGGTAGCAGTCCCAGCTGAGAGAGTGACAGTCATTGATGATCCCTCAGGTCTCCTCTCAAAGACATGGTAACCCCAAAGTCATTGTCCAAATCAGTTCTGAAATTCGATTCTGCTTGCAGTAGAAGTGAGGGGGATTTTTAGACATTAACTTGAGGTGAATTTGATGTTGGGAAGGTAAAAATGGTTTTCTCCTACATATTAATGGACCCTTCATGTAACCTCTCCGTGGCAGGAAGTTGCCTGACAAGGAAGCTTGTGTCTCTGTTTATTATGAGTTTTGTGGAGGAAAGCAGGGAGAAAAGACAGACTGGGAGGATGAGCAAGATAAACTCCAGGTGAAAATAAAGAGCAGAAAGGAAGATATATTTGCTGTTAATAAATGAGTTAGTTATGTAATGATATATATGTCATTGTCTATTATAAGAAATGTGGTATTTCTATGCTTATAAAGACTCTTTTTTCCCCCTATGTATGTGCTCAGTTGTAAGCCAGCAACCTCCAGTTCTTAATAGTTCAGCTTTCTACTTTGTTTACAAATTTCTAAATGTTTATTAAGGTGTTATCCTTGTCCTAGCTAACGAATTATTTTTATGGTAAGGAATTTCATATTGCCAGTTTAGCAACTGAAAAACAGATTTATGCCTTGTGCTTTGGTGTTCTTCCACTTTTGCATTTACTATAAGGAGAGGAGAGATAGCTAACTTGGAAAATCTAAATATTTGAGGAAATTAAGTTTATATTAAATATAAAGCAGCATGAAAATATAGTCTGAGTCTAAACTATTTCAAACACAGTAGCACTTCAACAAACAGTGAAGTGGCTATGTACACTTTATTTTACTTGCTGGTTATGGACTTTACAATTGATTTAGCCTAATTAGAAGGTTAAAAGAGCATCTTGCCAGTTATTTTCCAAATGGAAACAAGTAACAGTCAACAAAATATTCTTCATACTACTTCTTGGAGGAAAAAAAAATATTGTACAAAGTATTATATTTAAGAGACATCCTGAAAACTCAAGAGTCTTCTAAAATAAACAGTACTGGACATACAAATGCTGCTAAGTGACAGATCAGCGTCCTACCTTCTATGAGATGAAATTTCCCACTGGCATTTCCCAGCTTCCCTGGGTGATTAGCTTTGCTTAGATTGTAAGAGGAATCAGGACTAATCTGTATGCCTGTATACTAATTGCTGATTGAGAATCCATGGGTAGTTGAACCACTGAAAACTTATTTGGCTTTCTGTACCTCACGTAGCATGAAAAGAGGTAGCAAGACACAGTAGCAGCTGTAATTTATGCTTCACTCCTGCAATGGGAGCTACAATAACTCTGGTCAAATGCAAGACCCATGCAGCCTTCTGAGCTATGTGAGCAGCAAGCTCCAGGCAAATACTGGAAAATAATACTTAAATGTCTCAGCTGTTAATTGCATGCATTAGTAATTAGTGAGAATATTTAACTGTATCTCCTAAGGAAGGGAACGTGGCATGGATTTATAAATAACCACCTGAATTGTATTCATAAATATCAGAAAACACATTTTAAGGAGGTCCTCACTCCATTCTTAGTGAGAGAGATTGGAGATGTTGGGGAAAGTTACTCAAACAAGGTGGGAAGTAAAAGCTTATATTGTGTGTCTACTATTTTTTATCTAAACTAATTTTCGTTTCTCTGGCCTCAACTGTTTCTCAAAAATTTATTTGCAGGAAGTATATGTATGAGCAAAACCTCTTCATGAGATTAAATAATACAGAAATTACAGAAATCAGAGCACTCAAAGTGTGTAGGAGAGCATTGCACACCCTGGATGAATAACTGAGTTTCTGATTCTCTCTTTGTTTTCACCTCCCTTCATAGCTTTGAGCAAATCACTTTCCCTTCTTTTTCACTTCCATGGATAAAATGGGATAATGATATTTAAGTACAATATTTCATAAAGATGCTGTGCAGACCCATTAATAAATCCATTTGCAGGTCTTTTGATGTACCCTCAGTATATCAAAATGTCACTACTGAGCTTGCTGACTGTACTTATTTAATTTCCTAGTTCTACTCAACTTCTAGATTATAAAATGATATTTTCTGACATAACTTATGATTCAACTAAAACCATCACTCTGAAAGTCAGTTCAACACTCATCCACTACCCCTTAGAAAAAGCTATAAAGTACACAGATTGTCTTTTCTTCAGTTATTATAAAGATTTATTGAATCTCGAGCTCTAACATCCACTGCAGATTTTCTCTGTCAGTATTAACTTCTTAGATCAATAAATTGCAATACTGATCTCCTGAGAAGTCATTGTCTGCCAGCTACCATTGCAGTGTTTACCCCTGTTGAAAAGCAGTTGTAGCAAATTAAATTGGCTTCTGTCAGTGAGAGGTCCTTATTTTATGGCACAATTAATGAAGGTTGATAGATAGGCCACTTCCTAAACAACATCAGATTAAAGGCAAGGGTTTGTAGCAAGAAAAATCTGAATTTATGAGGTGAATCTGCTTTCATTTAAAGAGCAGTTGCTGAAGACTGGAAGATGACTTTTGAACAGGAAGAGTTCTTTTCAAAGGAGCATGTTTTTAACAGTGTGCACATACCTGCTCTTCTGCGTTGCTGGAGAACCTCTGACTACGTTCTCTAATCTGCTGTTACACACTTTATGTTGTTAGGTAGGTTTGTGAAACATTCTGCTTTGAGGAAGGTAGAGACAAGTGGAATAAAACAAAACCAAGCCTGTAACTACTTTAAAACAGCTCCAGAAACAGCTGCTTTCACTTTCATCTAGCTCAAATGATGGGAATTTTTCCTCAAATGGGATCCTGACCTTGGATCTCCAAAATGGACATCGAAATGGGAGAAGTTTTTTCTCTTAAACTTGTTTTCTTCCTTTGCCTCATTATCAGGATCCTTATCACAGTTTTAACATTGGACTCCAAGGATAAATGGTTAGCATAGCCTATCAGTGACTCCAAGGTACCTGTTCAATTGCACAGTAAGGATGATGTATATTGAGACTGATTCTAGAAATTAGAATAAGACTTGAGCATTAATCTTTGTAATCATGAAAGAATTACTGATAAAATTCTAATAATGTCAGTTTTCCAGATATTAGCAGCCTGTTGCAAACTCAAAAATGGCCTAAAAGCACTGAGAGAAATGCTCTCAGGGGTTTTTAGGCATGGGCAAGATGGTGTTTTTCTAAACTGTTGTTCTGAGAAGTACTTGAATTGCTTGGTATTCAGATATTTTGAAAATATAGTTTAGGTGATTAAAGCTGTGCAAATTTTCTGCCCTCTGGTAAACTCAGAGGTTTCCAGTGACACATGGAAAAGGCTCAGTCAACAAAACCCAGCTGTGCATTTTGTGCATAAAAAATACATATTTAAATGATAGTTGCACAGCACAGTACTGCAAAATTAGATGTCCTGATTTTGCCTAATACTTACAATTAAGATACAAATTATGTTTATTTAG